>NC_090926.1:684745763-685078263 GCF_040938575.1 Ambystoma mexicanum
CCGGGCTCCTCGAATGGGGAAATACCGGGCCATTCCGACCTTGGAGGGCCCGGTATTTCCCCTTTCAGGGAACCCGGGCCAGGTCCATCCCCATTCCTATTTGAGCCCCCATAGGGCTCAATGGAAATGGGGAGCATGCTAATAACGGGCCTGTTAATGACGGGCCCGTTGTTAGCATGCTGGGCCGCTCGCAGGACCTGCTAAGAAAGTCTGGTAAAACCAGGCGTCCTGAGCGGGTCCCGCGAGCGGACCTCGTAATGGGGCGGTAAGGGCTTAACGGCTCCGGCACCTTTACCAGCACCGTTAACCCCTTACCGCCGTCCTTGTAATGAGGTTCACTGGCTTTTTATTAGCTGGTTTGATTTGAATGTTTTTTTTACTTATGTATTAGTAAGATTTCTATCTTTTGAATTGCACAGCACTTGACACTTTTTTAAACATTATTGTGATGTGTATGATATTTGTATGTGTTTCATGTGTTTTTATGAATTTATAACGAATAAGAATACAAATTTAAACTTTTTTAGTATTTGTGAATTGACAGACACAGTTCTTTATTTGCTGGACGAGTTGTGTTCGATGTGCAAGGTCAGTAGAGACAATGCAGTTGTGGTTCAGTTCTTTAGTCTTTAAATTTGCAAAATATGATTGGAGAATGAACTCAACAGCCCATTCGAATTCATTGTTTCCCTCTGTCTTTTCTTGGTAATATTTGTGTCTGTTTACACCACCACAGTTCAAACAGAAAGAAAGCTCCAAACAGCTTGGTGAGGGACTCCTGTAGTGTGGTTCTTACTACTTAAGGGTGTCTCAATTAGTGGAGAAGAATCAATGGAGGCACTTCTCAAAGAGAGGGAGGGGCATGGGGGTGGGTACTCACATCAGACACCGGGACAGACTCAATCCAAAGCAACAAAGCTAAGACAGTATGGGCAAAACAAAAGTTCTCGACACAAAAACTGTTCATCACCTGAGGTAAACATTAAGCAATTAGGCCCACAGTCCAAGGCAAAGGAGGAACATCTGACAAGCGAGCATGGTGCAGGCTATTGGGATACGGTTAGGGCCCCTAATGTTAAAGGCCTGACCACCCTGCAAAAGTGCTTAATGCTAGCCAGAGAATTTAGACTTTCCAAGATAGACGTCCTCTTCACCCGGGAGACGAAATTTGCAAAGGGGAAGGAATTCAAGGTGTGGGGGGGGATTGGGAGAAGTGCAATGGGCGTTAGGTGAGCACAAAAAAGGAGGGGTAGGTATAGTATACAGGAAATCCCTAGACCTCAAAATCATGCAGGTTCACAGAGATAAGGCGGGAAGGTTCATAGTGTTCAATGGGAAGATCAGGACACGAAAGGTGATGCTCTGTTCAGCCTAGGATCCAAATCAAAAACAGCTGGCTTTCAGCAGAGATCTCTTTGCCTTTCTAGATAGCTGGAAAACGGGTTCGTTGATCTGCAGGGGAGACTTCAATGTAATATCAGACACCGCCATGGACTGGGACTCCATGAGACACGAGGCCACTCCCCCCTTCACAGCCGGCGAACGATTTCCCAATCCCCTGAAGGCCAACTACCTGATTGACACATGGAAAGAGGTACACCCACAGAAAAAAGCATTCACCTTCTACTCCCCCGCACATCTTACATACACTCATATAGATTAATACTCTTAGAAGCAGCAAATGCATACTCCATACAGGTGGCCATTGAGATAGTAGGGTGGTCAGACGACAGAATGTGCTTATTAGATCTGGAAGTTGGGCCTCCTCCACAGACCGATCGTAGGTAGATCTGTAATGACACATTATATAAAGACCCAATTTTTAGGGACACCCTGGTCAAGGTAATAAAAGGCTACTTCACAAGCAACTTCTCGTTTACGGAATCCAGAATCATAGTTATTCAAAAAGAAGGTAGTGACAGCAGCGACTGTGTATCATACCGCCCAATATCGCTTATTAACATACACGCCAAAATATATGCTAGCGTCCTGTTGGGTCATCACGCCCAATTTCTCCCCAACTAGTACACACAGACCAGGTGGGCTATGTGAGAGGCATACAGGGAGCAGACAACGTGCCGAAGACCCTTTTCCTGATCGCCTCAAGTGATGACCGAGACTACTGCCCCACCCTGCTGTCAACTGACGTGGAAAAGGCGTTTGATAGAGTGGAGTGGCCCTTTTTGCGAGTGGTGATGGTTTGGACCGGATTAGGGTGACAATGGATAAAAGGTGCACAAGCACTATTCCAAAAAGCAACAGCTAGTGTTGTAGTAAATGGTATAGCCTCAGAACCCTTCCACTTAACAAGGGGCACACGTCAAAGCTGTCCCCTTTCACCCCTCCTATTCGCTCTGGTCTTAGAACCACTCGCGCAATCCATCTGAGCAAATACCCAGATACACGAGCTGATCAGATCGGGGCACGAATATAAGCTAGAGTTATTTGCTGATGACATCTTAGCCTGCCTAACCCAACTGACAGAGTCCGTCCCGGCCCTCTTCACATCCTTGGCAAATTACCGGGTGCTATCTGGATTTTGCATGAATCTAAACAAGACTGTAGCCCTTCCCTTAAAGCAGCATTTCACTCTCCCCAACCACTCCATTACAGGTAAGTTTACAGCTGGGAACTGAAAACCTAAAATATTTAGGGATAGTGATCACTAAAGACCATGAAAATCTGTTCAGCGCAAATTATAATCCCCTATAGGACACAATCAAACCAGATATGCAGATGTGCTCCACAATTACGCTGTCCTGGACAGCGCACTTCACATCTATAAAAATGAACATTCTCCCAAGAATATTGTTCCTCTACCAATCACTTCCAGTAATAATCCCTGAATCATTCCATACAGTAGTCAAACGTTCCGTACTCAAGTTCCTGTGGGCAGACCAGAGACCCAGTGTCTCATACAAGACCCTAGTAACACCCAAAGGCAAAGGAGGCATGAACTTCCCATACCTCTTCGAATACTACAGGGCATCCCAACTATGAGTGCTAGTAAGCCACCTGAGGATGAACATAGAAAAGGAGTGGGTAGGCCTAAAAAATGAGTTGTTTGCCCCAGTAACCCTGAGCGAATGGCTCTGGGTTCCTATCAGTTGCATGCCGCGCAAATTCCGAGAGCACCTTGTGCTCGAGCTGCTGTGGTCCCTCTGGCATCCCTCACCAAATATGCGAGGGGTGACGACCTGGCTTTCACCACTTAGTTGTTTATGGGCAGCCCTATAAGAGACTTGATAACTGACCCGAGCAACTTTCAGCCACAGTGCGAGGGTGGGCTGTTAAGAGCAGGGCAAATGTGGAAGAAGGGCACTTTCATAACAAAACAGAACCTAGAAATGGCTCTACAGGGCATCATTATTTCACAACTGTGCTATCTGCGGCTTAGAAGTGTGCTGTCAGATCCACACTGGGCAGACACCCTTAGCAGCCCACTCACCGACTTTGAAATCATCCTAAATGAGAGTTAAACCACCAGACAGCTGAGAGCAATGCCTATATTCCTCACTAATCAACAGAGGTCATCTACCGAAATCAAACACGCAACGCAAATTGGAAACAGGGCTTGGCCTGCAAGATAGAGAGGAAGCCTGGGTGACGATTTACAGAGCAGTCTGGTCAACTTCCATCTCAATGCAGTACAAAATGCACAAGGGGAGATTACCATTGTGATGGCACCTAACCCCACAAAGACTAGCAAAAATGTAGCCAGGGACTATGCCACACTGTTGGAGTGATTGTCCTGAGGTTTGTGATTACTGGCACCATTGGTGGAGCTGCCAGAAAGTCCAAACTTATTGGAAGGAAGTCCTGGGATGGATATAGGCCATAGATGGGATACACAGAAACATATCTCCATTGTTGGGAGTGGAAACAGAGAAGGATGAGGTGTACACAGTACTGTCTCACATGCACAGAAACCTTCTCCTAGCTGTAGGAACATGCCTGACCATCCGATGGAAACACAACATACTTCCCACAAAAAAAATGGTTAATCAAAGCACATGACATCTACCAGATGGAAAGCATCACGGCTGCATTGCTAGAATCACCCCCCCCCCCCCCCACATAGATATGACCTGGCTCCTCTTCCTCGAATATTACACAGCACACAAAAACACATAATCACACAAAGCATTAAGGCTAAGAAAACGGACCGAACATCTAACAGAAAACGATCTAGCTCAACAAAAGCTTGAAACTATGACAGGATGAAAATTCCCGATAGCAAGAGGACCTCCCCTCCCCTGCACCGCGCAGCTAGTTCTGCAAAGGAGGAAAGAAAAGCTGAAAAAGAACCAAAACAGCGGAAAAAAGCCCATACTGAACCATAGCGAACACTGATGTGGGAAGTGGGTGGTGGGGAAGCGGGAGGGGAAAAAGGGGGGGGGAGAATTTGCGATTACAGCCTTAGCAGTAATAAGCAGTACAGCCATACAGATGTGGCACAACTAACAATTCTTTATTTATTCTGTTTTGGAAACTGCGTTCTTCCTCACAAAGCACTGAAGCATGAGGCAATATCCGCCATGGCTGCCCTGAAACATTTTCTTTTTGTAACTCATTTGTTTACTGTGCTCGCTTTTAAACCAGTGTTTGATGCAAAATACAATAAAATCTCATTTGGAAAAAAAAAATTCACAAAGCTCCTGTAGAAGGTGATGATTTCATTATTTATTTTAGCTCAGCATCTACCATTCAATTCACTCATTGCAAACTGTTTTTGCACATCTCCATCAAAATATATACAGATTTTATTTAAACATTTAAAAATGTTGATCAGCATCCCTCTATAAAAAACAAACCAACGGACAAAAATAGTGCCCTGCACTTTGGGAGGTTTCATCCAAAAGACATGAAAGAAAATGTGCTCTATGGGCTATTCTTAAGAATCAGGAGAAACTGCACAGATAAATTAGACTTCGAATCAGTAGCAGAAAAACTTGAGAAGAATCTTGTCTCAAGGGGATACCCCAGGAAAGTCATGAGGCAGTGTAGGAAACGTGCCTCTAATACCAACCGTGATGCGTGTCTCCAGCAACGGAGAAAACTAGAACAGGATAGGTTAGTCTGAGTAACCACCTACAGTCCACTAAGTGACTTAATTAGAAAGAAGATCAGGAAGAATTGGTATGTTCTTAAAACTCCTGAGTTTGAAATTCTTTTTGCTTTCAAAAAGAGCAAAACTATCAAACAAAGCATTGTTTAATGCTTTGTTTCCTATTAACAAAGAGAAACATAACACTGGGATTTACCTCCAGTGGTAGGGCACGTCAAATGCATATCACTTTCTGTGTCTACCATAACTAAAAACATCAAGGAGATTGACATCAATGGACAAGTGTGGAAGCTTAAACAGTTTACTAACTGTAGAAGCAAAGATGTAATCTATGGCATAAAATGCCCCTGCAATTTGGTGTACTTGGGTAAAACGAAACGAGACGTTCACCTAAGAATATACGAACATCGCTCATGTCTGAAAAATAAAGTAGCAGACAAGCCATTGGTGGAAATCTTTGTACTGAAACAATACAAACCGTAAGATATGTTCTGGTTTGAATTGTTGCAGATGAAGTTAATACCGGGTAGAGACAATGAGAGATCTCTCCAGAAGATTAAACAGAGACGGATTAGGAATTTCGACACTGTTAACAAAGGACTAAATGTGACCATTGAATGGGGCCCCCTTTTAGTGTAAGAGGATTGCACTCATATTATATTAACTGGGTAACAATAGAGTAGCGTCTCGATGTTTGACACTCGAGCGAGTGGTTCTGCATTTTTCTAAATAAAAAAAAGGAGTTATACACTTCAGGACAAACTAAATGTGACCATTGAATGAATGGGTCACGATGAAGGATTTCAGCTATATCACATCAATTGGGGAGCACTGAAATAGTGCTATGTTGTTTTTAAACTTGCTGGTTCCATTACAATATGGCGGCCTCCTTTCTCTCATCAGGTCAATGAAGACCTGGTGCTAACATGTGGCGAGGATGGGTCACATGACAGACCCCTGTCATGGAGTGCAGCCATAGAAAATAGTGTTTTCCCTCGCTGCATCCCTAAGAGTGACAGCGAGCGTTTCGGCATTGGGCAAGGACACTACTAGAATTTGAAGGTAAGAAGAGTCTTTCACCTTGCGGTTTCATAAACACAAAGGCTTTATGTTGCCAACACAGACTGGCAGCATAAGTAAAATGAGCCAGAGCTGACCGCACAGCGTTATGAGCACTACAAGTCACTGCAGAGCTCTTCATACTTGTGAGGATGGGAAGTGATCTGTCGTTTCATTGTTTGCAGCAAAACCTTTGAGGGAAGCAATAAGTCGAACTGTTGTACAGAGATGAGATTCGGGCACAATTCAGTGACAGTGTGCATAAGATATAAGCTGACATAAGAGTTTTGCCGGTAACTAACTGAAGTAAGTCCAGTTGTAGATTCAGTCATGTAATAAAAAGCTTAATTTAGATACAGGTTACAAACCAGCCTTGTATTTTTTTTCCGGGTCTCCTGATGAGAGAAACATGATACATTTAATATCTCTGTGAGCAAAATTTACTTAATCACAATAACATTGGTTTGTTCACAGTGCGTGTGTCTGTCAGCTTTTTAATGCTTTTTAATGTTTAGATGTTTAAGAAGAAATGGGAAATGTAAGAGTCTATAGTAAGGATACAGATTCGTTTTGTAGGTGCAGTTCCAAACGAAGAGAAAATAAAATGGGGGAACAACTTTTTTTGTTCTGATGAAGGCCGGAATTTTGCATGAGGGAGTCTATTCTGTATGTGTAAGACCCGAGAGATAAGGCCGAAACACACCAGTGTCGACGTGTTGTTGTTCATATTGTACACTAAATGATATGAGGTCTAAGAGGTGGGGCCACACACAGAGGAGGACATGATGTGTGGTCCTATTCAGAGAGGAGGATATGATGTGTGGTCCTATTCAGAGAGGAGGATATGATGTGTGGTCCTATTCAGAGAGCAGGATATGATGTGTGGTCCTGTTGAGCTGGAAAACGGCTGTATACAATATATGAGAAAATGCCATTGATTTGGGGAGGCACCGTTCGGAAGTAAATCTCTCTAAAACGCTAGACCTGTACAATGTTTAAATTAAAGATTGATTGTGAGCCAGGGAGTCAGAGCACATAGGCATTCACTCACTAACCCCAGCACGTATTTTTCATTTCGATTGCTTGGTTTAGGGGAACTGTTCAAACAATGTATTGAAGTTGCTCATATACTGTGCTTTTATTCATGCAAAATGATTATTTGAAAATAGTCAAGGGCAATACATAATGGTCACTATAATGAACCAGTCCCCTAATATATGATAACCACTGAAAAGCCGATAGCATAGATTTTCAACCTAATTTCTATATTAAATGATTGGAGACGATCCACTCATGCCCTTAAGTGGTTAATTGTGATTACACAATTATTGCCATAAGCATCACAACATTGTATTCATGAGTCAGATTATTTCAATGTACCTGCCCTGTGTGGCATTATGTGTATTTGTATGTGCATGTATATTTTTATGTGTATTTTTGTTTGACTCTAAAAGAACCACAGCTTTCATGAAATGCATCAAGAATGAATTATGCTTTCTGTGAACAAACACTATAGTTATTACCTAAACAGGCCTGAGGGAAGCGAGAACTCAGGGCTGTTACCGGCCCCATACACCCCACCTCACCCCGCCCCCCCACGACAAAGGGGAGATTGCTATCCGCACCTGGAAGCTCCCTCTGGAGTGCGAACAGTGCTAAAGCCTTTTTTATGTTGAGAGAGTGGCTCTGAGAATATTGCATGAGCCTGATCTCCCGCCAAACAAAAGAAAAACAAAGATGGCTGCCACCATAGTAAATAGAAAAGGGACATTGCAGACAGGGGAAGAATAGTGACAGCCGGAGATCGAAGTCCCATGGCAGCATGTAAATCAAGGGGGCGGGAGGGAGAGTGGCAGGTGTTAGGGTCGGGTCATGGTGAAATGTGGCAGGTCAAGGCACCGCAGAAGAAAATGCTGGCACTGGGGGAAAGGGCATGGTGGCTGCTGCAAATAGGTTATATACCTGTCTTTCAATTGTGTTACTCATTTCTGGTTTAAAAAAAAATGGATTGACATGTTTCTCACCAGGCAGTAGAGGGAGCCCTCTGCCATGTTTTCAATAGGGGGTGCAGAATCACGCCCCCGATCTATGGACATGCCAGTGATCCCGCGACTGCCACTCACTGCTGGGGATTTCACGTCCTTCCCTAATGGATCCCTGCTTCTGTTTGTCCTGTCACAGAGAGAAAAGAGAGGAAGATGACTTCCAGAGCACAGCAAACCTCCACACCTTATGCTGCGAAAACGGGTCTCACGCTGCTGAAAGAATGCTGCGGGTTCAGCTGTTCCATCATGTAAAGCACGCCCGCCATCTTCCCTCACTGAATGTGCCAAAGGTAATGTGCGCGGCTGCAATTGTATGTATCGTGAATACGCACGTGTCTATGACGGTGAGAAACATGAGGCGTTAAATGTACAGTCAATGTGTAGCTACGGAAAGCGTGAGGGTCGCTTCCTTTCAGAGGCACGGGCCAGCTGGTGTGATCTATGGCTGTCTCAGAGCAGGGTGAGGTTAGAGGCAGCATTGTGTATGCATTGGTGTCAGTAGGCATGCACTGGTCCCAGCCGAGTGGTAACATTAGGGCAGGACACAGAGCGGGGTAGAAGGCATGGCTTTAGGCAGTGATGTCTATAGGGCATGGCGAGATTTTCCATAGGAGGGTGTTAGGGAGGAGACATACAGTGAGAGCTTTGGAGACTGAAGCTAAAGTTTGCAAACATGCAGGTACATTTCCATGGATCATCCAGCTATTGATACGATTGTCGAACACTTCCAAATGACATCTGCTGAAACCTTTAACAGTTGCAATAATTCCCATAGAAATGCATTCTGTGTTTAAAAATTGTAGAGGTTTCCCCACGATCCCAAAAAGGTATTGGTGTATAATAATGGACTTTTAGAGTTGTCAACTTTACTTGTCTTGGTACAAGTGGCAACTCTTAATTTCCTCTCTACAGAGAAGCATCCTGATACAAGTGGATATCCATTAATTGTATTCTGATATTTATGTTATTTATTAGAGATTTGTAAAAAGTTAAAAAAGCACATGTCAGCAGCCTCAGAACGCTTAGGGAGTGTGTTCTTCACATCATACCTGGACAATGAATTTGATAATTGCTGAAATCAAGTCTTGGTTGCAAAGTGGCGCTAAAGGCCGGCCTTTAAGAATGTGTACCAAATATGATAATGCTTTTATGGGCCGGGAGATGATGGACTAAGCCTTGGGACCAGCACAGGGAAGAGATGAGCATAGGGGAAGAAGGACAAGCAGGCAGTTAGATGATTGGGAGAGCAAGACTGGTGGAATCACAACCAAAACACAAGCGCAAGAGAGGAGTCTCCAAACCTCACCTCAATTTCATGAAGTCCACTGAAGGTAGTGTGGGTGGGGCTCCAAAGTGTGGAGCAGTGGACATGAAGAGTGCACCCACCAAATGTCTTGCATTGGTACACGAGTTCTAGCTGGCTGAGAAGCACCCTTTGCCATGGTAGGTTATGTTAAGTTGTTCTATTGTGTGATGAAAGTTGTATTAGAGCACTTTCACAATACAACATTTTTGGGGAGATATTTAGGAGAAATACATGGTTTGCCACAGTATTAATCACACTCCTGCTCTCTATGGTGAAAATGTCTTGGCAGCATGGACATTCTTTGCATGTATTTGTTTATTTAAGGGGACCTCAGTTTCAATGTCAGTGTTCCCCTCCTTCTATATCAGTAACCACCAAGAGGAGGCAGCTTTTCCATAGTCCAAATTACATGGTTTCATGTGCAAAGGTTGGACTCCTGTAATGAGATTGCTTAAAATGTGACTACAGGATGGTGACACCTCAAGTGTAGACCTTCTTTGCAATGACCTAGTGGTCGATCCCGGCAGCTCGACCACTTGAATGTCAGCATGATGCACTCTTGCTACAGACCTAGCAAAACGTATCTAATGGGTAGGGGTTGCACCTGATCTCAACCCAGCATGCCACCCTAATACCAAATTCAATCCTCCCAATTTAACTGACTAAAAACACTGATCATGGGTGAGGTAACGTCCTATAACCGGGATTCCCTCAATGTATCCATCTATTCGTGTTCAAAAGCCACCCACCCATTTGGCCTGCATACTGTATTTCATATCCCAATCTGTCCTCTATTACCCTAGTGCTGTACTTACCTTTTCCTTCTACTTTGCAGCCTCCGATTTCCTAGAACTTTTCACTGGCTGCAGAAAGTCCAGACTGCGGCTTTTATTTGGATCCAAATCCTGCCCAATTCCTGATGATAGCCCTGGTGAAAAATAACTTTTGAAATTAGAAACATCTAGGAACATCAATCATTGAATTGGGGATTCTTTATCAGTCTCATGGTCAACAGTCTTGTTTTCGAAGGTCAACATTTGGACATTATGCCATTCAGCAGATCAGCTCTTCACATGCCTAGTCAGAACAGGAAGGACCAGGGCCAAATCAGATGACCGAAGTAATTGATAGTATTATTTAGCCATGGCACAGTGTCAGGTCACATGTCGGTGGTGTGAGCCCTGGCCTGGCTCGTGTGAGGTCACTCTGTCATGGGTTGAGTGTGGTCTACTATGATTGGGGACAAGTCATGTTTGCTTTGGCACAGACCAGGTAAATCAGTGTTGCCAAGTGTTAGAAAATGTTTGTCTTGCTGTGGGTGAAATGCTTGACAAGGGTCAAGTGATATATGCCCTGACGATTGTTGATTGAGATCAGCTCTGACATAGGTCAACCCTACTACAAGTCAAGGGGTGGCAGTCTTACTGTGGTTTAGTAAGATCAGTTGTGACATAGGACAAGCCAAGTCAGTACATCCACGGATAAAGCCAAGTCTTCTGTACAATGCATTAAGTGTCCTCCTTTACTTATCTCTCTCTCTCTCTCTCTCTCTCTCTCTCTCTCTCTCACTCTCGTTCTCTCTCTCTCTCTCTCTCTCCCTCCCTCTCTCTCTCTCTCTCTCTCTCTTTCTCTCTTTCTCCACAGGATCCCTTTTACAGGCAAGGTCTCAACCTATGAAACCCTCCATAATTCCAGTAATTTGCCGAGCACAAAATTAAGGAGACATCCATTTTGAGCCAGATTGTCAGAGCAGCGGTTGCTTGAGTTTCTGCTGGTGCCATTTCCCAGGGCCATCATCGGACCTCATTGGAGCCCGTTCACATACCACGTCTTTCCACTGAGACTGCACACCTACAGCAGAAATCTGGAGTGAGCTTCAAGGTGTGTGCATGTTGACATTGGCACACGTCACTATTTTGGAACTCAACATTGATAACATATCACTGACTTTGAAGGAAGCCTCTCATCTGACTTCAGTTGTGGTCCAATTTTCAGATTCGCTTGTGCCCTGAAATTAATCATGGAGTGAATATAATGGAGTGGATACCATGATTGGCAGGGGAGCCATTGTCAAACAGAGGGGACCACCCATCCCTAAAACAAGAAGACACGCATGCCCTGAGGTTCTCTGCAGGTTTATAATGTGCAGAATCCCTTTTTACATGGGACACGGAGCAGGTGCTTTTTTGACTGTGTCCTGGAGGTGAGAGATAGATTCTAGACACCATCTCAAAGTAGGATGTATTTCTGAGGAGCCACCTCAGTCCTGAGGAAGCACTGTTGTACCAGTAGTGTGTCGTGTTTTGCACAATTCTCTTCTTGCACACCCTTGTGTTTTCCCTCTTGCTGCGCTAATTGTTGTGGAAGTCTGAGGATGGCAATCATAGGACTAGAGAAATGGAAGATGTTAGATGGCAGCCTGGCATGCAACTGATTGGGCCTCAGACCTGCTGCAATTTCAGAGGCACTAGCGTATCAGAAAATACCCAGATCTTCCCATACTCTTTCACATTCCATCTTCTGAATATCCCACTTGATACTCATCACATGTCCTTTGTGCAAAGATTGCAAAACTCTAGTCTCGCCCCTTACGTGGGATAGCTATCGCTCGAGTCGTAGGTAGCTTAGAAGGTAGAACCATACCTCTTACAGGCTGAGCCATTAGACGGCAGATGTCACATGCTGACAGCAATGCTATCCCTTGCTTCACGATAGGGTCTCTGGTTCAGACATTTCATGACTGAGCCATCACGAGAGAGACCCTTTAATCGCACACGGGTTGTCTTGTCCTCTTAGTTGTCCCCTCGCTGCCCCATTGGCCTCACTCGACTGCCCCCTGATTAATTTACAACAGCAACGGAGTGGACACTCGCAAGTTGAGCTCATGCACATTTATCTAAGTAAATATAAGGATGGAAATTGTTTTGGAGTCTGCATCTTCGATTGACCCACCACATCCTCTATTAGGTGGGGAGTGGTGTACATTGCATTGCAGGAGGCGTTTGCCCTTTTGCACTATGATTTAATCTGTTTTCACCAAGTTTAACATTTTTTTTGTACCAAATGACAAAAATGGCAAATATGGGACTGCCTTGCATGGGCGTGAAAATGCAGGTGGACTGACCCTCTGTGCAATTTACTCTTGTTTGAAAGTGAAGACCAATGTCACATTTATTTTTAAACCTGACACGTAGTAAAACTCTAAAAGTTAAGGAAAATCGGCTGATTTCAGATTGTCCCAAATAGTGTTGCCTAAAACTAATGTATTACATCTTTAGTAAAAATAGTGCAAATTGCATTTGTTGTTGCCTGGAATACAAAACAGTTTAAGATTGGGGAAGCATCGATTTGCTCAACTCTTAAACAAGTAAACCAAAAAATGGTGCCGAATGTATTGGCTTCATGTTTGTATCAGTGCAAAACTTTGTGAAATGTGTGCCAAAGACTGTGGCTTCTTGAAAATGAACTGTGCGGTTATTCTGTGCCGAGAGAGTTACGATGGAGTTTAATGTTCATTTTCCTTCTGTGTGCTCTTGAAACTATGGATGATATTTATTGATATTTCTCATGTCCAGATCATGGGTGACAAGTTACTCCAGGCTTTCTCCATGTCATGTCAGGTGATTGCTCTCCTGCACATAGAGAAGGATCCTCGGAGTTGCTTGAGTGCAAATATAATTCTCAGAGCTGTGCACGCTGGGTTTGCTGTGGGGGAACATGTATCAAATGCTGCCTAGATTGGTCAGCTGTGCATTTAGAAGGCCATTTAGCTGCACCCCGGTAAAGGGTATCTTGTTTATTATGTATGCGTTGGTGTAACAGAGATGAATATTTGGGGGTTGGGAGGATATGCATGCCATTAAAAGGATCCAGGCCTATGAACAACGGAAACAACAAAGCATCTGCGTTCCTAAAACAGAGGGACGGCTGAAAAACAAGGCATCAAGAATACATTTCCTGTTTCTGAATGTTTATACAGTAGAAGTTCTCTGAACCGGCACAACATTAACCGGAACTCTCTATTAAACGGGCTATGTCATTTCCGGTAATAGTACCATTCCGGTTCATCAGTTCCTATTTGCGCATTTATATCCCGTTTAATGAAGGGCTGCTCCTGCTCATAAGCAATTTAATAATCGTTATTTTATTACCCAATGTATTAATAGTCGTGCTGCTTATGTTTTTAGGTCGGGTAGCTGATACTCTGGATAGCAAAGGGCTGGTAAACAGAACCCAAGAACAGCAATCAGTGTCATCGGATTTGTGTACTCTGTCCAACTCTCTGCCATCCCGAATCCCGACATTTGCTTATCTGGCAATAATTGGCGATTAGGTATAATTAGGTACCTATTGGTGTTGGATAATCAGTCTTACTTTCACTCTATTCACATTTGATTTTAGACTTCTCTAAAGATGGTGCTTGCATTCAGAACCCAACAAACGGAAGCGGAAATGTTGTTTTTATTTGTACAATTATTTAATGTATTTGGTGTTTTCTACAGACCCCGCATGTTGCATTTACCCTCTTCAAAATACTTTCTATCCTGGGAAAAGCAGGCGGAAGTCAAGATGGTGGCAACGGGAGAGTAAAGGGAAGCTGTAGAAATGAACATGGGTCAGTGGAAGCTGGAGGAGAGCGCGCAGGCGAAGGAGTGGAAGAAGAGACAGAGCCATTATGGGTCAGTGGAAGCTGGAGGAGAGCGCGCAGGCGAAGGAGTGGAAGAAGAGACAGAGCCATTATGGGTCAGTGATAGCTGGAGGAGAGCGCGCAGGCGAAGGAGTGGAAGAAGAGACAGAGCCATTATGGGTCAGTGGAAGCTGGAGGAGAGCGCACAGGCGAAGGAGTGGAAGAAGAGACAGAGCCAATGTGGGTCAGTGGAAGCTGGAGGAGAGCGTGCAGGCGAAGGAGTGGAAGAAGAGACAGAGCCAATGTGGGTCAGTGATAGCTGGAGGAGAGCGTTCAGGCGATGGAGTGGAAGAAGAGACGGAGCCATTATGGGTCAGTGGAAGCTGGAGGAGAGCGTGCAGGTGAAGGAGTGGAAGAAGAGACAGAGCCATTATGGGTCAGTGGAAGCTGGAGGAGAGCGCGCAGGCGAAGGAGTGGAAGAAGAGACAGAGCCATTATGGGTCAGTGGAAGCTGGAGGAGAGTGCGCGGGCGAAGAACTGGAAGAAGAGAAAGAGACAGTGAGCGCACAGGCGAAGGAGTGGAAGAAGAGACTGAGCCAATATGAGTAAGTGATAGCTAGAGGAGAGCGCACAGGCGAAAGAGCAGGAGAAGAGACAGAGACATTATGGGTCAGTGATAGATGGAAGAGAGTGTACAGGTGCAGGAGTGGAAGAAGAGACAGTGAGCGCACAGGCGAAGGAATGGAAAAAGAGACTGAGCCAATATGGGTAAGTGCTAGTAGGAGGAGAGCGCACAGGCGAAGGAGTGGAAGAAAAAGACAGAGACAACGATAGCTGGAGGAGAGCGCACAGGCGAAGGAGTGGAAGAAGAGACAGAGCCAATATGGGTCAGTGATAGATGACAGAGAGTGCACAAGTGCAGGAGTGGAGGATGAGACAGAGACAATATGGGTCAGTGCTAACTGGAGGAGTGCGCACAGGCGAAGGAGTGGAAAAAGAGACAGAGACAATATGGGTCAGTGTTAGCTGGAGAGCGCACAGGCAAAGAGTGGAAGGAGAGACAAAGCCAATATGGGGCAATGCTAGCTGGAGGGGAGCGCACAGGCGAAGGAGCGGGAGAAGAGATGGAGCCAATATGGGTCGGTGATAGATGGAAGAGAGTGTACAAGTGCAGTAGTGGAGGATGAGACAGAGACAATATGGGTCAGTGCTAACTGGAGGAGTGCGCACAGGCGAAGGAGTGGAAAAAGAGACAGAGACAATATCGGTCAGTGATAGCTGGAGGAGAGCGCGCAGGCGAAGGAGTGGAAGAAGAGACAGAGCCATTATGGGTCACTGGAAGCTGGAGGAGAGCGTGCAGGCGAAGAACTGGAAGAAGAGAAAGAGACAGTGAGCGCACAGGCGAAGGAGTGGAAGAAGAGACTGAGCCAATATGAGTAAGTAATAGCTAGAGGAGAGCGCACAGGCGAAAGAGTGGAAGAAAAAGACAGAGCCAGCGATAGCTGGAGGAGAGCGCACAGGCGAAGGAGTGGAAGAAGAGACAGAGCCAATATGGGTCAGTGATAGATGGAAGAGAGTGCACAAGTGCAGGAGTGGTGGATGAGACAGAGACAATATGGGTCAGTGCTAACTGGAGGAGTGCGCACAGGCGAAGGAGTGGAAAAAGAGACAGAGACAATATCGGTCAGTGTTAGCTGGAGAGCGCACAGGCAAAGAGTGGAAGGAGAGACAAAGCCAATATGGGGCAATGCTAGCTGGAGGGGAGCGCACAGGCGAAGGAGCGGGAGAAGAGATGGAGCCAATATCGGTCGGTGATAGATGGAAGAGAGTGTACAAGTGCAGTAGTGGAGGATGAGACAGAGACAATATGGGTCATTGCTAACTGGAGGAGAGCGCACAGGCGAAGGAGCGGGAGAAGAGACGGAGCCAATATGGGTCACTTCAAGCTGGAGGAGAGTGCACAGGCGATATTATCATCATAATCGCCACTGTTAGCAAATAAAGGCTGTGAGTTACTCCTGAAAAAATGCGGGTGCAAAATGGGGTTAATGCATTGATTTACCAACACATTCCATGACTTCGAAATGCATGGCTGATTTGAATCTATACAAACACACACTTTTTACTCTGAACGCTGCTGAAGAATACTTCCTATCTATGTGCCAACCAATGGCAATACAAACCCGGGCAGAACCACAAATGGATATGACAGGGGAAGTACATACTTTTGGTTTATCCACAAAAATTCAAATGATATGTGCTCTAGCACCTTGAAGCGTCTTCTTTTTGCTAGATCAGATTACCAATAATTATAACAGACCAAATAATCGGACAAACCAAAGGAAGATGGTAAAAGACTGCTTTAATCTCAATGAAAGAAAGCAAACAGAAATACAGCTATCAAAGTAGATGCTCGATTTTTTTCACACCAAAGGTTGCTTGCACAAAATTATACTTTTACATACATCATTTGTGACATCATCCTACGTGGCATTTCACAAAAACTGAATGCCGGGAGGGATTGAATTAGGGGAACATATCTACTTATAGAATAACATAAGTATTAATATCTCATTGGCTGCCCCTTGTCTGTAGGACACACCCAGAGCTACTTCTATGGATCCCATATGCTGATTTCTGCAGATAATATGGCAGCAGGATAATATCTGTACCAGTGTATTTGAAAGTGCATGGCAGGCCTTTTGATAGGTTGGCAAAGTGAAACCTTGGCGTTCAAGCTGTGTCAACTTGTTCTTTGTTTTCCCAATGAGTCCATCGTATGTCATTGACCTGATCCTTAGCCATGGTCTATCGTTTGTAATTGACCTCATGGTCATCTCACTGTTCTGGGACATTCGAGAGAGTGTGAGCACACCACTATCTTAACTGGAAGCTCTAATGAATAGCCTTTGTTTTGAGTTCTTCATCACCTGTCAGGAGACCACTATTTTGTCCTTTTCTGCCTCTCAATTTCTGCGATTTGATTTCATTAACCAGGGTGTCATTACCCTCTATGGCCTTTAGAGACTTTCTCACTCTACCTCACATATGCTTTTGCATTCATGGTTATTCAATACTTGGCATCAGCAAATGTGCTTGCCCTCATAATCTCAGCAGAAATATGTCTCATGCACGTCCTTTATTCATTCGCCCTGCTCTGTGCCTTGTGCCCATCTCTCGAAATAGCCTCCTTGATGTCAGGCCAACGTACTCCCGTATTCTGCACATGAAAGCAGCTTCTTCATCAATTCTTCCATTTGTGATCCTAGGCTTGTTTGGAGGTAGCTGGGTTTATTCTTCAACACAAGGCGTCATCCTTTTTCTTCCAATGGCCAAACGTTATACATATACCTCTTTTTAGCAAGCTTTTATATGCTTCTTCTACCTTATGTTACAGCATATTTACAGTTATTGGTCAGCACATTACTTCAGCTTCTTATTTTCATGATAACTTCATCTTTTGGTACATGTTTCTCTTAATGCTTCTGTTACATCGTCAGTCTTCAGTAGTTGCATATTGTTTCGCCTTAGGCCTATATATCTTCTTTTTGACATCATTCATCAGACTTCTGTTTTAAAGTTCTTCGATGATGCTCAGTCGCATCCTTGCATTTAGGCAATTGACATCCTTCTTGGTAACTTCCCTCCATTGTCTCAACGTGAGAATATCATCTGAATGGCTGTCTGAGTGCATACAGCTTTCATGCAATCGACGCGATATGGACATGCCACATAAACTCATGCAGGAATTCTCAATGATATCCCTTCATCTGCTACTCCAATAGGACAGTGGTGAAGGGGCGGGGACTTGGGACGTGGCCTCCACATGCTCCTCTACATATACATTGTCTTGTTATGACAACGATACACAAACATATCCACCATGGCGTTGTACACAAATAGGCGCTGATAATTCCATAACAGCATGGCTAAAATTGCCATGCCGAAGGTGCGTCACTGTGTTTTCATGTACCTTCAGCCATGGCTGTAATTTTAGGGGTGTTTGTGTCCCTCCCAACGTTCGTGGCACACCATTTTGAGTTAACTAGACCACTACATTACTTAACAAATTGATGATGTTTGCCTCAGAAACCCCTTCAACATGCACACGGATTACAGTACAACACACTGACACTCTGTCAGTTCACCTTAACACTGAGGAGGCCCTTCTTTTATTACTGGATAGGTGTAGGTGTCTTGATGCAATGCTAACAATTACATTTCTTCACCTGCCCACAGTGGAGGTGCAGTTAATAGGCCGTCGACATGGCTGATGCCCCCATCGGGAGCCAGTTACCAAGAGGAGGTTGGATGTACCTTATCTAACCCCCTAGTTACTCCATTTTTACATTCTCTTTTGACCTCACCTGAGGGCGTAGGCCTTCACTCTGGGACCTGCCCTTATAGTTCTCTTCATTGCAATTCTACCAGCACCCGCAACCTGGTGTAATCCCAAATGCCTTGTGCATCCCTCAGTGAAGCTTGCAGAGGCAAAAGAAGCCCAATGAGGTTTGCCTTTTCTCACTTCATCACATTATTCCAGCCCAGCGACAACTTCATCGACTTCCTTTTTCTGCTGAGATTCATTTAAAATTGCTACCGTGGTTCATAAATGCTGGCACAGCAGGACTCCCTCCTACCTGTCCAAGAGACTGGCCTTGCACACCTCTAGCTGCCCACTTTGTTTTTCTGCACTTCTGCGGAACCTTTGCAGCACAAGGTGCACACATCTAGAATATGCTTTTTCTCTGGCTTAGGCTACAATCCCACATACCTGGATTTCATAAACTCTTGACAACTCTGATTTTAAGCAGTTTCTTTCCAGTTAATCTAGCTCCAAAGCAACACCTCTCCCCTCATTCCATTTCCTGTCTCAGGCTCGCAAAGCCACAGGTTTCTGCATTTTACACGTTAACATAAACACAACAAATCTAAGAGTGCAATTTGCAGGATGCTGAGATATTTCAAAACCTCTCTGCTGCGATCCTTGATGCTTGCAATGATATGATAAAATAGTTTTTTTCTATAGAGCCTATACACAATGTGTTTCATAGTGCCTCAAGGCAAGGGAGGGAACAAGGAAAAATACAATGACATTCTTACAGGCCATGAACAACAAGAATGTGAAATGAACTATCGTACTCGGCCTGGCGACAGTTCAGATAGTGCAAGAGCTTAGACACAGAAAGGAAGGAAATAGGAAACAGGCTGGCGACTACCGTACTAGGCCTGATGACATTTCTGGTAGAGCCGGAATATTACAAGAGGGGAGGGAGAGGGGAGGATAAGGAGGGAGAGGAACAAAACAAGCAACTATCGTACTAGGCCTGACAACATTTCAGATAGTGTTGGATGTGGGGGGGAGGAGAACAAGTATGGGAGGGGGGCAGGAGACAAACAAATTGTTGCTATCGTACTAGGTCCAAGGACAATTCTGATAGAGTAAGTGCAGAGAAAAAAGTAAGGGAGAGGGGTGAGAGGGAGAAGAGAAGGGTGAGGAGGGGAGAACAGCGAATAAAACACTGAAAAGGAGCAGAGAAGCAGAGGGGAGAGCGAATTACAGTTGCAGAGGTCAGTAAAACACATAGGCCCTCATTACGAGGTTGGAGGTAACCATGCCGCATTTAGCGGCATGGTTGCCTCATTACTGCATACCGGGCCCGGGTTCCTCAAATGAGGATTTACCGGGCCATGGCAACCTTGGTGGAACCGGTAATTCCTCGTCTGAGGTACCCGGACCCAGTCCATCCCCATTCCCATTCGAGCCCCCACAGGGCTCAATGGGAATGGGGAAGGAGCTAACATCGGGCCGTTTATAACAGGCCCGTTGTTAGCTCCCTGGTCTCCTTGCAGGACCCGGTAAGGACGCCTAGTAGTAAGGACGCAAGGAGACCTCGTAATAGGGCGGAATGGGTTTACCGGCCCCAGCACCATTACTGGTGCTGGTACACCCATTCCGCCAACCTCGTAATGAGGGCCAGGGAACAAAAAATGTGGGCAAGGATCAGGGCCAACCTGAGTTCGAGATCCAGGGAGGTCCAGCACGAGAGTCGAGAAGGTGAAGCACCAAAGTCAATGTGTTCATAAAGTCAAATCTAAGCGTTGGCAAAAGGTCACAGATGGTGAAAACCATAATGAGTCAAGACAACTCCTGCAGTGAATAGGTGATGGGGGGAGGTGGAAGAAGGGATGAGGGGGAAAGGAGAAGCGGGAAGGAAGGGAGCAGGAGAGCATGTGGGGAATTGGAACGGTCATAGGATGGGCCAGAGGGGGGAGAGAGATATTTGAGGGGGGCACAATGACATCACAGGGCCTAGAGGGGGTTGGGGAGTACAACGAATATCATGGGGGACCAGAGAGGGGTGGGGGGGCACCTCACGGAGGACCAGAGGGGGGTGAGGGGACAACTAACATCAAGGGGGACCAGAGTGGGGGGGACAATGTACATCAAGGGGGACCAGAGGGGCGTGGGGGAGACACAGAGCATCATGGGGGACCAGAGGGTGGTGGGGGTGGACAACGAACATTACAGGGGTCCAGGGTGGGGCGGTGCGAGACACAGAGCTTAACGGGGGTCCAGAGGGGGTGGGGGGACAACGAACATCACAGGGGACCAGAGGGGGTGGGGGGAGACACAGAGTATCACAGGGGACCACTGGGGTTTGGGGGGACAACGAACATCACGGGGGAGTAGAGGGGGGTGAAGGGAAAAACAGAGCATCAGAGGGGGTTGGGGGACAATGAACATCACGGGAGACAAGAGGAGGGATGGGGGAGACACAGAGCATCATGGGGGACCAGAGGGGGGTGGGGGGATTACCAACATCACAGTGGTCTTGAGGGGGTGGGGGAGACACAGAGCATCACAGGGGACCAGAGGTGGATGGGGGACAACAAACATCACAGGGGACCAGAGGGGATGGGGACACAGAGCATCACGGGGGACTTGAGCGGGGTGGGGGCAACAGCGAACATCACGAAGGTCCAGAAGGGGCTGGGGGGAGACACAGAGCATCACTGGAACTAGAGGGGGGTGGGGGGACAACAAACATGACAGGGAACCATAGAGGGGTGGGGGAGACACAGAGCATCGCAGGGGACCAAACGGTGGTGGGGGGGACAATGAACATCACGGGGGACCAGAGTGGGTGGGGGGTACAACGAATATCATGGGGGACCAGAGAGGTTGGGGGAGACACAGAGCATCACGGGGGCCCTGAGGGGGTGTTGGGGGACAGCAAACATAATGGGGGAACAAGGGGGCGGGGGGAGACACAGCACCACGGGGGACCAGAGGGTGTGGGGGGACAACGCACATCACGTGGGACCAGAGAGGGGGGCCACAATGGACAACACAACAACCAGAGAGTGGGGTACAAGGGACAGTGGGCAGAGTTACAGGATCAGACAGGGGCCTTACTCTCGGGTTTTGGAGGCGGACCAGCATTCGCCTGCTGGCTGGCCTGATTAGCTAAGATGTGGAGGGAGAGAACCAATCAGAACAGGCAAGCATGGTGCAGAGAGGCTAGCTTTACAAACAAAGAAGGGGTCGGCCACCTTGGAGGGCCTGATCGCATTAGCCCAAAGCATGTAAAAGTCAAAAAAAGTTGCTAGAGCTGGCAGACGCTGAGGAGCAGATCATGTTAGCAATGTTAAAATTGTAAATAAGCACCGCTCCGTGCAGATGTGATTTTCCAGACCATGCGCTCACTGCACATTGTGCAGTACACAACAAAGACCAAGGGGCTTACCTTCAATGTTAGAATAGCAGGAGAAAAGGGACCCAGGGCCTCTAGGCCACGAGGTACAGGGGGGACCCTCCGGGGTCAAGAAGAAAATATGTTAACGTTCACCTGTACCCTCTGCCATCACCTGACAGTGGTACAGGTGTCATGATGCAAAGTAAACCTGCATGCCTGCCACTGTGTTTCTGCAGTGGTGGCCCTGAGCCATGCTGCCTGTGCAGCTTAGAAGGGCAAGCAGGATATCTGGAAATGATGGCTGCAAAAAAGAAATCCATGCTTCTAAACAGGAGTTGGGATAGACTCTGAATTTAGTGCTTTGATAGTGGGAGGTTTCTGAATCTAAGAAAATACCTGCCCACTCGGAGCAGCTGGGGAAAGGCCCCAAGCTCAGGTCTTCCTCACGGTCGTTTCTTGAGGTATGGACCTCCTCCATATAGGAGGTTACGGTTACAGTATGCTCTCATTGTCTCATCCTAGTAGCGGAGGCAGCTTTTGGTGCATGATGGGGCGGCTAATAGGGCAACAGCAGGAGGTTGGGGGTGCACTGGGCACCAGCATGGCAGCCGCCTCCCCTGGCTCCACCAATGTCTCAACCCATGTCTAATAATTGCCATCAGGATTTGAGCCATTGTGGCAGTGGAGCATTTCTGCAGGCTATGTCAATAAGCGTCTTAGGTTTGAGCCAACATTACCTTTGCTGGGTAGGAGAGAACCTTTCTATGGGGGGACTTAGAGAATTTGGGTGCATGGGATTGTTTGCTTAACATTCGGGTGACATTGGTTAACTCTTGAGAGACTGAATTAATTTGCCAAAAGACACTTCCTCTGTAACTGTACCATGGCATAGAGAGAGCTGTGGTACCACAACTGTACTGGCACTAGGTATGGATGATTGCACTGAGGAATTTTTCATCTCTCAATTATTGCTGAAGTAAAAGTACATAGGCATAGAGACCCAACCAAAGGGAGTCACTGCAGGTAAGGCACAGCCATATCCTCCCCTGCCAACATCTGCCTCCACTGACGCTCCAAAATGATGTGGCTGCAATCTCTGGGACAGTCATTTTTCTTCTGCACATCCCTGCACTAAGACCTGCCTCAAAGCAAATGGCCGTAAAGCAGAGATTAGAGTTTTTTCCAGCTTCCTTCTAGGTGTTGGAAGTGATTGGCTCCTGGACCTGACATACATGTGGGTGAATACTCTTCCCGGAGATCTCGAGAGCGGGCAGCTGCCACAATGGCACAGCAATTCACAAGCTCCTCTGGAACGGTAGAAAACCTTGTGGGGCACAGATCTAGCAGTTGCATACTGCCTCTAGTCTCCAGGGGTACCCTGCTGTCATTAGAGCACGTGCCCTTGGTGCCCTGGCACCACCCTGGCACCACCATTTTGAGCACATCAGCCCAACCTGTCTCCCGCACTAGACCTGCCATATCCTATGGCCCCTATCCTCTTTTATGGTTTGATAACCCCCCCCCCCAAGACTTGCAATCCACTTTGGAAGCTCACTGGTAACTGGCAAGTACCACAGATACTCATTGGCCCTCATCAGGAGGTTGGAGGTAACCATGCTGCTTGTAGCGGCATGGTTGCCTCCTTACCGCATTCCGGGCCCGTGTTCCTAAAATGAGGACTTAGCGGGCCATCGCAACCTTGGTGGACATGGTAATTCCCCGTCCGAGGAACCCGGACCCGGTCCACCCCTATTCCCATTCAAGCTCCCATAGTGTTCAATGGGAATGGGGATGGAGCTAACAACGGGCACGTTACTAACGGGCCCGTTGTGAGCTCCCTGATGTCCTCGCGGGACCCAGTATGGACGCCTGGTTTTTCCAGGCACCCATTGCAGGTCCCGCGAGGAGACCTCGTGAGAGGGCGAAATGGGTTTACCGGCACGGGCACCTTTACCGGTGCCGGTAAACCGATTCCGCCAACCTTGTGATGAGGGCCATTAACTCCCATATATTAAATTCATAGTGGTTAGGTGAATAAAATCCTAATATTTGCTTGGACCACGTGTTCTTTACTTCCTCAACTGTGTGGTAATTTCAGCCTTGCACCACCAAAACCTCTGGTCAAGTGAATCCTTTCAGCTTATTCTGCGCTACCATAAGGTGAGAAAGGGGTACTTTGAGACAGCTATTTGAAATTCCAGATACTGCGCTGAGCAACTCTCCGCTCTCAGATTGATGTTGCACAATATTAATGTTAATGTTAAAGGATATTTATACCACACACTATCTCCACTGTAGTGGTCCCCTGGTGCTCTATATGTCTTGCATTGCATTAGATGATATGCACCCTTTATCGATAATCAAAATACCACCCTAAAGATGATGTAACTTGAATACATTTTGGATGTCTAGGAGTCCCACACACAGACATCCATGCCCAAGGACATCTAGGCTAAAGCCACCACCTAATTGCCACTCTTCAGGCTGGGAGCATCCTAGGACCAAGGCCCCTGCTCCTGTTGCAATCCTCTCCAACCCGACATGGCATGCTCCTGCCAGATACCCCTCCTAGATACCCACGGCTCGTCACCCCATCAGAATCCCTCTCCCAAACAACCTGCATGCCATCATCTGATCAACATGCTCATTACCACCCTAATCCGTCTTCTGACGGTCCTCTCTCTTGGGTTCCCCACTTTCCCTCACAATACAGTAACTCCCCTCCTCATCTCCCCACATCCTCACTCCTCATCCATCTTCCACCTCTTAAACAACCACCTGATCATGCCTGATCATTCCTCTAATCCCCAACCTGTCCACTCAAACCTTATATAACATGTGTCTGCTTCTAGGCACACTGCTTGCACTATCCCCACCCCCTGGCACCTGTCCTGATCTCACTTGGGCCCTCTGGAATATCCAATATCTCTGTCCACACTAACCAATTGTAAACATGAATCCCCCACACAATAATTCCACTCTGGCTGCTCTCCATACAGACTTTGCTACCTTCACACACCTCTCTCGACTAACTACAAACAAGACTAAAAAAGGCAGTGTGTTGGTCTGATGATCAGTAACGATAAACCAACACCTCCTCTTCTCCCCTCTGACTCTGAGCTCATCTTTGTATGATGTTTTCCTCCCACCATCCTAACTACCCTTGTCTTCTAGTGCCCACCTGGCACCCTTGATCTTTTCTTCACTAACATTGACTGCCTACTTAAAATGTCCCCTCTGATATCCATGCCATTATAATTGGCTATCTAAAAATGGCAAACCTGTCCAACAACAGTCAATTACAGCTTGCCACTTCTCTCTCTCCGGACACCCTCCACCCCCCGTTCACATTTAACAACCTTCCAACCTACACTCATAGTAACTTGCTTGAACTCATTTTACTAGCCTTCTCTTTCAACTCATCTACTCTCTAAGTTGATGCCTGGAACTTGCATTTACTGAGTTCAGTATTGCACTAGGTACCCTTTTGATTATCATTATCCAGCTCAATTACCACCCTATCCCACCCCTGCCCTCAACCGTGGATCTCCCCAGTTATTCAGCAGCTGAGGGTATTCGTGTATCTCCACTTACATAGCTGACATAAAGCGTGTGCCCCTACCCTTCTTGCTGTGTACAAGTGCTTTCTCCTTTTCCTCAGCACTGCTCTCGGCATTGAATCCTGCTACTACGTCAATAATGCATACTCTGTGCACACTCACACAACTATCCGTGACCCTCCAGGAGATGCCTTCGTTCCCATAGTTCTCTACTATCATCCTCCCTTTCACTGATGACGTTGCATCCTACATCGCCTCTAAGACCACCAAAATATGCTACACCCTTCTTTCCATCTCATTGTTCGTCCTTCTCTACTGCATTTTTCCAGTCTCATACAAGGTGGATACACACATGCACAGCCTGAAAAAACGGACAACTAACCCTAATGTGCCTTTTTTTTTACCAACAAGTTTATCTTCTGCTCCACAACTCCAAAATCCTTCAGAGTTTTCCTTAACTGTATCATCAACTACCTTGATGAACACATGCTCTCCAAACTTCTCCATTCTGGTTTTCACAGCAGATTCTCCATTAAAACTGCTCTGACTCATGTCTCCAACTTCCTTACCAATCCTCACCTCTCCCACCTCTCTATCCTAATTCTACTCTGTGGATCATCCAACCCTTTTCCGAAACTTCAACTTCCACAAATTTCATGGACACCATACTCAAATGGGTTGCTTCTAATCTCTTTAACCACTCCTTCTCCATCTGATATAACTCTTCTTCTTCTGTCGCAATCCCTTTCAACTATAAATCCTGGACCACTCCTCATTGCCCTTTACCCCGCCTCCCTGGGTACACTCATTCCATCCTTTCACTTCCATTTTCACCTTTTTGTTAACGACACCGAGATAGTTTTGTCCTTTTAATTTTCTGTCTCTGAAATCTGAAAATGCACCATTTGTTGCCTCTGGAATCCATACAAATGTGCAACTTTTTAAAAATTAATGTGAGAAATTACTGAATCTGGCAGGCAAAAGAAAAATGAAGGGATCAAATATCGATCAAGGGTATGGGGGCTGCGGGGGTGTTCCCCACTCTAGTTGATCAATGTTCTGTGACTTTGGGGGTGGCTGGAGTGTCCCCTGCTTCCCTAAAAAGGAAAGCAGGGAACAGGTAAAGTTAACTTCGCTGTGTGCCGCCAGAAGATTAGTAAGGGTTTGGGGGTGGGTTGTCCGAAATGGCTGTGGGAGAGAAAACCAAAAGTTATTAGAAAAAATTACTTTAGACTTTTTCTCCCTCAATCATTTTGTTTTCGGAAAGATCTTGGTAATCTGTTTCCTCTCCTCCATGCATCATTAGATGGTTCTACGCTGACAGATATTAAACTTCTCCAAGGCACGAGTTATGTTTCTCCTGGCCTCCTATGACAACCCAACTATATCTCCTTTTCTCTCATCCTCCTGACTCCATCCCCCAGGGCACCCAACCTCTTCATCCTCTTTGACAGAGAACCTAAAATAGCACTCGGGCGGGGAGTCAGTCAATCTGGTTGCTTGGATCGCGGGCTGAATCTCACAAACCAAGCCCGTTTTCTCAGCAACCTGAAGACTGCTCACCCCCACCATCTTTCCCTCATCCTTCTATCCTCTTCCCTGCGTTCTCCGCTCCCTTACTTCCTGCAACCCCACTTACCTGATTCCTTTGAAAGCTATGCCACCGCCACTGCTCCTGGCCATGGCAGCCATCTTAGGTAAGTATTTTGTTTCAATGAACAGGAGGCCCTGAGTGCGTCCCGTCATTTAAAGAAAATAACATTGATGTCAGCAACCCAGACCTTTGAATTTACCCACCAGATCGGGTGGTAACAGCGCTGGGGCACATGTTTAAACCCCCGATCCGGCCCACCGAATAGGGGTTTATTGCTATATTCAATAATGCCAACACTGCCACTCTGGCTAGGATTAACCTACTATACATGAGGAAGATCTGCCTGTGCCTCTTCCACCATTCTGCCCAACCTGCAATCTTCACCCTTGCCTGGTTCTTAGCAACTACTCTTTCACTCGCCTCAATAAAGCCAGTGGCCGATACTATGATCCTTTCTGAAATGGCACCAGAAAATGCAGCTTCTTCACAGCATGCTTCTTCTGCTCTTCCAAAGATATGTTGGATCCCAAGCAATGCTACCAAATATACATTTTAAAACTCTGACTTTGCAAAGATGGCGGCTACAGTTAAGACACAGTATAATGCATGATTTTGCTAAAAAATAAATCTCTGACCCTTGCCTCCATCAGCTTTGTAATGCACACTATGGGGTTTTAGCTACTAGCTTCTGAGGGCGCCAACAAATAAATCTCTGTAAGATCAGATATACTCTACAACCTGCTACCGATGAGACCTGGCTACTAGAACAGGCCTGGCTCCAGAAGATCTGGTGGCTGTAAACATGGCAGATGCTTGTCTGAAGGATGGGGTAAAACAGGAACTTTGGAGTATTAACAAAGTGCCACTGTCAAATTGGGGAGAGGTGGATGCAAGTGTCACATTTCACCAGGCATTCGAGTCCAAAATAGAGGCCTGGAGAGTTCTGATCCATACATGTAATCAAGTGGCAAACGTTGCTATAAACAGGCAAAAGGGTACAAGTGCTTGTCTGCTGGGATTGTTGGTAAATGGCCTGAGCTCCCGGGCTGAAACTTAACTTAATGTCTTCTTAGTACCATATCTCTCGGGTTGAGAGAATCCAAGACAAGAGCACTTGAGCAGACTGTTTCCATCCTCATTGGAGTATTTCCTGTCCCCTAGGTTCTTTTACCTCCAGCTGAATCATTGGGGCCAACCATGGTTGGATCTGCTTGCATGGAAACCAACTCTCCCCTTCTATGGTGTTCCACTCTCCCATTTGCCCCCTCAGTCTGGTTAGGGAACCCTCTGTCAGCACTGTGGCCAGAGGGCCTTTTCAATGTTTTGAATCCCTTTTACCTTTTGACTCGGATCCTCAGGAAGAATGAGCAGGGCCAATTTGAGGTTCTGCTTATAGCACCTCAGTAGACAAGAATGTTTTGGTTAACCTCTTCTCTGGTCACTATCATTGGTCACCCAATCCGATTCCTCACAAGTCCTCCTCTGCTGGTTCTCCTAGGACTCCCCCTTTAAACAATCACTTGCCTCCAACTAACAGAATGGAAGATGAACTAAACAGTTTGATGCATCTCAGCATTTCCAAGGAGATGGCCAGGACATTTGGTAATCCCAATGGAAGTGTACTCTTATTTCCTATAAACACCACTGGATCTCATTCTCTCATTAGTGCTCTGTTAGGCACCTCTTTTGCTTTGTGGGTGATCTATGGTGGATTCTGGATTTCCTAAAAGATAACTTCAAGCTGGGCTTGGATATTTCCACTCGATGTCCCCAGGGGGCGGCAATACAGGCTTTTCCAGCCCTATGTTCTATTGTTACTTCGGAGTTTTGGCCTTCAGAATCCTCAGGAAAAGATATCCAGTACTTCTGCCCTGGGAGCTTTCCCTGATAGAACAGCTGTTACTGTAGAGCAGGGGGCTCAATTGCAACATCTGGAAGAGGTAACCACAAGTTACTTTCCTGGAAATATACCAGGGTGCTTTCCCTGATAGAACAGCTGTTACTGTAGAGCAGGGGGCTCAATTGCAACATCTGGAAGAGGTAACCAAAAGTTACTTTCCTGGAAATATAGCTTCTTAGTAGCCATCATCTCTGCCAGATAAATTGGTTAACTGGACAACGTTTTGATTTCAAAACCTTTCCCAAAGTTTACTCCAGCAATGGTAATCCTGAGGCAAGGCACATCATTTATTCCCAATGACTGTTCTGACTTCTGTATTAACCTGGCTGTTGCTCTCCCAGTCTTCTGCTCAAACCCTTATATAGCATCCTAGTGACCTTGTTACACAAGTCATGTGTATATCAGTTAAGGCCTTGATGAAGGAGGATATGACATGGGGAGGAAAGGGGGCATGGACAGCACAAAAAAGGACTGAAGAAAGGTTACATTCACTCTCTGGTACTTATTCACGTCACATACTGTTAGGCCACCTATCACACCTGCTCCTGAGCAGGAGTTTTTGCATTCATTGGATGTCTCATGAGCTCCCACGATTTATTGAGGCCTACACACAGGCTGAGGTTTCTTTGCTGGGTGGCATTTAGGGGCAATCTTCCATAGGGGTTGCAACTTCATGGGCATCAATCAGTGACATGTATAGGTCTTCAATGAGTAAAGTCTCTGACGAGAAAGGGGGAACGGTGGGTAATGTTGGATTATGTATGGTAATCACCATTACTCCTTGTCCTCGCATATCGTCACCGTCCTTTCTTCCTCTCCCGGACCTGAGTCCATCTGTCTTTCTCTTAGAGAGGCCTATCAAGGTGTAGGGCATAGCAGGCCTTTGTGGATAAGAGACACATTGCATAGGTTTTGTAAAAATCACTTTGCGTGCGATCTGTCTGTAAGGCAGGAAGCCTTTGCTGAGTAAGAATGGAAGGAGTAGGAGTAATGATGATTACTGTACGTAATCCAACATTACTCCTCTGTACTGTGCCATGTTTACATATGGAGAAACACTTAAAATGTAGTCACCATAGTTCATCATTTTCTGACAATCTGTCATGGAGAATTAGCGTAAAACCCGATCCAACAAGATCTCTGAACAACACTACTGCTTTTTCAAGTACATGTTTTTCTAAAATTTGGAATATGCTTTCTGCAGAATGGTACTTAATTGCACTCGGGTCTGGAGTGAGAGTGTATTGCCCAAGTTTTTCATTCCACCTTAAACAAAGCTTAAACTTGGGAGCAATCTCTGATGCCATTCTACAGTACGAAATGACGTCATATTTCTGGAGTGAGGACAGTTATACTCCAAATCTAAATCAAGGTGTTGGTTTCAAAGATGATTCCGGATCAGACAAGCATACCCCAAAATTGTGGAACGTCATGTAAAAAGGCACATTTATTGAAAAGCACAACTCTATAAAATGTCACGAACTGAATCATTTCTTTTTTAAAGCACAATATTACTAAGGAAGAAATTCCTAAAAGGCTGAAGAATGGCAGCGACGGAGCCTGGATTTCTCAGTCACTCATGTCCTTGAACTGGAAACAGGTTCAGCAGAATCCGTAGAAAATGGAAGGTTTGAACACAACTGAAACACGAAAAGAAGTGAACTTGTATAAGCCTCTGCTGATGTGGTTGACAAACATAGGATTCTGGATGAAGCACACCCAATAATATGAACGGTTTTTTGTATAACACATTCTGTCCTCGTTATAAGCATGGTGGTAACTGTAAAGATGGTATTTTAAAAACAAGTTTTTAAAAAAACTGTCAGATTATGAATTGGGGGTACATATTTATCCCATGCAGCACTTATAAGTCACCCAATAGATATTAAACCAACTCCTAATTGGGGCTTAGAGGGTGCAGGGAAGCAGGTGATTAAGTGTATTTGAGGGACTAGCCCCTAAAACATAAATGAACAAGCAACATGGGAATTCCCTCAAGAGGCTGATTGCCAGTGGCATTGTGTGATGGCATTTCCACATAGAACTGCTCCCGGCACCTGCAGATTTGCTCCAGCTGAAATGTTCCCAATAATGTGAAAGAGCTGAAATGCCCATGAGGATGGGCATCACCTTTCTCAATTGGCTAATTTGCAGGGCTTAATTTGTGGGGTGTTTGCCAGAGCTCAGCCCTTGAACTCATTTTTGAGCCCCAGGACCTATTGTCTCAGACTCATTTTAATGATGAGCAGGTGTGAGCTGTAGTTTAACCCCAAACATGTCAACACTGTGGGTAGCAACTGTGGGTGGTGGCAGCAGTGGTGGGGAACTGCCCAACCGCAGTGTCACAGGAGTGCTAGAAAATACTTCGGCCCTGGCACTTATTTTTTTTTTACAAATGAAGCACTGCCAATTGCCATTTAATTTTGCCCTGTTTCTCCACGAGTAAGAGCGGTTTCTAGATCGCTCAGTGCAGCGTGGCCTGATCACCGTACATTGGCGCAATAAAATGTACCCAAGGTGCACTTTCATTAGCGCTAGCGCAAATGAAGCGCATGGTCATTTGGTCACGCAGAAGATGTGTTTGAGTGTGTGTAAATATATGGTGATCTGGCCGCAGGTGTGAGTAGCCAACCCTTATCCCACTCGAAAATATAATGATTGAAAGTCATTTTGGTTGTTGCTACTATGATATGATATGATAAGTTATGTATAATGCACTTAACACCCAGAGGTTTCTAAGCACGGACACAGGGATCGAACCTGTGGTACTCCATGTCGTCTTGTTTCGAAGGTGAGCACGTTGCCCCTGAGCTATCTTCCCGAGACTAAATTGTCAACTTAGAAGTATTTCTCTTCATAATCCTGTAAATGACCTAATTGTGAAACCTGTGTTTCAAATGTGAATGTTTAATAAACAATATGACTTGGCAGCGATTGGACCCGAGGCCCGTAAGCACTTCTGGGAGATTGCGGAAAAAGGTGAGAGCGCTGCTGGTGGCCCGTATTGGATCAGGGTAGCAACACAATAACCATATTGTATTGATTGTCTCCTCATTTCACCTGTGTAGCTGGGAAAGATCTGGGGCGTTCTTGCTCCCTCAATGTCAGTGGCGTGTTGCTTACCTGTGACTTCCGTCTGTCATGTTGCAATCATGCTCTGGAAAAAATGTGAATGATTTTGACTTTCCTTGTACAACAATAAATATCATGAAGAAACCAAAGAACAGACTTATTTCTTGCTCTTCTTTTTTGTAAGCAAAAACAACAGGACACGTGTGATTTTATTAACCCTTAATCATTTCTTCATTCATACGGTACATCAGATAAAAGTAGTGAAAGTTGATGTATTTTAGGAATTTTCCGAAGTAAAAGGATCGTTTGGGTTTCTTGCATAAAACTCTTAGAAAAAATGTTTTGTCGACTCGTTTGTGCAGAAAAAAAAACATTTCACCCGCCCCCGTCTTAAAAATGGTGATGTGCAAAGTCTTGCTTCCTGTTTTACTTTGCAGACTTGGGATCCATGCCGTGGTTTACGCACTAGCGCACATCCGTTCAACGCGACTGGGTCTGTGCATAGTTTTCTGTTTCCAAAAAAAGAGTAGGAAGAAATTAGCAGGATGTCAAATTTAACAATCAACATTAACAGTAGCTACTGTCAGCATTTTTCTCTTTTCTTTAACACGTTCTCTTAATAATTGCAAACATTTGTAAAACACTTTACATTTTGTTTCTAGGTGGTGTAACCACGGCTGCTGCACCCAGGAGGTGCTGTGAAAAGGCCTTCTATGGAGGATTAGAACAGACCGTTTCGTAATTTGTACTTGTATCTTTTCTTGCTCACTTGGTTTCTTTAAGCATTGCAGAGGTAGTTGATACGTGTGTAATTAAAATGCATCTTAGGTCTTCTAGGGAAGAAGAGCAGGCACACAGGAATGCTGCACTCTTCCGGAGTGCATCTTGAAGGGCCTACCATGGGCTCAGTGTCTACTTCTGGGCTGTCTGCTATAGAGGTCAGGTTACTGCAGTCTAACATTAAACTGTCCCATTGGTGAGCTGTGCTTCCGCAGTCTTTTAGTTCACAGTTCAAGTACTTTGCCATCATAGCATATTTTATGTGTACAATCAATGACGCTCGCCTGGATTTTCAAAAACCTTTCTAGCACAAAAGAAGGGTTGTGCTGGTGCATCCTGACAGCTTGAAAGAGAACATCCTGCGCTCCATTTACACATGGGATGCATTATAGACGTGAATATACTCCCCCCCGCCCCGCCTTCCTGTGCAATTGTGCAAACCAATGGGTTGAAGGGGACGTTGCTGTGTGCATTTTGCACTTCAAAGTACATCCCAAATTCCGAAACAGGACCCATTGTGCAATGCACACAAAACAAAAGCATTATGTGTAACATATGCCTACGGTTTTTACATCGGGATATTGCTCTAGATTTCAAAACGATGGTCTTGGGTTGTGACGATCTACTTGAAGATCTTTCAGTCTCTCAGAGAAAACTTATATTCAGGGGGGCTTGTGTGTGCAAGAAGAGGATACTGAGGAGTTGGAAGTCTCGAACAGCACCAACGGTTGTGGAGTGGATTGAGGAGATGAATTGCCTTGCCAGTATGGAAAGGATAATCTACAGGAAACACAAGAAGCTTGGCTTGTATGCTAAGATCTGGGATGAGTTTCTAAGCATGTACTAGTTCATTGTTTGTAAATATGTGCTCTATTATATGCCTGCCTTTATATTGTTTTAATTCCATTGCTTGCTCTTTGCTCTTTGCTGTTTTGTCGAAATTACAAATAAATGATTTTAAAAAAAGGGGAAAAAAAAGCATTCCCTGTGCCTGCAAATGCACCTCTCAAGATGTTTTGGACAACTCCCATGATCCACCACAATTGAGGGTACTGGCTATTGCTGATGGCAGTTGTTGGCTAAAACATCTGTGAGTGAAAGCTTACAGACTACTCTGTGTTATTTTGTTTTGCTGTCTCGCTTACAATTCTGTCCCTTAAACAGGGATAGAAATGATTTTCCGATTTGTGGACATTTCACAATGACAGACGCTTTAAGTGCTATCATGTTGCAATGCTCCCCCCACATTCTTGTGCATGCTTGGGTTATCCCATTAATCAAAAAACCCTCCCTTGACCCGAGCAACCCCGCCAACTATAGGCCTATTACCACGGTACCATACCTCCTAACAATTTTGGACCGTGCTGCATACTTGCAAATTCAGGACTATCTTGAATCAAACCATCTGGTTTCCATCCTGGACACGGCACAGAAACTGCTCTGATAGATTCAAAAGCTCAAATTGACGACCTAATAGATAAGGGCATGTTGGCACTCCTCCTTCTGCTCGATCTATCAGCGGCATTCGACTTGGTCGATCATAAAATTCTCTGCCACCATCTCAAAATTGCTGCGCACTTTTCGAACTCAGCGTCATCTTGGATTAGCTCCTTTTTAGCAAATAGAACTATGAGGGTCTTCTCTCCTCTAGACTCTGCAGATCCTGCCCCTGTCCCTTGCGGAGTCCCTCAAGGATCTTGCGTTTCTCCCACATTATACAATGTGTTTACCGAGCAACTTTTTGACATACCCGACTATCTGGGTGTCTCATACACCAACTATGCTGACGACACCCAGATACCCATCCCTATCTCTGGTGACTTTGTTATTGATGCTAAGGCACTTAATGATGTCTACTCAATCATCCAGGCTTGGATGGCTCATTATGGCCTTTGCCTCAATGATGAGAAAACGGAGGATCGCATTCCAAATTGGCCAAACTTGATCCAGCTTACAAATCATTCACCATAGATGGTAACATCATTACAGTGTCGAACGCAGCAAAAACTATAGGCATCTATCTCGACGCAACTCTATCTCTAACTAGACAAACTAATGCCGTAGCGTCTGCCTCAGCCTATACTTGCAAACTCATCACAACCTGTAGACCCTTCCTGAACACTGAGAACTGCATTATTCTAGCCAGAACACTAATCATGGCAAAAAAAGACTATTGCAACGCTCTCTACCTAGGGACCAGTCAAAAAAACATAGACAAGTTACACAAAACAATGCCATCAGGGCGGCCCTCAACATCCCTAGAAGATCTCACATTTCAGACATCAGACGTATCCTTCACTGGCTCCCCGTCGTGCAGCGAATATTGCTCAAAACCTTAGCCTTAACTTACAAGGCTCAGAACAACCTGGCACCAGCACATCTGACTAGCCATTTTTCGCAGCATGTCACGAACAGACCACTAAGATCAGCCTATGTCAACACACTCACTATACCTAGATTTAAGCTGCAGTCTGCTGGGGGATCAAGTTTCCCAGTCCTGGCAGCTAAACTCTGGAATACCACCCCTTCCACACTCAGATCAGAACCCACATTCCACTCCTTCAAAACCAAAACCAAACTCTGGTTTCACAAGCTTGATGAGCCTACTACACTCTCATCATAGGCACCAACCTTTAACTACATTCGCACTGCTCACCCTTCCCATTTGCAACCCTTACACCAGCGTCAGTTTCCTTTATATGCTCTTGGAGTAATTATGTGTATCCTGTTCCGTGATGTTTTAAGTTCTGTTTTAAGCCTTATTGGATCTTTGTTAAGACTGCTCCACTGTCGGACCAGGTTATGCCTGCTTGTAACCACCTTCTTGTAACTATGCGCCCAGATGCCTCCGGGCAAGGTTGCGCTCTACAAATAAATACAAATACAAATGCTGGGAGCATCTTATAAATGAGTTTATGGGGCGTACTTTTGATTCCAATGTATAACAGCTGACTGGCAAGCACCACCGCATTCGTGCTGATGCACAGCCATCCAGATATATGTAGGTCAGCTTTGTGAAGAAGGAGACCTGGACATCTACACAAATCTCCCTTTTGCCCTCTTCAGATGAGCAGTCTTTGAAAATGATGCGCCATCTCTCGGCTATGATGAGGATAAATATTTCATGAACTTTAAATGCTACATTTTCAATAAACTGGCTGATATATCACAGCTCATTCATTGAAATTAAGTACTTGTTGGAGGATTTAATATCAAACCTTACAACCCTCTTGATTTTTGTGAAGCTGAAGTTGCAAATCCATAATAGACTCCCTGACGTCAGCCGACCCCACCACCTCTGCTCCCTTATTAGTAACATCCAGCCAATGACACAGAGGATGTGCGCCTGCTTTTAATTCCCATCCAGTCAGAAAGTTTAGACCATTGGCTTTGATAAGTAATATAGTTTTTGCTCTTTGAACTGACCTCACAAACTCACAATCTGAAAATGTGTTCTCGCTTATTGATTTGCTGACAACTCTGCACCAGCTCCCATTCCCCCTAGTTGGACCTCTGTCCGGATTGTACTCTTAAAGAGGTGTTTTATCCCAGACCACGCCTCCATCATCAATGACATAGAAAGTGGGCTCGTTCCTTTATGGAAGAGCTCCTTTTCCATTGTCAGAGCTTTTTACACATATTTGTGCTCTGTAAGAGAATGTGTTTATCGAAGTGAAAGTGACGCAGCTCAGGTGCAAATAGTGGTTATCCCATGGCTGCATCAGCTAATAACGGAGGGCCATTACCTCTGGTACAGCTCGCCACGTGGGTTCATATCACTGGAATGATGCGCACACAATGGCAGATGGTTTCTTTAATGAGTTTGGCAATTCTATGTCAAGATCGGAGGTAGTTTGAACTTTAATGCTCTTAAAATTTGCCGTGATCCTGTCTCTGCTAATCCCGATCGTAACTATGCTTTAATTTGTCTTGCTCTCCTCCCTTCCTCCTCTTTCTTTGCTGCTCGGGCAGCAGTTAAAAACATTTCCTAAGTTCTTTGCATGCACAGCAGCGAACTGCAAGAGCGTATAAACAAGAGTTTGTGCATTAAGTAAAAGAGAGCAAATTCTCAGGTCTTCAATTGAATACAAGCGTGGTCGATGATCGAGTGAATCGTGCCATTAAGCCGAGCAGGATCTGCTCCGGTCCTTACCTTAAGTTCAAATGCGGTCGCCTCACACGCGAACCGCCCAATCGCGCATCATCGTCCACATCATCAGGATGTAGCGCACCACGGAAGAGACTGGTGGGGCATGACGTGACTCACACAGCATACTTCTCCAGCGCACCGGACCGCAGAGTCACTGAGCAGCAGTCAACCCTAAATAGCCGCACACAGGGAGGCTCAAGTCAACGGCACCTCGCGATAGGATACCCAATCATCTAGCCTCGAGGCAATAGCTGCATCATCCAGAACCGCAGGGCTCTACAGTGAATGCAGCCAGCAGGAGAGCAGCGCCAACTACAGCCCAGAATACGAATGACTGCAATTTTGCACAGGAACCATGCAGCAGCAATGCAGAGAGCAGAAGGGTACGGACTTGCCAAGGACATTTCTGTGGCCGGCAGAGCCATGCCGAGGGTCCGCAGACTCCCAGCTCACGGAGGGCCCTGACTACCTCCCGGGTCCCAAGAAGCCAAGGTCCACACAAGGAGGAAGAGTCTACTGTGGTTTATTTAGAAAACGCACAAGGTTTAGATGCCAGCGAGGTCCAGGCACATCACACTGAGTGCTGACTCGCAGGTCAGTTTTGACATATACAATGTCACATTCTATGTCACCCCTGTCTCCTTCCCCCCAACTTATCACCATGCGGGATTGGTCCCTGAGTTGTAGGTCTCCTATAGGGACTTATAGACCATGCAGTTACTGGCTACTACCATCTCAGGTGGCATGGTTGGATCATCCCCAAAAATTGTTACAGCTAACTAGTTACATTGGGTGTGCCCTGTGATTGGTCAGTGTCCACCCGCCATCTACCCTTGGACGCAACAACCTAATTGGACAGGCCGTGAGCCCCCAAGCCTGCGACGATGCCTGTTCCCAGCTCGCAAAACACCTGTTCTCACGTAGATGTTTACTGGGTTTCAGTAACTTGCAACTATGTGTCTGCACATTACAATGGTGTCTGGGATGATTAATGCCATGAGAGCATTATATTCCCATCAGCAAGGCATCTGTTCTTAGGCCCCAGGCCTTGGCTGGTCGCTGGTCACGTGGTTGGGGTCCACTCTTGGGGTCCAGTAACTTGCAACTATGTGTCTGCACATTACAATGGTGTCTGGGATGATTAATGCCATGAGAGCATTATATTCCCATCAGCAAGGCACCTGTTCTTAGGCCCCAGGCCTTGGCTGGTCGCTGGTCACGTGGTTGGGGTCCACTCTTGCTCGGTGAATTTACATACAATATTTAATCTGTAGCTGCTGATGTCACTTTGACTGGAGAGGCGGAATGCAGAGTTGCAACATGATGGTCTTCACAGTCTGCAGTTCTTGCCATTGTTTTCTCTGTCTGCACTGCACCTTGCATCTGGAAATTTACCAAGCCCCTCATGGCCTACTGTAGCTCTTCTTAGGCCGACGGCAGTCCCCATTTGAGAATCGTGGTACTGTCCATAGGTTAACAAATGTCAGTGATCAGCCATGTCCCACTCTCCCATAAGGTTATTTGCCTACAAGCTCTGCTAACGTAGATACAGATTCTTCTTGCTTCTTGCGTTCCGTGGTACTATAATTCTCTACTAAGAAAACAATAAACGTATGGCTAATGTGCATGCATGCTACTGTCCTCTAACTTACAAACTGTTTGTGTTCTGTTACACTCACCTGATATCCCTGGGGGCGTCTGGAAGGCTCTGAGATCTGGAACCCTGGATGCGTAGTTCCCCGGTGCTGAATAATGAATCTGCAATTACAGAACAGAGGATTTGTGAGAACTATCTCTAGTGGGTGAATCTCCCACCTCCCTCTGACCGATCCCCTTCCCTCAGAATCTTTCTCACCTTAATTATTTGTAGGGTGAGCTATCCGTCCTGCGTTTCTTGTGCAGGGGCGCTTGACGTTCGTTGGCGAGCTGCCCGAATTGCTTCACTGGTGCAGTATGCCTTCCTTGGGCCCAAGCCTGCTGCGACCCCGAATCTGTTGGTAGGCAGGTAGGTCTGTTAATTGTAAGTCTTTGTTCTGTTTATGCCAGGGCCGTCACGAGCGGGTGCAGGGGGGGCAAACTGCCCCGGGCCTCACACTTGCAGGGGCCTCACGGCCCCCTTTCCTGTGGAAGGCAGCACAGTCTCGCATGTCCTTTATTCACACGAGGGACTGTGCTCTCTGCTCTCTGCCCCTGCAATGATTTTGCTGTTTGTTGCCAAGGCCGTTTGGCTCCGCAACAAACAGCAAAATAATGGGAGACAGTAGGGCTCAGAAGTGAGCTCTGCTGCCTCCCCTCATTCAGCTGACAACGTGGACATGCTGAATGACAAGAGAGGACTCCTCTCCTGTCAGTCAGTGTGTTCATGTTGTCAGCGTCATCACACTGACTGATGGGAGAGGAAGGAGTTCTCTCTTGTCAGTCAGTGTGTTCACGTTGCTTAGCGTGACCACACTGACTGATGGGAGAGGAGTTCTCTCTTGTCAGTCAGTGTTTTCACGTTGCTCAGCATGACCACGCTGACTGACAGGAGAGGACTCCTCTCATGTCAGTCAGTGTGTTCATGTTGTCAGCATCATCACACTGACTGATGGGAGAGGAGTTCTCTCTTGTCAGTCAGTGTGTTCACATTGCTCAGTGTGACCACGCTGATTTATGGGAGAGGAGTTCTCTCTTGTCAGTCAGTGTGTTCACGTTGCTCAGCATGACCACGCTAACTGACAGGAGAGGCGTTCTCTCTTGTCAGTCAGTGTGTTCATGTTGTCAACGTGATAACGCTGACTGATGGGAGAGGAGTTCTCTCTTGTCAGTCAGTGTGTTCACGTTGCTCAGCGTGACCACGCTGACTGATGGGAGAGGAGTTCTCTCTTGTCAGTCAATGTGTTCATGTTGTCAGCGTGATCATGCTAACTGATGGGAGAGGAGATCTCTCTTGCCAGTCAGTGTGTTTCCGTTGCTTAGCATGACCACGCTGACTGATGGCAGAGGAGTTCTCTCTTGTCAGTCAGTGTGTTCACGTTGCTCAGCGTGACCATGCTGACTGATGGGAAAGGAGTTCTCTCTTGTCAGTCAGTTTGTTCACGTTGCTCAGCATGACCACGCTGACTGACAGGAGAGGAGTCCTCTCCTGTCAGTCAGTGTGTTCATGTTGTCAGCGTGATTACGCTGACTGATAAGAGAGGAGTTCTCTCTTGTCAGGCAGCATATCTACGTGTCGGCTTCATGGATGCTTTTTAAGGGTGCATGGAGGTAAGGTAAGTGTAAATTAAAAGTGTCTATGTCTATTTAAATTAAATTAGTATGTATATGTGTATGTATGAATGCATGCGTGCATGTTGGTGTTTGCGTTAATGATGTGTTTGGTTTTATGTATACATGCATGTATGGAGTTGTGTACCTGGTGGATGAATGCATGGGTGAAAGTGTTTTTTGTGAGTGTGTGTTCAGCACCACCCCTAAATGTAGCCGCCCTGGGGGCCACATCATTAAGGGGTGGGTTCATGGCATCAGAGGTGCACCTAGGCTAAAATGTCAGGGGGGAGAGGGGACTAACACTTCAAATGTTGGGAGAGGCGCTAACGTCAGAGGCTCTGAGGAAGGGGCAAACTTCCTTGTGTGGGGGCACCTAACATCTTTCCACATTTCAAATGAGACTATTCTGGTGAAGTGTCAATGTTACAAGTAGCTACCTCTTGCCTTCATTTCTGAAACATCACACTTAAGGACTGCTGTGAGAATGAGATGTCTCATGTTACCACTTCCCTTCTAATCACTCCCCTAGCATGCAAGTGCTAACCCCACATCACGATTTCAATTACGTAAAGATGTATGGATATGAATACAGGTGCTAACAGTGAAATGACTTCTCATGGCCATGCTAATCCCTATGGCAATTCTCACCCAGTTCCTGCCCTCACCACCCAAAACACCTCTTCACTGGAACTCTTCAAACATGCCTTGCCATCAAAATTTGCCCTCAATGTGCCGGCAAGTGTTTCCTCAAAGGAGTCTTCTGAGAGTTGATGACTTCATTGGAGTTGTAAACACGGAACTGGTGTAATAAAAATGTCTTAATCAGGTCTGCCTTTGGCCACTCAATTTAAAACTAACCTGCATGTCTTTCCCTGAAGTTCTTTTAAAAATAAGCATTGGTGAAGCCAACAGTTTTGACTTGAGTATAAGTGTTAGGTATTTACCAGGCACTGCTATTAGCTGCTCAGGTACTCAAACCATTTTGCACTGGCACTATCAATGGCCAGCTAATACTAATAGTGCCTTTCCCATGCCTACACGAATGCCCAAACTGTTTGCATTGCCAGTGCTCTTTTTGCTTTACCCTTGATGCACAGGACTATGCATCAAGGTTAAAGCAAACATACTACTTGGCTAAATTGGCCCACATTGAATGTAGGCCAATCTAGCCAGTAATAACACTTATGGTACACAGTCAGCCTGAATATACTTTCTGTGGCATGGCATTTTTACTAGCTCGGAGTCCGTACATGGTAATAATGGCATATATTGATGCAGCCTGCATCGACATAATTGGAACAACCAGCATGAATCTATTTTTATACCAGCATATCTCACGTGGAAAGGCGGCATGAAATGTATTGGAAAATGTTCCTATGCACAATTTGTGATTTTCAACTATTGGGAATTTCCATACAAAACCAATTGCAAACTGTATGGATTTCTACCCAATTTTGCAAAGAAAGTGCTGTAAAATGCATACTTTTAACCCAATGTTTCAAACATTTTCTTGGGAGTGAGAAACCCCATCAAGCAACACTTGTTTGGTTTGGACTCCCTCACTGTGCTCTGTTGATCCTGCCTAATTGGCACAAACATTTACGCCTCTTAAGTTCAGAAATGTACCAGCCTCCACTGTACATCATTTGTCACTGTGTATGATGTGTGTTTTAATGCGCACACAGGGGCAGGGTGCTCCTTAATGATATGATATGGCATTTATAAACACAGATCTTACTAGGCCTTGTGTCATTCAGATCGCACAAGAGCAGGGAAGGGGGGAGGAGAGAAGTGCCGAGGGTGGGGTAGGAGGCAGAAGTGCAGAAACAAAGGAGAAACAAGAGTGCAGCCAACGGGTGGCAAGTGTGGGTACTCATAAGTGCAGCCAACGGGTGGAGAATAAGAGCAAGAGCGGGGACTGTAGGGTTACAAATACAGCTTGGAAAAGTGACTGACCCTCAGAGAATTGGAGTTGGTGCAGTGGAGAGCTCTTGCCATCTTATATATATTTACTCATGATACAAAAGTTAGTCTGGCATGAACATTTCTTCGGTAGAGAAATCTAACTTTGCTGTAGTTGATTTGGAGTTGTAGTAATAAACCATATTTGGCATCCTGCACACAAATTCAAGGGGAGATTTCTCGAGTCTCCTGTTTGCAGAGGTGCAGCTGCTGGCCGAGTGCAAAAAATTGTAAGGGGGCCTCACCAAATGTTTTGCCCCAGGCCTCACCACATCTTCTGACAGCGGTGGGCTGAAGATGTGTGGGGACCCAGTTCAACATGATGGTTGGGGGCCCCTCCCACTTAGAGCGGACTACAGTCTTAGGTACCCATGGGGTACATATATTTTAATGGAGACAAAGAAATACAGCGTGTTGTTAATAGCCACCAATTATCATGAGACGGCCAGCCAGTGGGAAGCTGAAACATTAAACGACCACTAAAAAGGTATAAACCCTTCTCTGTCAGCAAATTGCTAATGTGAAGGAACCGATGTTAAAATCAACGAGATGATAACATTTCTGTATACCCTGAGGGAAGTGTTGGCCGGAAGGCCTCCAGCGAATGCAGCTTGTAATATGAGTGCTAAAAAATGCACATTTTAAGCCCCAGAACAAAAGGAATATATTACTATGTTATAAAACTGCAGACTGGCAACTTGGGGGAAGTAGCTGGAGGATCCCCTGAGGGTCGAGGCCTATTTAAACAGAAACAATTGAAAGGACCTAATACCGTCCTTGCCCACAGGGACCTATCACATACCCCATGCTTGCTGGGGCTAGCTAGGAATTCGCAGTCTATTGTTGTTTCTTTTACTTTGTTTCTATTTCTAATTTTGTTTAAGCACAATGTTAAGTTAATTATGGGTGTGAAAGATGGCGTAGCTGTGCCTTGCTGGTGGTGGAAGCTCTATGGATGCTGAGAAAACCGCTGTCATCTATTGGGAGGAAGGGAGACAAAAGGCGCCATAGTGATGGGGGACGCGAGCCAGAGTCATGCCCTGGGAGGAGAAAAAAGGAATCCATAGAGGTGCCATGGCAACACCATAAACAAAGAGACCATGATAACGCCGTCGCGCAAAACACAACACTGCAGATGCAATGTTACTTATACTATCAGAAGCGCAATATAAGTACGGCTTGTGATGTACTCAATATACTTGTGTAAAGGTGAGTATGGAGGAGTATTAAAATCATGGGGCCGCTGACTCGAATGCCGTTTCAAGTCAATTTAGCGTTTGGCAATTGACGTGTTCATATTTTTGAGTGTTTGTTAATACTTTTTAGCGATTGCGGCTATCCATTTCAAGATTAGGTTAGTGATTTTGATTGTGGTAACTGTTAATTTACAGGAATCTGAGAAGTGGATGATTGATAACAGTAATCGAAATATCGTGGATTTATTGTACTTTGGACATCGATTGGGAGGTCGGGTATTAATTACAGATGAGGTAAGATTAACAGTGAACAGATGAACTTGAATATAGTGGTTGGTGTACTTGAATAAGGTTGTGCTAGGCCCTGATGAAGACCTGAGTTTGTTCAGGTTGAAACACGTGTTGGCAAGGCCAAGCACATTATGAAAATATTATATTCTATTAAATATTGAGTTTGATGAACTAAGTCCTTATATTCATTGTTTGTGTTAGAAATTGAGTGGCAGGTGCACTGGACAGACAATCAAATCCAATTAGTTCTGACTGTGAGGCTCATATGGGACTTTGAGTCTGTGGTTACTGGTCCATGCTCATACACTGCACCTAATGAGTAGCAATATCATTGTATAAGTACCTACTCTATTGATACGTGTTTTGCGCAGAAGAGTACGAGTCCCACGTCCTCTTTGTTTTAATCTGTCTCTCACATGGACCTTCCTCAATGGATGATATTTTTTTTTATAGAAGACCTATATCCAGGAGGACTGTTGTGCTTTGAATGCAATTGCGTTTTAATGAATCATTATGACCACATCTGTGTTGACAACGACACATTTTCGTTTGCTATGATTTACCTGTATTATGTTCTATGCATAGTAAAATATGGGTTATAAAGGATTGTTATAAAGAGCAGGGTGCGTTCTAGTGTGTTGCCCGCAGGACGCGTGGGACATCAGCATCACATGAGATATAGGGCCGGATTCACAGAACGTTGGGGCCATTATTAAACACTTCCATGAATCAGGGCCATAGTCCTTCTAGGAAGCCCCACATCCGTGTCCCAGGTCCCTTATTTTCTTGTTAATCCAGATTTTATAGCTGGCACGTCAGGTGGAAAAGGAAATAGAGAGAGGAAGAAGGAGGAGTGGGGAAATGCATAGAAGGAAGGAGCTTGTATGCTGGACAGAGAGATCTGAAATGAATCTAAATTATGGGAGAGGAGCAATAGAGAGAAAGAAGTGGAAGTGCATTCAAGGAAAATGTGTGTTGGAAGAAGTGAAGGAATATAAGCCAATGGAAATGTAAAATGCTAGAGAGGATAAACTGCTGGGAATATGATGGACAGAGGAAGAAACACTATAGAAAACAAACACTGGTTGGAAGGAAGGTACCGAATAGACCCAACATATATGATGTAGTGTACAAAGAATGCAAGTGAAAATGTAAAGGAGGGGAGTGGAATGAATACAAGTGGAAGAAAATGTATGAGGGGAAAGGAGTAAAGGAGGAAGAGAATGTCTGAGTGGAGAAAGGCCTGAATAGAAGGAAGGAACATTCATATGCAAGGAAGGACACAGAATGGTATGCGAGGAGAGAAGAAGACCCAAGTACACACATTTTCTGTGCTATCAGAATTCACCATCGTCGCCGCATCCAAGTGAGGGCCTCCAATAGTCGCTGAAAAATACCGCACAGCCTCCCGAAAAGCTTTTCAAAATGTCTATGATATGGTTGCAAGAGACGCAAAGTTCCCTGGAGGGGGTCCAAAGAACCTTCAAATATAACTGACCTGGCGAGACTCCTGATACACGCACCAATCCATGTTTTTCTTCTGTGTATGTTCCAGGGGTGCGTTCTTCAATGATGTTCTGTCAGCTCTCTTCCTAAGGTGCACGCTGATCCCCAAGACTGGCACATGCCCCTCTGCTGGGGATGTGTGTGAGGACAACACGGGAAACACTATTCTACAATGCAGCATCCTGTTCTGTTTTCTTTTTGTAGTCTCCTGGATTAGTTGAGGCATCTAGGGCCGGCATGTTTAGTGTGTTTGTCAGGGGTTTGCATCCAAAGTCAAGCACCCTCTCATGGTGCTGAGTCTCACAGCTCAGTACACTAATGTCAGCGTGAGGCAGGACCCAGGCCGCGCAGACTTTGGGGGCACCTCACTGTTTTGCAAACAATGCTCTTCAGTTAATTCTTGTATTTCAGGATTAGATTTGCAAGTATTCAGGACTAATATGTCTGTGCAAGTGTGGTGCCCCATGTTTGGGTTTTAATCTTTAGACTTAAGCACCGTTTATTTGGACAAGCAAATGTGGGGTGCTGGGGCCATTCCTCTCGATGGCTACAATTGTTGTGGGGTTTATCTGAAGGTTTTAGTCCTGCAAGACCCTGTCTCATTGGAGTGAATGCAGTTCATGTTAAACGTTGTGGCCTGTAGAGAGTTAATCAGCAATAGTATTTCCAGTTTCCATTTCAAGTACCTAGGTATAGGTAGATTGTGTATAGGCGCTATATAAATAAACTATCATATCATATCATAACTCTTAGGTATAGGGCCCAGGGAAATGTATCATAGCTATAGTTCTTATGTACAGGCTTCTAGGAAAATGTAATCATATATAGCCCTCAGGTACAAACGTGAGCACCAAGTGAGCACCCCTCCAGAACGTTCTGCATGCCAGTTGGCATCTCACTAATGCATGTGTGTATGAGTGTAGGGTTGCGTGAGTGCATGCAATGTGCATGTGGGGTATACAAGTGCCTGGTGATGCTGCATGTCTGGTGATACGCATAGGTGAATCTGTTGGCACAAGATTTCTGGTGACACAAGAGAGAGAGAGAGAGAGTGTGTGTGTGTGTGCGTGCGTGCGTGCGTGTGTGTGTGTGTGTGTTTCTGCACTGGTTTGGTGTTTCCTTGATGAATAGTGGCTGACTGTTTAACACTACATACAGTACCCCATACTAGAGGCTGTGCAATACCACACCAGGGAAGAGGGGGTTGTTAGTGTGGTTTGGACAAAGGGCTGTCTAGGTCAGCATGTCTGCGCTTTGCAACTACCGGAGAGTTGCATCCTAGTCCAGTTATTGAAAAAATTAAGGAGGGCGAGCCGCGCACTTCAGGTCCTGGTCAATTAAACCTGTTGCAAAAAAAATATATCTGGGTTAAATCCCAAAACGGACAAGTATTCCCCAGGGTTAAATCCCATCTGCTGCAAATCCCAAAGATAAACAAGTATTAACAGGGTTAGATCCCTTCTGCTGCAATTCAGTTGCTCAGTATTAACATGGTTAGATCCCATCAGCTGCAGTTCTGTTTTCTGTAGTTGTTCTCCTCCAAACGCTTTATCTCAAATAATCATCAGGGAGGCTATGTTTCATTACAGGGTGTTACTGATTAGACTCAAAGGAATCTGCTAGCTGTAGTGAAATGTTTTTTCAGTTCAGGTGACCAGGGACCGACACCCCTCCAAAAGCAAGCACAAGTTCTTCCCAAGTTTGGGGGAAATGTGTGTAATGTGTATCTTAGATTTGCAGATAGCTGTGTGCTGGCACCTTGTTCCCTAGTGGTAGCGCCTGGTCATTGGCTAATACTGTATACCCAAGAGCTGCTTTTAGCTCCTGCTTATCCAATCTTCATTTCAATCCCTGTATATATGTGTCAAAAGGCTACCTGTATTTTCCTAAGAGGCTCATAGCTGGTCTGGGCTACTATCTATCCCCTTTTAGTTACTACAGACACATCCCTGAGACGTAACTTCAAACATAAATTAAATGGAGAGAGCTATACTCATCATTCCACTCTTTTGCCTGTGTATGCTCTTTGCTATTCTGCTCTTTAAAATATGTGTTAAGGGCCAAAGGTGTTGCAAGGTTTGTAGAATATCCGAGGCTACACTAATGTCAGAACTGTTGGGAATGGGGGCTAGCTAGCCTTTTGTTTGTAGCCCCTGAGCTTCTATCCGGGGCTACAACCAAAACACCCGGGGCTATAGCCCTGCTAGCCCGCCCCGCCCCCAGCGACGCCTCTGTTAAGAGCGTCGTAAGCAACAACTATGATTCTGCAAAGCTACAGCACATTGAACGAACTCACTAAAACGTGGTGGCAAGTATGTATTGTATTGATGTGATGCATTGCTGTGCATTGCCGATACTAATTTGCCTCCTCGTCTCTTTTGTATTGAATTGTGTCACCTCTGCCACAAGAGCCGAGATACCTTCATCAACACGCGACTTTAAACATCATGGAAGTGGTTTATAATAGCGCAATCCCATAGGAAAACGTTCCATGAATCAGGCCCTAAATATAGTTACAAAAATGAGTCATAGATCGTTTTTTATTTGCCTAATAATCACGCGATGTTTAAACAATGAAGGTGGCTATGTGTATTAAGACTTTCTCTGAGGCGATGGCAATTCAATATGTTGTAATTAAATCCTGAGTTTAATATCTCGATCAAGCATGTGATCCCCCGGTACCAGTGCAGGGGTCCAGCCCGAAATTAAATCAAAGAAAAACCAGTTAAGGGTAATCTTCATTAAACTGCTATTAAACAGTTGCAGCACACTCAGCTCCCAGGACTGTGTTTAATTATTTAAAAGAGCATATCAAAGTGCATTAGCTCAGCACTCGAGTGAAGTCTCTCCAATATTTATTTCCATTTGATGTTCTGCCAGATGAAATGGAAATCCAGGGTGCAATTAAGTATTCATTCAAACAGATGATTTAGTGACCGCAGAAAAAAGCGCAGGAAACAAGACTCTGTGTACAGCACAGGCAACAGCAGTACAAACGTCCATTACAAAGTGGACACACACAGAATAGGCTGCGGCAGTGCACACTTTCATCCTGAACAGTACAGCACTCACAGCAGCCACGCAAGTGCTACTCATGCATAGAACATGTACAGCGGAGGCAGCAGCATTGCAAACTCCTGCCACACACACACACAAGATGTAACGTGTGTATGCAGCGAATATGCGTGATTATGTTAGATTCATGATCACGCACAGAAAAAACAGACAGTGATCGACAGGGACGTTATTTCACGAAAAGGCCTAGAACGCTGATGACATCACCGGAAGTGATGTAATTTGACCCCAACCCAAGTGACATCATGGAAAATGATGGCACACTACCTTTCATCCCTTGACAAAACAGGAAGGGGCATCACATAGCATCGTTCCTCAGTACACTAAGAAAGATATCATTACGATATAACTGTAATATGATATATATTTCATACAAGAATGGGTCACCAAATATAGCGTTAATATCAGTGTGTATAGGCCCATATTACCAAATTACTGTGAATGTAAACAGATGTACCTCACTCGGGCTAAACTGTAAACAGAGAAGCTTGAAGAGGTCTAAACCCCCAAGTGCAGACATCCAGTGCTTGCCAAGAGTCTGGCCACAGACTGGAAACAGCAACTGACCAACACAAGTCCAGCCAGAAGACAATTAGAGGTTGTACCACTTTGTGCTTTTACACTTGGACAATATGTGCAGGGATGTTCTTGTCAATAGTGCACTTTGACCCACTGCACAGCAACCCACTCCCGCAAGTCACCCAGTGCCTGAATATCCCCCAACCATTTTCACCACGGGCACCTCACCATCCAATGTGAGTCACTAAAGGCCCTCCGTCAACAGCTTTACATGTTTCGTAGCCACTCCCCCCTCGAACACCTTGCACCTCTAATGCCTTTCTCCAACACCTTTATGTTTACACAGTGCTACCCTGCAGCAATGCAAGTGTCCAGCATTCTGCAACACCATCAACCTCAAGCAAACTAGCAACTTAAGTCTCCAGTACCTTCCTTTATCACCCCAACAGTGTGAGTATCAATTACCACCTCAAACATAGTTTATCTGCATTCAATGCATTTCAACTCTCTTACAAAATGGTATGTTTCAAACACTCTCTCCCATCATCTGTAAGTCACTAGTACAACATCTTAAGTCTCAAGCACACACCCGATGCCCCGCCCACCTGGTGCCTTCCTGGTTGCTGCTCTTTTTCCCTACTTAAGCAGCCCTCGAGCCTATTTTCCTTTGCAGATGGGGAGCAGGTGCAAGTGGTTCTAGGTTACCTGGCCTATGCCCCGCCCACCTTCTTAGCCCTGCCTCTTCCTAATGCTCTTAACTCTTAGATCAAGGGCGTCACTCGCCGTCTGAAGCCAAGGGCAGATGAAGAAAAGGGCAATTCCTGTTTGGGCCTGTTCAGACAAGAAGGAACGAGGGGCCGAACGCCTGCCCAGACAGCAGGTAAGCATGCACTAAAATGTGTTAACTCCATCTGTCCCCACAGGCCATCCCCACCTCTGGTCCTGTGTGATGTTCCGCTGTGCCCCCCTTCTCGCATACAGGAGATGCCTGTTTTGCTTAATTCTTCTACCCTGATCCCCCCCCACATCCTACCTCTGCAGGAGTCTGTCCTGATACATTCTGGTTTCACCATCAATGCCTTTTGCCAATGTTTGGATTTGACTTTTATGGACTTCATTGACTCACTGTTGTGTGGGAGCGAGAGGCCATCAGGCCCCTCTCATCGTCTACTTCTCAGTACAAAACTCGGACTAAGTGCCTCCAGTAGTGGGTTCGCCCTTTGCCCTTATGCGATGTTAACCTTGGTTGACTTTTGCGTAAATGGGACCACTGAGCAGGACACAGGGCATACATTTTTGTACCCCCTTTCGACTCCATCTTGGTGACTAGGCCTCACTGCGATAGTACAAAAATGCTTCTCTTCCCTTTTCTCGCAGCAGCACGGCCAGGCGAACAGAGCACAGGGTCCCCACCCTCGTTCCCCCTCTGGTTGGAAAACTTCACGGGTGCATTCTCACGCTGAAGCCGGAGATGTTTGCAACACAATTGTAAATGTAACACATCACTCTTCCTCTGAGATTACTGTTCCTCATGTGAACCAGCATGAGCTAAGCACATAGCTCGTCCATCTCCACAAACGTGTCGTACTCCTCCCGCACCCTCACCCATGGAAATGCACTGCCATCGCGACCCTGTGTCCCTGCGAGATATTCCTTTCATGTGCCAGGCCGCTGACCATGCCATGATGCCCACCCAGCAGATCCCCAACTAACATTAGACCCCTGCTGCAATATATTGTTGCCTACCACTAACAAATGCCACATACCAGAGATTCTTATGTGCACGGACCTTAACTTCGACCAGTGTATTATAGCGGTCAAGACCCTTAACCTACGACTTGTATAATCCTATGTTATTGATAGTATAGATATATGTGTGACTTTTATAGAGACATGATGACCTACTGAAGGTCTTTGAACAACTCTTATTTAGTGCATGCATTTTTTGTGAGTATATTATGTTAGCTTAGATAGTGACCACCCTGCCTCCCAGCGACCTGACCTTCACCCATGCAGAGCACAGATGACGGACGTCAATCCTCCTGCCAACGAAGCGACCAACCCAGATGAAGAGATGTCACCCCACCTGAGACATCGAGAGAACCGACCAATCCGGGACCAACGTAGTATCCTATGTTATTTGCGTCACCCACCCTATAAAACATGATGTAATGTTAACTTGTGCAGAGCACTCTCAGATATCTCTTGAATAATATTCAACTAAATAAGACCTCTCCTTGAACCACCGCAGCCTGCTCTCTTTGCCTTATTCCCCGTCAGGGGTGTGTTTGTTTTATTCTTTTGCACGTCAAAGATGGAGAGGGCACAAACATTTGGTGATCCCCTGCAACGTGATTTGGAGAGGTGCCTCGAGGCCCACACCGTGCGGCGAGATCCAGGATGCCCCCCAGCAAAACCATCACCTACGCGGCCGACCAGCCTGTGCGCACTACAAGAAAGGGTCAAGGGTTCCTGGTTGACGAATACCCGACTGAAAAGCTGCTCGCCGGGCGGGCCACGGCTTGGTTGGGGTGCGGACCTGACTGGGGTCAGACCGAGAACGGTGACCCTCGGATTACCTGACCGAACACGTGAGTGCCGGTTGCAAAGGTTGCCAAGGAAAGGTAAGGGGGAAAAGTACGGGGACAAGGGAACAGGCGATAGTGAGTTAAGGATAAGAGCAGGTACTGTGTGAGTGATGTTGAGGCCTTTTCTGATTTGTCCTTTATATGGCCATTAGGTTTTGAGAAAAAGTGAGAAGAGGAGGAGAGGTATCCTAGCCCGAACGGGGTAGAAGTCGGCGCAGCGTAGCATTGTCTTGTCCAGTGCAGATAAATAAGTGAAGATAAAGAGAAAAATAGTAGGGATCTCGTATATTGATTAGACTCGTAGTAGTTATTTTAGAATATTCTTTTTCCGTGTGAGCAAGAATTCCTTGGGAACAAGTAAGAGGGTGTAAGAGGTTGGGAGTGAATGAGAAGAGTAGGTAAAACGGGGGAAAGGGGAAATGTGTTCAGTAACAGGAGCAAAGGAGAAATAAAAGCACGCAGGTAGTGCATGTGCATTTTATGTGTTATATGTTTTGCTTTTGTCGTTTGTGTCGCATATGCTGAAATATTGTAAGTGATTTGTTGGTAAAAATTCATACATGCTAAAGGTGAACTACTGAAGTTAGAAATGCAATAGGTACAAAGGTAACATTGAATATTGGTACACGATAATTGCCTATAATTGAGAAACACTTGACATTGCTGATCTGTATAAAGGGACAAGTGGTTGGAGGGGGGTGATTAGAAGGGAGGCCCGGGTGCAAGTGCACGTACAAGTGAAGAGAGAAATATCGTCATGGGAGGAATAACACCACTAGCTCATATTTGCCAACACCTCCCGCTATATAGTGATAAAATACAAAGATACCACGATCAGTGGGTGACAGTGATAAAAGGGGACAGCGCGACACCAATTTGGCCAGAGGGCGGGTCGTTCAATAAACGGGTGTTAGATTTAGTGTCCACGCACTTATTGGCGAGGTATTAGGGAAAAGAATTGCAGAACAGAAGGGAAGTGCTAGATCTGTGGCGGATGTTTGAGGAAATAGCCCCCACAGGAGAGGTAAGATCGGGAAAGGCAATTGAAAAGGAAAAAACGCAGGAAGAGGTAAGTGGAACACCAAAGGGTGAGTGCTCAACGACCACAGCTGAAAATGACACAACTAAAATATACCCCTTGATGACAAGGCCAGCAGTAGGATATAGCGAGCCTCTGTACATACCGCCATGCCCCACCCCCACGCCCCACCCCCACTCCCTCTAACGGAGCAATAGCCACCGCACCGCCACCATATGACAAAGGAGGTCTGTATGGCCCTACGAGTGCACCCCCTGTAAATTTAGCGCAGTTAACTGGAGATCTAGACCACCACCTAGCGCATGCACAGATGGAGATAACGCGGCTGAGAGCATTGTGTGACAAGGGCCAAATGCTGCTGGGGGGAGGGGAAGTGCCACCATTATCTGTAGCAGATTTTACACCCTCCTTAAGTGCAGCAGGGGGTTGGCCCCAGCAACATCAGAGCCAGCACGATCTATATCATCTCATCGAACACATATATCGCAGGGGCAAGAAAAGGAATGGAGGTCTGTTCCATCTAAATGACAAACCAGTGAAAATGATACGCCCAGCTACCCCCGAAAGTCAGCAAGGGGAAGGACATGATGAGAATGGCGAGCAAGAAGAGGAAGTAGAAGAGGTGTGGAGTGATCTAGATGAGTATGAAGAGGGAGCGGCGGCTATAGGATCCCCACTACCATCTCAGCTCGAAGATTTTGATGGGCCATCGCCTCCACGATGGCAAGGCAGATTAAGGCAGCGAGTAGGGAACATGTTGGTGAGTAAGATAAAGAAAGGGACAGTAAATAAGACAGGAAAGAAACATAAGTTGCAGATGCCACTGATACATAAGGGAGCAGGCAGGCCACATTTCATTCCGTGGGCCCAAATGGATGAAAACAACCTGTTGAAGCTCCTCCTCCCACTTGCGGGAGGAGCCGGAAAATGGATACACGCATTTGAGAAAAACACGGAGTACCACTCGCGATAGGTGATGTAAAGAGCTTGCTGGTGTCCGCTGTCGGTGATCAGGCAGACGCTGCGTGGGAAAAAGCAGGGTTCCCGGGAGTGACAATGAGTTGTGACCGCCACGATGGATCGCCATTCAATAATGTTCGAGCGCAAGTATGGGACGCCTTGCGTCGCACGTTTCCAGATATTCCTGATTTACATTTGGTGCTGCAATATACAATGGAGGAGAATGAGGATCTTACGCAATTCATACTGCGAGTGCAAGATTTCTGGAGAAGTTAAACTAGCACAGCGTGGAATCAATCCACGGCCTTGTTCTACTTTATTATCAAAAAAGGGCTCCCGAAGGAGGTACAGAAGGCCTTGGATAAAATATCTGGGATAGAAGCCAAGGGTTGGCCAGAAATTCAGAGTATAATTGTACACCACTGTAGGAGGATCAAAGAGAAGGAAAAGGAGATAGCACAAAAAAGGTTGGCAGATGAAGCAAAGCTAGTGCAGAACAAATTGGTGAAGGTAGCCGCCATAAACGCCAGCGTAACTGCTGATAGAGAGAACGAGGGGGGCGAACGTTTGGGAAACAGACCAGTTGGAATAGCAGCACTGTGGGCCGCAGGAGAACAGGGACAATGGAGCAGAGAAGAACAACAGAGAGGACCACAGTGGCAAGAACGACGGAGCAGAGGAAGAGGTGGGTACCGTGGCCAGAGAGGGGGATTCGGAGGTATGGGAAACAGAGGTTTCGATGGGCAAGGGATGAGAGGGGGACAACACGGGTCATGTTGGAATTGTGGAAGGTGGGGACACTATTCAAGAGATTGCAGAATGCGGCCGTCCAAATGAAACAAAGACAGCTACCCCACAGCCACATAACAGTGCATCCCAGCCCATAGCATGACAAAACAATGTAGGAAGCGCCAGCAATAACAGCTTCACAACTGCTGCAAACGGTGCACCTGCACCATTCCGTGGTGTAACAGTAGTTGGAGATAATGTCTTTTCAGTACCAGGGCAAGAAAGGTATGCAGATTAGGACAGCCCACAGGGAGCACTTACGTGTCCAGTCCTATCCACCACCCTACGTGCAGAAGAGGAACCAGTAGTTGGGGCAGAGATAGGAAATAAGCTGTTTATCTTCTTGGTAGACTCAGGAGCTTGAAAAATCATGTCTTATGGAAGGGCGGTTTCCTCTCTCAGGCAGGAATTTGGAAACGCAGAGGTTCTCTGGGGCTATTTTAAAAGTTCCTTACACGAAAGATCTAGATATAACGGTGCGGGGAAAAACAGTGCGCGTCCCCTCACTGTACCACGAAGACACGCCAATCAACTTGCTAGGAAGAGATTTGCTAAGAAAATTGAACATGACTATCTCATTTACAGAGCGGGGAATAGTGTGTTCCACCCCAGGAGTGTGCCCAGTATGAGCAATGCTGATGATCAGCACAATGATGAATGAAGTTGTAGTGCGAGGGATACCAATTGACAAAGACATGTTTCTCTATGGTATCAAGGTGTAAGCATGAGTAGTGCCTCAAATAACAAGAAAGGAGTGGAGGACACCATCAGACTTTATATTTCGCCCAATCGCAAGTGTAGATGTCCTGCCAGGAACGATAATGTCCATAGACATTGAGGCAGTTCAGGTATCGAGTAAACGTATTGTGGTCATAGGCTTGGACACACATGGGTGCGAGTGGAGAACTGTGCTATGCATAGACTCCAACATAATGCTCAGAGAGATAACTGACAAAGAATTAATCACTGATAACGAAGACGACGGAGAAATAATAATGGAAATAAGTATACCATGTGACATTATGATCCAATACAGGGAAGTGCATAACCCACTTATGGCTAGTGTCAGTGCCCCACCAACACAATTTGAGGAAGATATGGCAAAGGTAGCGCCAGAAATTTGGACCACAGGCCCCCATGATGTAGGGCTACTGCATGAAGTGACACTCATAGAGATAAAACTTAAACCAGGTGCCATACCACCAAGAGTGAAACAATACCCAATATCGAGAGAAGCAGAAGAAGGAATTAGGGAAACAATAAATGCACTCCTGAGCCAAGGTATCATAGTGCCTTCAAACTCCCCATGTTACACAGCAATCTTCCCGATCAAAAAAGCAAAAGGAGGGGCGTGGAGGATGATCCAAGATCTCCGCCCACTCAATGACGTCATCCAAAAAGAATTCCCGTTAGTGCCTAACCCTGCATCAATACTGTGCAGTATACCCAAAGAATCAACATGTTTCACTTTGGTTGACTTGAAGAATGCTTTCTTCTCTATACCACTTGACCCAGGATCACAGTACCTCACAGCATTCACACTAGGAAACAACAGATATGAGCATCGCAGACTCCCACAGGGGTACTGCGAAAGCCCCAGCATTTTCAACAGGGTACTACGTGAGGATATTGGGAACATAAATGTAGAGAGCACCATAATACAATACGTAGATGACCTATTCGTCTGCAGCACAACAGAGGAAGGGTGCAGGGAAGACTCCATAACACTACTAAAGTTGTTAGCTACAAAGGGGTACAAGGTGGATAAAGGGAAATTGCAATACTGCCTTGCCGAAGTTGTATACCTTGGGCAATTGATATCAAAAGACGGAAAACGAATACTCCCAGACAGAGCAGCTGCAATACGCAACATAATCATACCAAAAACAGTGAAGGACATGCAAAAATTTCTTGGCATATGTAATTATTGCCGAGCATGGATCCTTGATTACTCAGCATACACACGTCCATTACTGCAAGCACTAAAAGAGGCACAGAAGAACAGAGCCCCAATAAAATGGACATATGATATGATGACCCAGTACTTTAAACTAAAAGATCTCATTGCAGATGCTCCAGTCCTTGCGAACACACATTATGAGAGGGAATTTTTCCTGTTCTCACACTGCAATGGAACATTGATAACAGCAGTACTGACACAAAAAACATCATTAGGGCAGAAACCATTGGCCTATTACAGTGGAACACTAGATGCAGTGATGCAAGGTCACTTCGCGTGCGAACAGGCCCTCGCAGCTGCCGCCTTCGCCATCGAAAAGATTGCCACAATTGTGATGGGATGTTCGGTAACACTATATGCCGAGCATTCATTATTTGCAATTCTCGAGCGGTCAAAATCGACATTGACAACACAAAGAGCAACAGCGTATGAAATAATAATATCTAGCCCCAATGCACATGTAGTACGGTGTAAAATGTTAAACCCAGCTACGTTCATAACAGAACCATGCACAATGGAGGACATGCAAGAACATGACTGTGTAACGTATGAGGGGTAGGGCGATGATATTCCCAAAGCAAGTGAAAACGCCCTGGAGGAAGGAGAAATATACTTCATCGGTGGCTCAGCATCAGTAAAATCCAGAAACAGGAGAAAAACATGTAGGGATGGTAGTAGTACGAATGGAGGAAGATAACTATGAAACAATCGTACAAAAGCGCCTCCAGTCCCATTACTCCGCACAAGCAGCAGAGTTAACTGCATTAATTAAAGTATTACGCACAGCCAAAGGATGCATAGTGACGATATATTCAGATTCAGCATATGCAACTACCACTGTTCATTCTGGATTATCGTGCTGGCGTAGGAGAGGGTTCAGACTAGCAGATGGCTCGCCAGTACAGCACGCTGCCCTATTAAATGAATTGATAGATGCGTTGGCGGAGCCATCAGTAGTAGCAGTGGTGAAGTGCCAGGCCCATACCAACAACACAGATGCGATCTCATTGGGAAACGCGGCAGCAGACACAGCAGCGAAGGAGGCCTCATACTTCAATACAACGCCAGAAACAGAATGTATAGTAAAAGCAACTACTACAGAACCACTAAATGAAGCATATGGTAACACACCTATAGCACAACTCATAGAGCTACAAAGGAGAGCACCACCGGAGGAGCAAGAGTTGTGGAGCAAACGAGGCTGCAAACAATCAGCCACAGATCTCATATGGAGACAGGAGACAACGGAAAGGTAGTGATGCCGGTAGAATTGTTAGAAGTTGCATTCCAACAACTACACTTCCCAGCCCATGTAGCAAAACAACACATAGCAGCAGACATTCAGTAACATTGGTTTGTCCCTAACCTGCAGGAGAACTTGTCAAAGTTCGTCATAGAGTGTACAACATGTCATACAATTCAGGGATGACACTGAGAACGCTGTGAGGAACCTTGCCCCGACCAGTAGGGCCATTTAGAGAACTCCACATTGATTACGCCGACATGGGGGAGAGATGTAACGGAGCAAGATATCTAATTGTGGTGGTATGTCCATTCTCAAGGTGGGTGGAGGTGGGTCCGTGTCCCCACCCAGACGCGAAGTGTGCAGCAAAATTTTTAGTACGAGAAGTGTTCTACCGATGGGGAATATGTGATGTGATACGATCAGAAACGGCACAAACTTTGTGAATGACCTCTTCAAGGAAGTGACGACACTTTTGGGGGTAAAGCACAAATTGTGCTCCATATATCCTCCAATGGCCAATGGGGTGGTGGAGAAGATCATCGGCCTGCTCAAGAGCAAATTGTCAAAGTTGTGTAACACACTGAAGAGAAACTGGGTATATTGCTTACCACGAGCACTGTTCCAACTCAGAACGCAACCATGCAAAGACCATCATCTGAGCCCCCATGAAATTGTGACTGGGAGGCGAATACACACACCGCTCTCTCCAATTAGGAGAGCATCAGACACACACAGGGCTGCCACAGTGCTAGGGGAGGAATTTAAGGAATATCTAACTTAGTTGACGCGCGCAGTTCACAGCATAGCGTGACAAATTGCAGCACCATTTACTGAAAATGTGGCGACTGATACCACTACACCAGCTGCAGACAGCCCAAGTGGGATGCTGATGCCAGGAGCACAGGCCTATGTTAGGAGTTTTGTAAGAAGATGGAATTCACCGAGGTTTCATGGCCCGTACGAGGTCATATACAGTACACCCACTGCGGTTAAGGTCAAGGGACTGAAATATTGGGTGCACCTCTCAAATGTGAGGAGGGCACGCGATAGTCCACTCCCTCAGAGGAACTAGTACTACAGCTGATGTTGGAAAGCAATGAAAATATGATTGAACGAAAAGGACAATTTACAAAGTGATGGTGGGCCGTCGAAGTTATTGTGCCTTGTGTTAATATCACTATTACGATCTCTCTCTCTCTCTCTCTCTCTCTCTCTCTCTCTCTCTCTGTCTCTTTCTCTCTCTAAAGAAATGCTCAGAACAGAAAATGTAATTGAAATACAGGACTAATAATTGCATATGAAATGAAAGTACAAAATGAAAATAATGAGAAATAGATGAAAACATAAATATGCAAATAAATGTACATATCGTGGTGACCTAACAACTTTGTATCGCCCCTCCAGGTGACAAATGGCCCAACGATGTACAATCGCGGCAAATGCACTTATATTAGATAGTGATAGGGATGCCATTAGGGTAAAAAGGTTTCGCAATGTAGAATGTGTTTTGAAATGTGCTGCAATTTTGTTTTCAGTGATGCTTTGTTTTTTATGGCCTGGTACTATACCCTCTTATCTCTGGTTAAAGGTTTACACAAAGGGGGAGTGGGGCTAATATGATACGAGAAGGATCAACCCTAATATGGACTGGAGTAAAGACAATGTGGGGAGAAACTTATAACACTGGTATTAATGGTACAATGTAACGCAATCTTCAGAGCACGCCATTGCAGGTTACATCCTGGCATAAATATGAGCAGTGATTATGAAGCAAATGAATATGATGGCGACTATTATTGGCCAAAAGACTTAGCTAATACAAACATAGACATACAGGTAGCTATGGGGCCTACCTCATATTACGCTGCTACCACTAGTGAATATACGCATGCAATATCCAACAGCAGTGACACGACCTGGGCTGGAATGTTTCCCATACATTACCAAAGAGTGAAAAACAACAAGGAGGGAAGGAGAAGGAAAAGGGGGGCGGGAGGGAAAAGATATGACATTTATCATGACCTGGCATTAGACGAAGTAGAAGACCCCCGCCACCCTGACCAGTCTAACAAATGGTACTCGGACATGAATGCCACAGCAAAGCAAGCAACAAATGAAAGCTGCTATGTCTGCTCACTCATTCCTCATGCATCAGGGACACCAAAAATGTTGATACCACAGGAAGTGCCCTTGTCGGAGGCTCAGTGTTTAATTCCTTTAGTTCTGTGTAGGATAAAAAGCACATTCCAGGCCCACACCTTTAGCGTAGAAAGAATGGAGAGTGAGAGGACGTGCACAAGCCGACGTCAAGGAGTGATATGCGTCAAAGAACCATTTCTTGTCATAAAGGGGACGAGGTATGCCGAGAACAAATGGCACGATGAAACTATCGAGTGCAGAGCAGACGCACTACGGGGACTGGCCGAAGATGCATTCCAATGGATAAAAGGAGTGTGCACCCCTATCTGGTCTCAGCATGTTGCTAAACTAACCTGGATTACAGCCCTGGAAAAACCCATAAAAACACAGAAAGAAAAACCGCACGAACCGTGGAGAAGGAAAAGTGAACATGGGAGAAATAAGAAAATGCAACAAGACAGTAATAATACCAGACATGAAAAAAGGCATCGCAGCCCTCATGGACACGTACTGGGTCTGCGGCAAGCAAGCATACCTGCATCTACCCGCATCCTGGAAGGGTATGTGCGCCTTAGCAACTCTCCACACTGCACTAATGGTAATACCAGAAAGACACATCCAAAGGGCATCAGGGGATTAGGCTGGCAGATCGGCAGCAGGAGATTCGGCTGACAGATCGGCAGCAGGGCAATCGACTGAACCATTGGTAGCGCCCCCACGAGAAAACACAGAACTTCCAGCCTATGAACTATTGTCCGAATACAAGCTGAAAACAAAGTTGTCACGAAATAAAAGATCGTCCAACTACATTTCATCGGAATCATCAAAACTCCTTGCTGAGATCCCACAAAAATACAAACTTTTCTCATCAGCAGAGACATTTTTTGCATCGCTCCTAACACCAGGGCTCCAAGCACGAGCAAATGCCAAGTGGTTGCAGATCGTGCGCTGGGAGCTCATCCGGCTGGCCAACGAAATTGAAGAAGGGTTCAATGTTATAGAAATAGAGCTCCGCGCCTTGCGCCTAATGACAATGCAAAACCGATATGTTCTAGATCTCCTCACGGCAATGGACGGTGGTGTTTGCTGGAAAATCGGGGGGGCCTGTTGCACATTCGTGCCATCAGAAGATGCAGATAACGGGACACTCTCACGTGTGATAACAGCAGTCCACAATCTTGGAGAAAAGACGAGAACAGAGGGTGGAGTGGAAGAAAGCACATGGTTTGACAATTTGTTCAGCTGGATACCATCATGGGTAAATGTGATGATGAAAATACTAGTTCCTATCATTGTCTTTATGTTATTATTCTTCTGCGTGTGCCAACTGGGACTCCGGTGTTGCGCAAAAAATATGCCTACTTCGACTATGATGATGGTAGCAATGGGCCGTCCGACAACGGTAGCAACTATGATAGATGCCCAAATACAAACAGGGGAACATAACCCTCCAAACTGCAGGATGACTGCCATCTACAGGCAATATGGGGACAGGGTCGATAATTTGTACCACACCACCATCAAGGAACCAACAGAATTGCAATGGTACAATGAAGTATAGGTAGATCTAGACGGGGATGGTGGGATATACTTAATGTGTACGCAAGATGAATATGCAAGAAGAGGGAATAGCTTGAGAAGTGTATGCAGAGCATGGATGCCAATAAAGGGTACCCCAGCCTGGGAAGAAGCAGTCACTGAAGCTGAGTACTACCAAAGGGAGAATGAAAGGAATAAGGTATCATAATTCGTTACTTTAGATGTAACAAAAGGGGGGAATGTGTGGGAGCGAGGGGCCATCAGGCCCCTCTCGTCCTCTACTTCTCAGTACAAAACTCAGACCAAGTGCCTCCAGTAGTGGGTTTGCCCCTTGCCCTTATGCGATGTTAACCTTGGTTGACTTTTGCGTAGATGGGACCACTGAGCAGGACACAGGGCATCCATTTTTGTACCCCCTTTCGACTCCATCTTGGTGACTAGGCCTCACTGCGATAGTACAAAAACGCTTCTCTTCCCTTTTCTCGCAGCAGCACAACCAGGCGAACAGAGCACAGGGCCCCCACCCTCGTTCTCACTCTGGTTGGAAACCTTCACGGGTCCATTCTCACACTGAAGCCAGAGATGTTTGCAACACAATTGTAAATGTAACACATCACTCTTCCTCTGAGATTACTGTTCCGCATGTGAACCAGCATGAGCTAAGCACATAGCTCGTCCATCTCCACAAACGTGTCATAACCCCCCGCACCCTCACCCATGTAAATTCACTGCCATCGCGACCCTGTGTCCCTGCAAGATATTCCTTTCATGTGCCAGGCCGCTGACCATGCCATGATGCCCACCCAGCAGATCCTCAACTAACATTAGTCCCCTGCTGCAATATAGTGTTGCCTACCACTAACAAATGCCACATACCAGAGATTCTTATGTGCACGGACCTTAACTTCAACCAGTGTATTATAGCGGTCAAGACCCTTAACCTACGGCTTGTATAATCCTATGTTATTGATAGTATAGATATATGTGTGACTTTTATAGAGACATGATAACTACTGAAGGTCTTTGAACAACTCTTATTTAGTGCATGCATTTTTTGTGAGTATATTATGTTAGCTTAGATAGTGACCACCCTACCTCCCAGCGGCCTGACCTTCACCCATGCAGAGCACAGATGTCTGACATCAATCCTCCTGCCAACCAAGCGACCAACCCGGATGAAGAGATGCCACCCCACCTGAGACATCGAGAGAACCGACCAATCCGGTACCAACGTAGTATCCTATGTTAGTTGCGTCACGCACCCTATAAAACATGATCTAATGATAACTTTTGCAGAGCGCTCTCAGATATCTTTTGAATAATATTCAACTAGAGAAAACCTCTCCTTGAACCACTGCAGCCTACTCTCTTTGCCTTATTCCCCGTCAGAGGTGTGTTTGTTTTATTCTTTTGCACGTCAACATGTCAAAGACGGGGAGGGCACAAACATTGTGCATCACCCTCTCTCATCTCTCATGCTGAACTTCCCCTGCGTCTTGTACTCATGATGGCCCTGAATCATGCTGTTACCATTTTCATCTTGAATCCTGGCTTGTATTTGCTGTTGTCTCGCAACATTATGTGTTACTACTGACTTCTGCAATTGTATTCACTCTCCCCTCTTGCTACACCACTTGTTCACTGCTCAATCTCTGTTCTTTCCTCCTCTCCCTTTCTCCCTTATGCGATCTCCTCTCCTCCTCCCCTTTCTTTCTTCTATGCACTCCTCTATCAGAATTGTCATTGCCTTAGTATTATAGCAACCTTGTTCGTCTCCTACCCCTCCCCTAGTTGTTTTCTCCCCCCACACCTATCCAGCACTATCTGAAATGTCATCAGACCTAGTACTTCAGTTGCTTGTTTTGTTCCTCCCCTCCCTTTCTGCACCCCTCTCCCTCACCTTTTATTAATCTCCGCCTCTACCAAAAATGTTGTCAGGCCTAGTACGGTAGTCGCCTTTCTGTTTCCATTTCCTTCCCACTCTCCCCCTCCCTTCCTTATCTATGTCTTAGCTCTTGCACTATCTGAAATGTCACCAGGCCGGGTACGATAGTTAATGTCACACCCTTATTTGTCATGGCCTGTAAAACTGTAATTGTATTCTCCCTTGCCTTGTAGCGCTTTGAAACACATTGTGTATAGGTGCTATATAAATAAACTATCATATCATATCACACCTCAAACACAGAGATGTGCCAATTGTTATGAATGATTTGAACCCTTCCAGCCATCACCTTTCTGTTTTGCTTATTTGGTAAGTAAACCACCATTTTGTTTGTTAGATGGGAAACAGATGCGAAGGATGTGTTGCAAGTCATAGTAATCACAGGTCAAATGTAAACAGCAGCAGCTCCACGACATCACCCCTGGGAAGAGCCAATTTTATTATTTTCTTTTGTATTTTATGTTTCTTAATGCCAAGCAACTGATGGTTTACTTCAAAGGTGGAGGGAAACTTCATGATCTGGGTCAGGTCACACAGTGCTCAGACAAGCCACAGCCTGTCTCTGAGCTCTCCTTTTGCAGCTATGGTATCTCTGATGTGTGCAGCTGGACCCAACAATTCTACTGTTGAAAGGTGGGGAAGGACCACCATGGACTTGAGACCTAACATGCGGTGCTCATCTCTGGACGAGGGAGCTGTGCAGAGTGCCACAGGCAAAGTACATTAGGCCTGGAGCAGGGCCCCATGCCGGTGGCACATGCCACTCGACTGGTCAAAGCAACAGGCTGACTCCTCAAACCCGTGGCCATGATTGCCAACTGCACCACATTCTACATTCTGGCGATTATCAAGGAAGGAACATGGGAGCGTGTGGTTTTCTGACCAATGTTTTGGGTTCTTCTACATCTGCCTCTACCACCTGATTCGGAGCGGCATGTCAGAGGTAATTACATTTGGTTTCAACAATGTTTCTCCAGTGGAGGTACACTTTTGATCCATCAAGCAGGTTTTGATGGGTGCCTGTGCACCCATCATTGTTTTGTGTTTAAATTTGCTTTTTATTGGCATTTTGATTAATAACAAACAACACCCCCAAACCACCCCTCTCAGCCCCCACCGCACCTCCCCTCTCTACCCAAACCTGCAGTGCATGGATAAACAGCAGCAATGTCCACAGGATCATGCAATACCCAGAATTTGCAGTTTCTGAGGACAATAGGAATATTATAGTCACTATGGAGAAAGTTTAGGACCTTGTCCCAGTCTCTGCTGAATCGGGATTGTTCACCTTGTATCCAATAAGTAATCCATTCAATAGCCAAAATGTTCTAGACCTTTGAAAATCATTCGCTGACATGTGGCGGGTCCTTCTCTTTCCAATGTTTAGCAATCACCGGTAGGGCCGCAAGTTGTAGTATAACAAAAGCTTTACACGTTTGCTTAGAACTTTGTCGTAGGTCTGCTTCTACAACTGCCAAGAGGCAAGATCTCAAAGTCATGGGCTTGCGTACGCCGAATATTTGTGTACTATAAGTGTTCACATTTTCCCAATACTTCCTTAACCCTGGACAATACCACCATATATGCCCCCCTGTGCCTCACACTCTCTCCAGCACCTAGCACCGGTCAGAGATAGATGTTGTCATTTTGTGTAAACTGGCTGGTGTAAAATGCCATTGTATCAGCAGCGTACACCAGAACTCTCTAACGTGGATCAAGCGGGTACGTTTATGTATATCCTTCCACAGCATGTCCCAGTCCTCCTCTGAAATCACCTCCCCCAGCATCTGGTGCCAACGTTGTTTATATTTTGGTGGAATGTTGGGGCTAGTGCCAGCTATAATTTTATATAATTTTACAATAATAGCTTTGTTTGCTGGATTGTAAGTGACACATTTTTCAAATGGCATTAGATCCTAATAGCCGCTTGCTTATTTGGGGGAGCCAGTATCCAGTGCCGAACCTGGAAATACTGAAATCGACTGGCCTCCATGAGGCCCAATTCAGCTTTCCTTAGTGTGAATGATTTGGGGTCTTGACCCTGAAACATATCCTGCAATCTAATACATCCAGCCCATTTCCATCTAACAAATGCACCCGGTTCCAGGCCTGGAGTAAATTGTGGGTTAAAAAATAAAGGCGTAAGGGGAGAGGGGAAAGAAGTCAGATGCTATTTCTTCACTGCAGTATCCCAGACATCCTCAACCAAACTCTTGATCTGACTCGTATAAATATTGGGCGGGTGATCTTATTTAGGCAACCACAAATGATCTCCTAACTGTGAACCTTCCAATTCCCACTCCAGCTGAATCCATCTTTTCCCTGAATCTTTAATAACCCGGATTTGAGCAACCTGGTAAAATTTCAGAAAGTTTGGAAGACCTAGACCACCCCTAGTAGTAGGAGTCATTAAAGTGCTAAAAGCTATTCATGGAGCCTTTTTATTCCATATACATTTTGAGATCACACTATGTAACTTTTGGAAGAAGGAAGCAGGGACACGAAAGGGTAACGCCTGAAACAGATAAAGGGTCCTGGGCAGGGTAACCATCTTTACATAGTTAATTCTACCTAGCCAAGAGACCAATAACATTTCCCAATTTTACAGTTTGTTGAAGGGGGATAATTGGCCTCATATAGCCCTGCTAAAGTAGGAGTTATATTCACACCTAGCAATTTTATCCCTTCCTTAGACCATCCGAATCATGTTTGTGATTGTAGGATTTGCAAGGCTTCAACAGGGAGAGATATGTTTAGAATTTCTGATTTGAAAATATTTATTTTAAGACCTGCGATTGTCCCAAACGTATCTAATTCTGCTACTGCTGCCTGTAATGTTGTCAAAGGGTCAGAAGCTAGAAACAGCATATCCTCTGCGTATGCCATAATTTTATGTGGGACACCACCAAAGTCTATCCGATGAATGCTGTCTGTCTGTCAGAACTTGGCCAATAGTGGCTCCAAAAATAAGAGCAATGGCACCCTTTTTTAGTCCCACGTTGTAGAGAGATGGGATGAGGTAGATGGCCATTAATTAACAATCTGGCACTGGGTTGTACAAATGTAGCCTTTATTTTAGCTATACATTTTGATCTAAGACTCATTTTTGCCAAGGTTCGAGAAAGAAATGGCCACTCGACCCGATCAAAAGCTTTCTCAGCATCTAAAGATAAAATAACCAAGGGGTATCTTTCTTTGCAACTTTCTCTAGAATATGACATGTCCTTTTTATATTATCATGCATCTGACGTTGTTTGATGAAGCTTGACTGGTCCGAATGGATTAGCGATGGCAATAAGTCCTCAACCCTATTAGCTAAGATTTTGGTTTACATTTTTGCATCTAGATTCATTAAAGCAGTAGGGCAGTATGATCCACAGCTACTTGGGTTCTTACCTACTGTTGGAAAAAACACTATTCTTGCTTCCTCCATAGTGAAGGAGACTCAACCTCATTGTATAAAGGAATTTTAAAGTTGCAATAATCTAGGAACCAAAATATTACGGTATATCTTATAAAATAAGGCTGGGTAACCGTCTGAGCATGGTAATCTTTTCAGTGAAAGATTGCGTATAACCCTTAAAATGTCCTCCTGAGTGATATACGATTCCAGCTGAGCCCTCTCTACCGCAGTCAGTAGGGGAAGAGTATCTGTCTCTAGATACGCCTTCTTAGCCAATGGGTCAGGAGCCTCTGACTGATATAAATTCGAGTAAAATGTGTACAATTGCATCATAATGTGGGAGGTTACCGTGGTCATCTCACCTGAATCAAGCTAAATCTTATGTATTATCTGGGTTGCAGCTTTCTACCGGAGTAGTCTTGCCAACAGATGATCAGGTCTGTTGGCTTTGACGTAGTAGTTTTGCTTAAGATATAGAAAAGATTTTTCTGCTTATTTTGTTAGAAATACATTTTGTCTGCCTACTGCTATTCTATATGCCTTCTCTGTAGAGGGTCCACTTGCCCTCACTAGTTTGCCCATTGCACCTCTTAAATCTTCCTCTAACTCTATTTCTAAAGCCAAATGTTGTTTGAGCCTAATGGCACTTTCACTATCAAAATGCCCCGTAATTTTGCTTTAAACGTGTCAGACTTCACATTTTCAGAGGTCTCCCCATCTGAATTTAAGTCGAAAAACTCCCTTATCTTTTCCTCAATTTTGTCTCGAAACCACCTTATCCCTTAGCAGCTCCGATGGAAATGTCCAAGTCCATAGCCCTTGTCTCACCCATGGAATATCCAACTCTATGCAAATAGGTGCATGATCCGATAACGTGATTGAATGACACGATATTTGGGTAGTTTTGCCAAGTAATGGAATTGAGACCCATGCATAATCTATACGCGAATAAGAGCAGTGAACACGTGAGTAAAATGCGTATCCTTTATCAGATCCTCTAAGAGTCGGCCAAAGATCTACAAGCTGCAAATCTGCTAATTTGTTCTTTAAAGGTAATAGAAGGGGGAGGTTGGGAATAGCATGTAACTATACTCCTATCGTGGATAGGAAAAGAGGCCGAACATTTTTCTTGAAAGTCCTGAAAGCTCTTTGAAAAGTCCTCTTTAGACACCGCCATACTTGGATCTTCACTCATTGGGTCTGGCGGCGAGTCAGCTGCAAATGTTTTTTTTAGCTGAAAATATCTCTGGCTCTTTTGCGCATAGTTTTTGCAACAGATTATTCAGTGCTTGATGAGCCTTTGTAAACTCAGCCGGAATATGCTTCTTTCTGCCCCTCGACGTATGCGTAATTCTGTGTCAAGCGTTAAATATTCCTGTTTCCACCGTCTACCCACAAACTGGCAGGTCTATCTAAAGAACCCAGAGTCAGAAAATTAAGAATTTCAAATTATTTTGCTTGCAAATCAATTAGCCCAGATAGGTAAAGGAAACTTTGTATAAAATTGTCCCAAATGTTCAAGGCCTTCCAAATTACATAGCAGCACTGATCATGCACACTGTGTCCTCAAGGCAATCCATGGGTAACTCTAAACGCCTGAGCTTGGTGGAGAGAACTACACATATACAGGTCTCAGCCTGTTTATTTATATTGTTCGTGGGGACACAAAAAAAAACAGCTGCTGAGCGAGCCCGCAACTGCAATGTTGCGGAGGAACGAGGTCACTTCCCATTGGTTTCTGCTTGTATGGGAGCCAAAATGGGAACCTGCAGGTTGGCCCCTGTGTCGGTGCATCTGATATATTACCTATGCACACAATTTGAAAAGCCATATTGTGCGTGGTTAGGAAAAGCTGTGTATTCATTTCCGTCCTTTATTGTGCTGGTTTCAAGTGATTATAGCATGTGCCCGGAGCAGGCTAGCACCCACCCTGGGGAGTATTTGGGTGGATCCTTTGACAAAATTCCTAAGGGCAGACTTCTACAGTATATACTTCTTATACAAATCAAGGCCTATTTTAATTGTGAGCATCAAAATCAAATGAACACATTGGAAATGACACAGTGAAGTCTGACAGGTAGCACACCTTGCCATCTGTCCTGCTAATGCAAGAGATCAAAGAGACCTGTCACATCCATCATGGCCTGAATCCCCCCTAAAGGTCTGTTTATTTGAGCAATGGGGCTGGAGTATGTAATGTTATTCACAGGGCAAATGCAGGGCATGTCTGGACTTGAATAAAGTACTCATGAAGGTTGATTTAACTGTGCTGGAGTACTGATGACCCCAAGTGGAAATACAGAGCATGTTAGATATGACTTTCTCATGTCAAGTTAAATAAGTACCTATGTTTGACTATTCACTGTGCAATTAAAATAGTAAAAATGTACATAAATTAGCATCCCTACCACAGAAACACTTAGGACCAAGTATGCTGTGAAAGTGGCAATCTCCTCTTTGGTTTGATGCCAAACTTTAATTTTCCACAATTATGGAAATTAATAACAATTATTAAAAAAAAACTGTTAGTGTCATAAATAAATATCCCATCAGGTGTATTGCATGTCCAAGCGCGGGTCTGCAAGTACAGATTCCAATACCCTTAATTTCATTGAATTAGCATATTGCTGTCAGTTGGTATAGAAAAAATAAAATGGCATTCAGCAGTGTACAAGTGAAATCTCCCCTCCCTTCTCATGTTAAAAATATAGAAATTGCAATAAGCAGGTGAAGGATGGGGGTGTGTATATTTTTGGGAGTGTCTAATAAGAGAAAATGGCAATTAAAGGATTTGACCAATGAAAATGTATAGCCTCATAATGACATTGGATTAGAAAATATTGATTATGACTATGAATCAATCTTGAGGTTGCATAGCCTGACAGAGAGTTATTGATAATTTGCAGCCTCTGGAGGCTGTAGACATTTTAAAACATACGTATGCATGGAAGCCAGCTTAGAACACTGATTTCTATTTCCATAAAATAGAACTGAATGTAAATCCCAAGTAACCCCTTATTCTGAAACCGCACAAGGGGAGTCATTTTTCAAAAGGGACTCACTTGTGAAGTGATAGCTGAGGGGTACCTATACCTATGCAGTACAATCTGAGAACCATTCTCCTATATTGGGATGGGTGAGCTCAAATTGTGTGCATTCTAAATTGATGGAACTGCTTCCCTAACCTGAGAAAAATGAAGGGAGTTTGGGCTAATTTACTAGGTGTTTACTTTAAATTACATACCCACACCAGTAGACCACAGTGCCATATTTATATCAGAAAGTTCTATCAGAGGCGGAATGAATTCTTTTCCATATAGAAGGCAGCTCCCACATACATCAATGTTTCTGCCATATAGAGAGCTGACCAGAATTGGTCTGTAGTTATCATCCTAATATTGCATACCAGCTCCTTAAAAGCTTTGAAGTAGCATTTGTGCAAAGATTACACTCAGTTAAGAGGTGTCTTATCGTTTCTAAGTTTTGTTTGCATAATCAACATACTCTTTTCTTATAGGGGACTGAGGTCCACGCCCCCACATACTATTGTTATTCAGAAATCAAGTTGTGTTTGTGTGTGTCTGTGTGTATTTGTATATTCAGGGAAAAACTTTGTTAAAGGGAGTTTATGGTTAATTTGCACTAATAAAAACCTATAAACTTCAGTGAAAAAACATTATGGTTACAATAAAACCAAAAAGCCATTGAAATTCGGCGGTTATGGAAAGCTAAACCACCATAACTCACGCCACCACTGTGCATTGCTAAAACTATCACCAGGACATCTTTTTCCATTTGCAGACAAAATAAATTCAAAACAGGAGTAAGTCAGGCCACTTCATTCCTGGCACTCAATACCATGTGACTTCAAATTTATGAAATCCAAGATTTTCAGCCACTCTACTCTGCTCTGCATACACATTCAGCCAATGGATCCAAGAGTCCTACATAATCCATACACTCTGTCTCCTAAAAGGCATTTCTATAGCCATCTTCAGTGCTCTCAGCAAACAAAACTCCTGCCACCCTCTCTTCCTGAACACCACACCCAGGAAACCTGATTGGCTTATGTCCCGGTATCCCCGAACATCCACGACTGTCTGCAGTCTCCTTAGTCCCCTTTGCATGCCAGACACCCTCAAAAGACCTGGATGTGGCATGTGCCATCGTGGAGTACCGCAGTGTCTGCAGACAGAACGTTCAATGGAAGGGGGTGGGGAGGATTAAGCTTAATTTAAACAATTTATTGTACAATGGTGGCTCTTAAAAGAGCCGTCTTTTTCAGTATTGATTTTTTTTTTGCTTTTCTGATTTTGATTTCCTAGAACTGCTTACAAATGTTTTCATGTGCACTGTATATCTTTTTCACATAAACGTTCTAAGTGCATTTTGATTCCCAAAATCAGTCAAATGTACTCCATCACTCCGAAAGTTGTTTGCACCATCCAGCTTGATGTTTTCATTTTCAAAAAATGCCATGCCTCACCATTCGAAAAAGCACATACACCTTTATTTACAAGGTGCCTACCTTCGTCTAGTTGTGCACAAAACACATTTGGGCATCCGCATACTTCCCTTGGATGTATTTCTGAAAAATAATCTTTCCACATGGAAATATGTTCTGTGGCTTAATTGAACTATCTTTTATAGCAGCACTGTGTGTAACATTTTTCTAAAAAAAAAAGGAAAAGCACATTGAAAAGATTTGTACAACATGTTTAAATGGCAATTTGAGTGTGCAAGTTCAATATGTTGGAAGTACATGCAAACAAGATCCATTCCAAACTATAGGTGCTTATCAGGTCTTTTTTTTCATTTGCATTCTGTCACTTCTAATACCACTTCTCCCACTATAAACCTCAGACTACAGCTCCCAGAATGCAAAATCAAAACCAGGACAGCATGGAAGCTTTCAAATTATGACATGTACATTGAATGAAAATGGAAAATGCAATGCATTGAATTTTTTTTTATTTTTAGCAGCATTTCTAACACATGTATGTATGCATTTACAACAGCACTGTGTAAAAAGTAAATGCAAACAATGTGTACAATGTTTTCAAGTGCCCTTTGGCATTTGCAAGTTCAATAACTTGGGAGCACATGCATACTTGCAAACATAACCTGTTCCAATCTTTAGATAAAAGGCAAATGCAAACGATGTGTACAATGTTTTCAAGTGCCCTTCGGCGTTTGCAAGTTTCATAACTTGGGAGCCCATGTATACTTGCCAAGATAACCCATTCCAATCTTTAGGTGCTTAACCAGTCCCACTTTTTTCTCTGCATTCTGGGACTTGTAGTCCACCTTTTTTAATAGAAAAAAGTGCAACTACAACTCCCACAGTACAAAGACAGAAAACAACACTTAATTAGCACCTACATATTAGAAGGCATCATATTGGCAAGTATACATGTACTGCCAACATATTAAACTTACACACAAGGGCCACTTAAAAATGTTCTAAAAATCTTTTCCATCTGCTTTTCCTTTACAAAACAGTTACCGACAGTGCTGCTATAAATTCACATATCCATTGTTTACTTTCATGAAAATGCTTCTACAAATAAACCTTTTTAAATGTGCTGCATTCATTCCTTTATAAATGTCACACTTTTCAACCTCACTCATTACATCCCTTACACTGCCACCATGCTCCACCTGCTCACACATATACGTATACCACCAAAGTATCTATATTCAACACTTCCCCGTACATATAAAGTGCTCTTCTTCCCAAACCTCTACTATAAGACACCACACACTGCTGCAACAACAATCCTCCACTGCATTTCAACCAGTTCCCCTAGTGTTTAAAAACAGTACAACACAATACAAATACATTGCACCAGAAAAAAAACATTCTTTCAATACAATCAACCTACAAATGCATCTTTATCTAACACACATTTTTGCCATGTTCTTTCTAACCTCCCAAACAGCACTACTCAAATTCCACTTGTTCTAACAACATAGTTAACTTACTTTAGTACACTATCAATAACACAACTTTATTGACTCTTTTTCCCAACAACTCCTCCCACATTCATAAATAGCAGCCTCGTTTACTAAAAGTACTTCACCATTAACATATATAACCACTAACTTTCTTTTACAATACAGGAAACAAGAAATTGCCTGAGTACATTACTATAATATTAATCTGTCTGTTATTATAGCACTGAAGTTTTGATGTATACTAGCCTACAGTATTCCTTTCAAATCAACATTTATTTCACTCTTACTCATTATATTTCAACATGCACACTCTTTCTATTCTCATCTTAACACCATCATTACAACACCCACTGTTCTCTTCAAAACATCACAATGTCCCTATCATTTGCACCACCACTCTCTTACTCACTAACCCAAATCGCTCACACTGCTACACACTCTTACTCTTAAAACCTTCCCACCCATAACAATCATCCCACTTTACAATCACACAGCACTCCATTCATCTCTGCCATCACATTCACACACCCATTCACAATGCATCCATATACTTTCCACAACTTTCTCACCCATATGTTCTTTTTTCCAACAGACACAACAGAATGTCTACTAAAAAGCAACTCCCTAGAAAACAATGAAAAAACAGAGCAGATGAGAATAAAAGCAAGCCATATAGTCATCCACCTCTAACACATTGTATGGGAAATATTAAAACAAAACTGGTAGTAACGTCACTCAACAAAACTAAAAAGCGAGCACTAAAAGAAGTAAGGCCCCTATTCCAAAAACTAAAAAAGAAAAATGTATGAACAAAAGCCAACCTACTAATGAACCTAACACTATATCTACCAATATTAACGTAGCCGCAGTGAAGCATTCCAAAAAATACATTTTACCAAAACTGTTCCACCGTTCAGTGCTTCACAATCTTATGAAGACAGCTGAAAAGTCACAATCTACCCTTAACAACTACTGCAGAAGACCAATTTTCGCTGCTCTAATTGACAGCTCACTTCTACTGAAAAGAAAGTTGTTTATATTCATTTTAAACAGAATGAAACCACTAACTAAATGAATCAGTAAATTACAAAAAGTACTTCTGAAAAGGAGCAATGTCAATATAGATACATTTTCAAACTTCTGTGAAGGTGACTGGATTCACAGAAGCAGCACAGCACCATATTTCAATGAAGAGGCTTATAAACAAGAACATAAAAAAAACAATTGCTATAGATGGTAATGGCTGAGGGTATGAAATGGTAGGAGACACCATTATGGTACAAGAAACCTTTATAGAATAAAAGTCCCCAACAAACATTGAACCAACTGTTCCTTTCACCCAAACAGTCCATCCAGTGTACAAATGGACATGCAGCTCAATGTGTAACGTACGCCAACAATCCTTCAAATCTTTACGAGAATTGCTCCATCACTATGTGAAACTAAAAGACAAAAGTAGAATGAAAACTTTACAAACCATTCACTGCATTCCAGTGTGCAGCCACACTGCACTGCAAGGACATTCATTACAATGCATTTTGGGAACTGCTTGCAAAAGCAGATTCCACCACATCAAAATGTTAGCAACACAACATTCCACTATACAGGATTGTGTACATAGATTGTCCTATGCAAAAAGCCCAGCTCTGCAACTGCAAAATCTAAATAACATTCTCCTACATGAAACAGCCAAAGAACTCCTTCAAGAAATAGAGCACATCCAAAGTAAATATTTTGGAACTGAAGTTCACTTAGAAAATGTAGTAACTTCAGAAAGCATTAGAGAAAAATTAACAAACACCAATCTCTGAACAAACACATACAAAAAAGAAATAGCAAAGTGTCAAAACATATCTGCTGAAATACCAGACCAAGTATGTGCCTGTTGTCGCAGAACTTTCTATAAAAACAGCACAAGAATAGTAGATATGTCGTACAAAATAGAGGACAATGAGGAATCCTGATAGTTCCAATTAGCTTTATATCTAACAACAGAAAATAAATACAAAATAACTGACCCTTCAATAGTGTGTAAGTACTGCAATGCAAAGTGACAATAACCAAATGCCATCATGTGTGGTCACTAATAACTTCCCACTTCCAAAGGCTCTCCAATAACTTAACTTGTATGAGAGCATTATAATCCAAACAGCATACCCATTTTAAGCTATAATACGCCATCAACCCAAAACAGCCAAATTGCCTCCATCTGAGTTACTAAAAGACATTTATGGCAAAGTAGTATATTTAATAATAATGAAAAATCAGGATGGGAGATCCAAGCAGCGAGATTAAGGATTCATTTATTTCATCTCAAAAAATGATAGCATAGTGCTAGATATTTACTTTTTTACAAAACAACAATACATGGGCCCTCATTACAAGTCAGGCGTTAACCCTTAACGCCTGATTAAGAGGTCCTGGGTTTTAACGCCTGCTTTTTGCAGGCGTTAAAACCCATGCCGCAAAGTGACCTTGGTGCTAAGTATGGTGCCGCAATTTGCGGCACCGTACTTAGAGCCTTTCCCCATTCCCATTATGTCCTATGGGGCAAAAATGGGAATGGGGAAGGGCAAATGGTGAATGGGGAATTACCGCCCCACTCACCTTGGAATGGAGCGGTAATTCCGCCATCCACCATGCCGGAGTCCGGCATGGACCATGGTGCTAATAGCACCATGGTCCAGCGCCGGACTTGTAATGAGGGCCATGGACACATTATACACTTTTAACAATGGGGGGCACTTCTAGGTGCCAACCTCTATAGTGTAGAGGTAATTATCCTCATATCAGTGCACATTCTCTATATAATAAGACATCTCAATAGACAAATGAGTTAGTGCTACCCAGAACTCCTAGTGGTCCATGGGTATTTGGAAACATAACTAGGGAGTCCGGTTTTCGGTGATTACCGATTTTCCCATTACTCGGGGGACTCCGATAAACCCCGGTAAATCATATGCTGGGAGCGGGATTTGAAGCTGTGATGTCTTGTATTCAAGACAGACGCGTTGCCAGTGAGCTATCATGGCAGCTCTATGAAAGATTTGGATTTAGTGCTTTAAATGATTATGCACCATTGCCAGCTTGTGGCTGAATGGTGAATTGAATGCATTTTGCAAACTGTTTTTTTTGTTCTCTCTGTCAACTAGTCCCTTATTGTTGTGCTTATTTCTTCATAAGCACAACAATAAGGGCACTTCTGTACCCCCTGCAGCTAATACCAGCCCCTCCCATCACAATGCTGGCAGGAAACTGCTAATGATGGCCCATTAGTTATGGTTTGGTGCCAGCATTGTAATGGGAGGGGAGGGGCAGTGGGGTGTGGGGTGTAGGCGTTCATTGTAGGCAGCTTTGCCTCTCTGCAGGTGTGTAAGTGGCATCACTTTACACTCTCTGACTCACATTCATGCAAGCAACACTATGGCTTTAAAACGCCCATTGTCCCCAGAGCACTGACAGCAGCCAGTGTCTCCAGTAATCCAGTTTCATCTTTGTTTTCTGTGCCCAGTGAGAGGATCCAGCCTGCAGCCTGACCACAACCTGCCTTCAGTATCTGAGGTAAGTCATGCCCTTGGCCCCCAAGTAGCTCCCCCACCAGCAGAGGAGCCGGACGTGGGGATGGCGGTTACTGCCTCTGCCAGAGGCAGCTACAGGCCTCAGCCACAGCCTTGCTTTTTTTCTTTATTTGGACAATGTTCTTCGGGTCCATGGACCCGATTAATTTATTTATTTCCGCAATGTTGGTGGGGACCAACATTGCAGAAATAAATACATTAATCGGGTCCATGGACCCGAAGAACGTTGTCCAAATAAATAAATAAACACGGCCGTGGCCAGAGGCATGTCATGCCCTTGGCCCCCAAGTAGCTCCCCCACCAGCAGAGAAGCGGGATGTGGGGAGGGCGGTGCAGTTACAGGCCTCAGCCACGGCCTTGTTTTTTTATTTATTTGGACAATGTTCTTCGGGTCCGTGGACCCGATTAATTTATTTATTTCCGCAATGTTGGTGGGGACCAACATTGCAGAAATATATAAATCAATCAGGTCCACAGACCCGAAGAACGTTGTCCAAATAAATAAATAAACACGGCCGTGGCCGAGAAGCAGGACGGGGGCAGGACTGTTACTGCCTCTGCTGCCCCCTCCAAGGGGGCAGCAGAGGCAGTTAAAGGCCTTCGCCACGACCATGTTTTTTATTTATTTGGACAATGTTCTTCGGGTCCGTGGACCCGATTAATTTATTTATTTCCGCAATGTTGGTGGGGACCAACATTGCAGAAATAAATAAATTAATCTGGTCCACGGACCCGAAGAAAGTTGTCCAAATAAATAAATAAACACGGCCGTGGCCGAGAAGCAGGACGGGGGCAGGACTGTTACTGCCTCTGGTGCCCCCTGCAAGGGGGGTCAACTGATGTTTTTTTAATTCATTGTATCTAATTATTTTTATAAATCACAGGGAAAGCGATGCACTTTTGGTACAAAAACAGAGCAGGGCATAGGTCCTTGACAATGGGGTGAGAGAATTTGACTTGCAGACCACATGTTGCAGGGGAAGGTGCTGAGACTGAATTTGAAGGACAAAGTGAATGTCATGCTTCTTCGAAGTGTAAGTAGTCTCCTCTTGTAATTTTTCCAGTAGGCTTCTCTGACATTGAGCAATGCCCCGCAAAAGGAAGACCGCTGAGGAGTATGCACAGGAACAGAAAGATTTTACAGTAGAGGAACACAACGGAAATCAATTGTTAATTTGCAAGGCTTGCAGAGTAACAATTGTATTAGTTAATGGAAAGACTTCAAGCCGAATCGCTGAGCATGTTTCTTCGAAGACGCACTTAAGGTTGAAAAATCTGCCAAAATTTGAAAGTGGTCTGTGCCAAATGTCCCTTACAGAGACACTGACCCGTTTTAAAAGAAAACGTGATGAGGAAAAAGATGTGGCCCTTGAATTTGCACGCGCCTTAGTGCAGGCAGGAACCAGCTTTCTCCAGGCAGATGGCCCGATTGGTAATCTTTTCCGCAGACGGGCCCCAGCAGCCACAACATTACCACGATCCACACAAATGTATGAGAAATACCTACCAGAGGTTTTTATGACAGATATTGCCCACATCAAAGAGTTAGTCCAAGGCGACGTAAACATTTCAATCACTGTCGATGAAACGCCCGAGATGCATGGTGATCCAGCAGTGACAGTCCTCTTCACTTTTTGTGATCCAAAAAGTGGATGGGTGCGCCTTACTATCATGGCAGATTTAGAGGTGGTTGAAACTTGCAATGCAGTTTCAGTTGCAGCATTACTTCAGAAAGTCCTCAGCAAGTTTGGGAAAGACTGGAGAGATGTAGTGTGCGCTTGTAGTGATTCAGCAAGTTATATGAAAAAGTTGTGTGATGATCTGTCCAAGGGCAATGCTGATTTCAAGGCCTTCCCCATGCGCGACCCCTGCCACTTGCTTGATGGAGTTTTAAAAGCAGCCTTAAAGTCCTCAGATTTGGTTACAGGTGTAGTTGACTTTGTGGTCCATTCTGGTGCACTATTTAGATATGCACGTGAACTGAAACGCAAATACCTATCATTTTGCACTTTGTATGGCATGAAAGAAAAGGTCATCCCAACTGTCTCCTTTAGCCGGTGGTTCTCTGTATTAGAGGCAGTGAATGTCATACTATTGATGTGGCGACCTTTTACCGATTTCCTCCTTAGTGATGATGCCTCAGGCAAGAAATGTGAGGATCTGAGGTCGCACATTGATAGTGAGGTGAAGAAAAGTACTGTCTACTGTGTGCTCAGATTTTTGCAAGAGAACATGACCACTGTAGTTGATATAATGAAGAGGTTGGAATCCGAAAACACATATGTTTACCAAGTGTACAATGTCATTGGTGTGGAGGTCAAACTCGTATTTGAAAGAAAGCTGGGTGACACTTTCAGTGACTTTGGGCCTATAACATGTGCACTGTTGGAATGTCTGCCACTTGGCAAACAAAGGACTGTTGAGGAAAAGTTTAGGATATTCTATGCAACAATGCATGAAAAATGGAAAGCTATGCTGTGTCGAAATATCCCATCAGCCACCATGTCATTCGAACTGAGTGAAGCCTCTTTGTGGTATGCCATGCAAGTACTAGATCCCTTCCGCAAAAAAGAATTTAGTCAAAATTTTGAAAAGTATGCATTTATTTTTAATCATTTTAAAGACACTGAGACTGTGATCAGCCAGTTTAATGCATATTTGGCAGAGCCTGTGCCTGAGAATCTGCATCTTCACGTGCATGAGTATTGGTTGGGAAAGCGCCAACAGTGGACAGATTTATCAGCTTGTGTGTTGGATATTTTGGCCCTGCCCATGTCCAGTGCCAATGTGGAAAGGTCTTTTTCCCAAATAAAAGTCTTTATGGGAAGAAAAGAAAGGGCACGGGTGGGCAAAGAGTCCTTGAAGAAGTATTGCATGATTTATTACAATAATTTTGACTTGTAGGAATGCAACAGATAACTGGATTAAGATGAAATTGTTTAGAACATCTCACATTGAGATATTACCCTACATTTGCATGCAATGAAGCAATAAAATAAAATTTCTGTGTTTACACCTGGAAAAACAGTTTTCCGCGATTTTTTGAAAGGGGCAAATGGGAAAACACTGATAAACACAGATTCTGAAATTATTTGAAAACACTGGAAAAACACCCCCGGAAGTAAAAAAAAAATAAACCCCTAAAACAGGAAACCCTAAACATAACACACAACAATATGTAAAAGCATACCAAGGCGATCATCTTGGTAACCATTAGCTGTGAATGACAGAGTGATTTTTGTGTGTGTGTGTGTGTGTGTGTGTGTGTGTGTGTGTGTGTGTGTGTGTGTGTGTGTGTGTGTGTGTGTGTGTGTGTGTGTGTGTGTGTGTGTGTGTGTGTGTGTGTGTGTGTGTGTGTGTGTGTGTGTGTGTGTGTGTGTGTGTGTGTGTGTGTGTGTGTGTGTGTGTGTGTGTGTGTGTGTGTGTGTGTGTGTGTGTGTGTGTGTGTCTGTGTGTGTGTGTGTGTGTCTGTGTGTGTGTGTGTGTGTCTGTGTGTCTGTGTGTCTGTGTGTCTGTGTGTCTGTGTGTCTCTCTTTTTTGGTCTGTTGATCTGATTTTGCCGTGTGGGAGTACAGGAGGGAGAGAGGGTTCTGCAACAAAGGCATTTTAAAAAATGCCTTTGTTGCACAATCCCCCTACCCACCTGCCAAAATCAGCTCCGCTTATGCGGCGCTGTGGAGCCCAGGGGACAGGGGTGGTATTTTTTTTTTACTGGATATCTTTCATAGATGTCCAGTCAAAAATACCATGCTTTCGCCTTGCCACCCCAGGGCCTTATCTACACAGATAATCGTGTTGTTTGTGTTAGGCCCAGTGGGGACGAGGGGACAGCGATGCTTCCTCTTCCTTTACCTCACCATTCATTGGCCACTGGCTTGGCGAGCTGGAGGAGAATGGGAAGGAGGGGCTCACTGTGTGTCCTCACTGGACCTAGGAGGAGTCAAGCGCCTAATTGTGCTGGGCACCTGTGAGGTGAAGGGGTTGTCTGTGTCTGTGAGAGATGATGTCGGATGACACAGACGGCATTCATGATTGCCCAACAATTCCCCAATGTCAGCATGCAATTCGGCCCTCAGCCCTTCGACTTCCCTCATCAATGCCCTCTGTTCCCCTGGGACTGTTGCTCCCTTGCTTCCCTCACCTCACTTGCTGCCACCTGCAAACCCACCCTGATGTCCTGCAGGACCCCCAGCAACTGTCTGTTGGAGTACACATTGCCACATTCGAAGGGCTGTTGGGGATGGATATTCACAACAGTTGCAAATAAAAGTTAACTAGAAGAAATGCAAGGACAATACTTCTTGTGTGAAAGTGATATATTACAAATCAGCAGAGATACAAAAGTGTGCTGTATGTGAAAAGGAATGTCTAGAAAGAATATTCAGTTAGTTCTTGCCACACCAGACGTCCATCCCTCGCTTCCTCATTCTCAATGTGCAGCTGCAGTGTATCTGCGGACAGTGCATCATTATCTTCTGGGGAGACATGTCCTGATCAGGGGGCAGCAGGACATTTCACCTGAAGTAGATGCTGTGCAGCGTTGGCACAAGCAATAAATATCGGGCCAACCTTATCTGGCCTCTGCATCAGGGCCCCTCCGATATGGGCCAGGGACCAGAAACGTGCTTCAGCAGGCGAAAGATCTTCTCAATGCAAGGAGCCTGGTCCTGACTTGTACCTCATTGTAGGGCACCTCCTGTGACATATGTGGATTGAGCACAGGTGTCATCAGCCGTGGGAGCTGGGGGTCACCAGAGTCACCTGAAAGAGCATATGACACACATGTCAGAGTGCATTGATGATGCATAGCATGTTGCATGTTTTGTTGATGCACACTTTCTTGATGCAATTATGTTGCATGTGTACTACATGGTTTTCATTCCCAGTAATTCAATGATGTGTGATATACTATGGGTGTACGCGAGCATTGTCACTTAGAGATGCATTGTGCCAACAGCTCACAAACAAGTTGTGCCAGACATGGCATTGATAGGATTTCAAATAATGTGCATGTTTTATGTGTTGAGCCTGTGCTGTTCTGTGCGGTGCTGTCCTGTCAAGATGTGCCCTGCTGGGTGATTCGAAGTTCTTGGGCATGTTTGTGGTTTCTACATTCCTGCCACAATGAAATCACATAAATGGTTTGTAGTGTACATGCCATCAGTGTCTGGCAGTGTTACATTGTCATTGTGTAGTGTTTGACTGTTGCATTGGCTGGGAAGGTATGTTTGTCCTATTATTATTATTATTATTATTATTATTATTATTATTATTATTATTATTATTATTATTATTATTATTATTATTATGGTATTTATTAAGCACAGACCTAGCTTTGAGAAGCAATGGAGCACTTTACAGAGGTATCCACCAATACAGATACACAACGTAGTGCTTTGCAGACAACAGTACAGAGGCATAATGGAGTGCTTTTCAACAGAACAAATATACAGCAGGTTACAGAGGGGGGTTCACCTGTACAGAGTGGCGGGGATGGGGGGAGATGGTTGAAGGCCTCTAGCGAGTCTGCGGCGCAAAGGGCGACATAATGGCCTAGGTGTTGAGGAGAACAGACTCCTTAAAGAGGTGGGTCTTGGGTTATTTTCTGAATTGTATGAGTGTGGGTGCAAGTCTGATGCTGCAATGGCTGAGGTTCCATAGTCTTGGGGAGTAGGCAGAGAAGGCTTGTTTTCTGGTCCTTTCCTTTTTGCAGCATCGGATTTCAAGTCTGCACGTGCACTGGGTTATGGTGTTATGGTGGTGCACTGTCTGCCGGAGATGCTGAGTGTCTTCTCGAGGTAACTGTGTGACTTGAGGGCGGCTGCCTTATAGATGATGCAGAAAGACTTGAAGGTTATTCTTGCTTGCCGTGAGAGCCAGTGAAAGTCGATAAAGGCCGGAGTGATGTGGTCGCATATGTGTAGCCTTGTCAAAGCGTGCAGCTGCATGTAGGACACTTCTCAGGGGCACAAGGGAGGACGACGTGGGGCCTTTTAGGAAGGCATTGCCCCCATCCAGGTGGAATAAGACCAGTGCTTGAAAGGTGGACCTGAAGCTGTCCAGAGGGAGGAAGGGCTTGACTTTCCGCAGGGGGGAGAGCTGATAATAAGCTGTCCGAGTGTTCTTAGATATGTGTGTCTCGAAGGAGAGGTGTTTAGTCCGAATGTATAATCAGTACACAAATACAAATGGCGTGCAATAACAATGCAAGGACCTCTGATTTTAGCAGTGATATGCCTGAGAAAATTATGTTGGGTGAGAAATGCACAAATGTCTTTTTCTGCATTATTACCTTCAGCAACGTATGAATTTTCATAACCATCGGTCACTTGCATTCATTTTACTCTTGTATGCCAGAAGACGAAATATGCGCATGCTCGAATTCTGACATGTGCAATTCTTTTATCTTTGCTGAGGAGGTAAAATACCATTAAGTTGGGTAGTATTAAAATGTATTACATTAAAATGTGATGCTACTAGTACTCATTGGGCCTCATTATGACTCCGGCAGTAGGTGTGCCGGTAAAACTGGCACGGCTGCCGCCTGAGTCATTTCTTTTCAAGCACCAATTAGACTCAGTGGGAATGGGGAGGTCGGGAGCACCGGCACCATTCGTGAATGTTGCCGGTCCATCCGACATGGTCTGTTTGCGGGTGACGGTCCGCCCACCAGGTCAGACCTGATGGGCGAAAGGGCACCTGCTCCCAGACCTCGTAGTTTGCCGGTCCGGTAACAACGGTACCGGCAAGCTTACCGATACCGTTGCAAATGGACCGGAAAACCTTTAATGAGGCCCATTGTGTTGGAATGAATGTTGATCCTTTGCACGTGACAAGTCTTTCTAGTAACAGTGAATTCATGAGTGAGTCACTTTTTGTGCAAGCATCTATCTGGTTAAACTGCTTAATTTGTGGCTACATTGTCATCATCAAAGTCGGAAGTGCCAGCAAGTGCTGTTTTGCTGTGGGACCCTGCTGCTCCTGCTGTCCTTTGGAAGCCCTCAGCGCCCCGTGACTCTGAGTTGGCAAGGAGTCGGCAAGGAGAAGTCCACAGAGGCTACTGCGCCGAAACGCACTGTTTTTGGAACTTTATTTGTGTTCATGCAAGCTCTGCCCACTATCTGACGTGAGCCGCATATTAGCAGCAGGCACGCGCACCCACGCGTGCGCCCCCGGAAGTGCCAGCAAGTGCTGTTATGCTGTGGTACCCTGCTGCTCCTGCTGGCTTTTGGAAGCCCTTGGCGCCCCGTGACTCTGAGTTGGAAAGGAGTCGGCAAGGAGAAGTCCTCAGAGACTACTGTACCGTATTTAATCCTTTTGACGTTGCCTAGCACGTTGCCTTGCACTGACTGACTAAGGCTTGTGATGGCGATCAGTGCATGCCTAACTAGGCTTGTTTCCTTCTTTCCTCTTTCTTCAGTGTTATGAAAGCCGTGCCCACTATCTGACGCGAGCCGCATTTTAGCAGCGGGCATGCGCACCCACGCGCACACCCCTGGAAGTGCCAGCAAGTGCTGTTTTGCTGTTTGGCTGCACGGCGGGTGCGTGGTGCCCACTCTCAAGTAAGCAATGTGCTCCTTTGAAAGGAAGGTATTGTAACTCACGAATGCTCTTATTGAGGTAGAAACGTAGCCTTTTTATCTTGTGACGCAGAAGGAGGCGGAATTAGGCCTGTAATAGCTCAACTCCTCTGTCTTTACTGCTCATTGAAACCAAAGTGTTGATTTAATATTTTCTAGGCTTTTCCTACCAGTGCTCCACTGATACTGGACTCATAATTATTGGAAAAGCATGTGCAATATTCAAATTTGATATCGTGGTCTTGTGGAGTACGGGTAATTGGGTTACTGGTGACTGAATCAGGAGAGCAATTTCCAACATGATGAATGGGCTAAGAAGTGGAAGAAAACTCATTGGCTCCCACACACCAGTAGCAAATGCCACTGATATGTCAAATGAAATGTCTCTAACTGAGCAAGATGATATTGGGAATCTAACACCCTTGCAGGGCGGGGTTGGGAATTCGGAATGTAAAGAATCCAGTCCTGCCCCGGTTCCTAATTGTAAGAATTTACACCTCGAGGGGGTGGCTGCTAAAATTACCCATAGCAATGATGTGCAAAAAGATGTGTTGTGTCATGAATTAGAAGCCTCACCTATTAAGTGCAATGTTAAGGAAGTTAACGACATTGCATTAGTAGGAGTCTCTAATGTGGCACATGTTGAAGGGGATGAGTGGTTTCTAACCAAGGAGAATATAAAAGGAACCACCAATCGAACTAGTGGAGGCCTGAATGAATGTTCAATTCTAGGGCCCGCCATTGACGCCGAGGTGGGGAAGCGTATGAGGTTTTCACTTGGACCCTCCAACCCAGTCACTAAAATAATGTATGGGAAGAGAGGATGTCCACATGTTTAGCCTCCCAGTTCAGAATAAACCAGGTCCGTATTCTTTTTCCTGTGGTATTGCTGATGTTGGGATGTGCAAAGGTGAATGGCAAAGAGAAATTGAAAATGAGAAAAGGTATTATAAACAAAAAGCTAGCTCCCCATCTCATAAAAACCCATTTAGTGATCCTAATGAGCAAATTAATCTGTTCGATCAAGACTCATGGATCATCCCGAGAGAAAAAAGAATGGAGCACCTGGCACAAGAAGCTGAATTAGATCTTCGTGCTCGAGATGCTCCTGATTTTGGGGTAGATTTTCCAGTATTATCTAGGATATTAGATCTTCTGGATAAAGATCATGAGCAGACACACTGTGAGATAGGGATCCTAAGGGCAACCATGACAGACCTCTTATGTAAGATGAATAGAGTGGAAGGACTGGTATTAACCTGTGAAGCAGTGTCAGCACTTGCAGCTGACCAAAAGAAAGGTGTGGTAATGTCTGAGAATATGAAACAAACCCCAGGGGACTCAAGAATGGTTGATGCAGAAGTGAAATCCTTTGCTGCAATGGCAGCCTTAAAGGTGGACGATAAAGGTTGTGCAGCTGTCAAGTTAAATCAGGTAGATGTTGATGTGGGCTTCTCCTCTGCCACTGCCATACAGCAGATTGGGAAAGATATTGAACTAATTAAGGACTGTATTGTGTTTGGAAGAGGTGGACAGTTAGTGACTCCAGCCCCATCCATGCAGGAGATCAACCTGAACAGGGAGGGGATGGATAGTCTGACTGTGCTAACGGATTTGATCGATCTTTCTGATGGGTGTATGAATGAGATGATTTCAAATACGACTGATTTAGCCCCTGAAGAAGAACCTGAAAAGCATATTGTGGTTTAGACGGGGAGAGAAAAGAGGTTAGTCGTAAGAGCTCCGAAAAGAAAGGCTAAACTAAACAAAGTTAAGAAAACCAACTCAAAGAAATGTGATGAGAAGGCTGCACATGAGATCTATTTGAAAGAAGTGGTAGGAAACCAGGACGATGATAATGGGATTGATTTACATCAATTAGAAGAGGAATTAAAGGTGCATTTGGATATCATTCCTGGGGGACCAGCTGTCGGATCAAAGGTTCCTAGGAAACGCACACAGAAGCTGAAACACATCGAGGGGGTGGTAAAAGTATCAGAAGTAAAAGACTTTCAGAACATACAGACCCATCCTCAGAAGAAAGGGCAGATATAGTCATCGGGGGTTGGTATGTCTGAAGTGCAAACGGCATTATCACAATTCTATCCTGTAAAGAATAAGAAAATTATAGCTAAGAATTGTAAAGGGCCTTTGAATAGCATGGGAGCAGTTAACCCTGCCATTAAAATAAATGAGGTGAGCCCTGGATGATGGCAATGGTTAGCAGGGATGAGCAAATAGGAGACTCAGAGATCGGGAGGATTGATGGGAATGAAGGCCAAATGTGTGGTCTCTACTAAGAGGAAGGTATCCTGTATAGAAGAGAGTCCTAATGATACCCCAAGCTCTAGTGAAGAGCAAGTATCCCACAGTCCGGCAAAAGAAAGGGGCGAAGAGGATAAAATGAAGAGGGATGGTAACTATGAGGGGATGCTACACCATGGAATACCAATAATCATGGGATGGGAAAGCAATGCTGCAATTAATGGCAGAACTAGATTGAATAGAACTTTTATGCTTAAAACATTTCAAGTGATCCCCCCACTAATAACATTACGATCAGATGACATAGAAAGGATACGCTTAGGTACAAACTATAATAATCGCATGATTTGTGGGTTCCAGTCAATGATCATTATGAAGGTGGCATGGGAGCAGAGGCAGAACTTTGCCGCTATTGGCTTGGTCCCGTATATCTTCTAGAATGATCACGAGTCAGAGACCTTCCTGGAAACACCCCTTGAGAATGAGACCACTAAAGGTGAATCGCTGCTGAATGGCCCATTACCAAAGATTAATGAAGACACCTTGAGGCAAATCCTTGCATTAGCGGCAGCACTTAGTGGAATCACGGCATTGCCAAGTAAATCAGTTGTCCCAACTTCTAAAGGCAACTCTGTTACCTTAGCGTAATGAAGAACCCTTTGTTTTAATGTCAAGGAATAGTTGTGGTCTAGCAAATTTCCTCAGATGGTTTGGTAAAACGGCCTGTGAAAATCGCCCAACGGTGATTCTGCTGCAGATGTTGCACTTTGATGTTGCTGGTTATGGATGCTACACTCAAACGGCGACAAGAGGAAATAAGGGACGTCCCTCTGGGGGTCTAGCTGTTCTTATCAATAATTCATGCAAACTCGCCTCAGAGCTTCTCTATAAGGATGCTGGTGTTATGGCGATACAGTTGAATTTAGAGGGGGCAGTTAGGTCAGCTATTGTAATTCTATGTATATGTTGGAATATATTGAACGTTTGTGTGTCCTGGGAACAGTTAGTGGATACATTGTATTCAATTCTAGAAAGTGCATTTGTGAGAAATGATCAGGTGGGGATTGTGATAGGGGGGATTGGATTTTAATTCCACTTGTTATCAGCCGCTAATGAACAATGGAAGTATGATAAATAAAGCAGTTCCATTGACCATCAGGAATGGTCAGAAATGGGTGAAATATTTTTTAGGCTGGGACATACGGTTGGTACCGCCTAAAATAAACTCCAGTCCCTATACGTGGAATTGAGGATGTCTTAGATTTTATATAGGTAATTTTTTCTTGTCAACTTGAATCTTTAAGGGCTGTGAGCATGTGTCTATCACAGATTTAGGATATGGGGACCACTTTGCTATTTCCATAAAGTTGCAGTTTCCCAATTGGCGGTATAATTCAAATTCTATGCTTGAGTTAATTGAGAATGACAGACCTGTGCTATCTATTAGATGGAATCCTGCCATTTACCAGCAATTAATGTACTGTATTAGAACGGATCCAATTTTTGGGTTAAGGGGACTTTATGAGTTACCGGCCGGTGTGGAGCTGGAAAAACAAATTATGAGCGGTATCCAAAGGCACCTAATGAATATGGCTCGAGACTTAAATTTAGTACAGAATCCCAAAATTCATAGGCATGCTTTTAATTTAGCTATTCATCAATTGAACATTGAAAGAAACGTCATGATACGCCAATTGGGTAAACTGCGGCTGGGTGTCTCACAATGTTGCATTGAGAAAAAATATATAAATGTATTACATACAAATAAGCTCAAGGATTTAAGATACAAGGTTGTGCTTCAGGACAACCAATGCATGATGTATCATCTGTTGAAGTATGATACTTGAAAAACTTGGGCGATTCTTAGAACACTTAACACCGCAATTATTGGGCAGAAGGAACCAGCCATTTTGGCATTGGTATGGGTTGACTATATCACACAAAACTTTGAATTGCCCCAAAAGTTTGAAATAAGAGTCCCTCAGGACTTTTTTCGAATCTAATATTATAACATTGCCTTGGTCAATGGAGGACATTGAGAATGCTATAGATAAACTCAAAGATTCAAAAGTAGCTGGTCCTGATAGAATCCCTCCCTTCCTAATAAAAACTGATCCTCAGGTTTGGGTGTGGATTCTTAAGAACAAATTTGACAACATTTTCTTAACTAGGCAGATTCCATCAACCTGGTGCTCTGCGATCATAGATCCCATTTATTAAAAAAAGGACTAGCAAGCGATCTGTCTAATTTCAGACCGATCACGTTGACTAATGCATCTTCTAAGGTATTTTCTCAACTTATCTTGAAGGAACTACAGGAGTATATGCACAATCACAACACACTGTCTAAATTCCAGATAGGGTTTAGGAAATTAATGGGTTGCCCCTTGAATGCAATAATTGTGTCTCATCTACAGTGTCAGACTAAGCACCCTCATGTTGGGGCTGTCTATATGGCTGCTTTTCATTTAGGTGCAGCATTTGACAATGTGATCAGGGAACTATTGTGGGACAAAATGGTACAGTTTGGTTTTCCCGTGCATTTAGTCATGCTAATTGCACTCTTGCATTTTACTACCAATTATAGGGTATGCTTAAACGGAATGGGTGCACTTACTCAGGACATTTTAAATGAAGTTGGGCTAAAATAGGGCTGCTCTTTGGCAGCGGTCTTATTTAATCTCTACATTTCAGATCTTGAAAAATCCTGGAAGGATGCTATTATGTATCCTGTCCAAATAGGCCATCTTAAATTAAATTGGATCGGCTTCGCTGACAATCTCCTTTTATTGGACAAAACCCTGTTTGGGCTGCAAACCAAATTGAATCTCTTCTCCGAATTTGCTGAATCTCTTAATTTAACTGTGAATCAGGCAAAATTACAAATTGTCATCTTCTCAGATGGGAAAAAAAGGGTGTTGAAATTTGAGTGGAGCATAGGAAATGTAGATCTTGAGATTGTGAAAACTGTTATCAGACCAAAATTCTAAGAGATGGTGGAAAGAGAGGTTGAATGAAAATCAAGCCATTGACAGCTCAAATGTGTTTCATATTTTGCAAATATTTTAACTTTTCAATACTGCCTATTATACAATTCTATTTGCTCAAAATTGAACCATCGATCTTATATATCTTGGATATCTGTACAGCAGAGATTGACGACTTGCTGGATATTGTTCAGGGGAAATTGTGGAAAAAAGTGTTGGGTCTAGCTAAAACAATCCCCAATGACATAATTCGCCATGAATTAGGGTTACTTCCCTTATCGGCTAAAAGGCATTGGAGGTTATTGAATAATTATGCTAAGAGGCTATCCCCTCCTAAAAACTCGCTTTATGAAGATTTGAATGTTATGTTTGAGGCAGGGTCATTGGTATCTCTATCTAAATTTGTTAACAAAATGGATGCAATTTTGGATTTTATTGTATCAAATGAAGAGCTAATAGCAGGCCTACCCTGCTGTAAGCGTAAATTCCAATTGTTCAACTGGTGTGTCCAGTCGGATCGGATCGGCAGTTATAAAGCCTATTCTGAATATGCAAATTTTAGGAGGAAATTGGGTGATTCACCTAAATATATTCTGCAATTTCCTTGTGTGGCTGCCAGAAAGCTATATCTGCGGTACAAATTAAATCAATTTCACACCAATGAGCATGTGCAGCATTGGGAAAAAGAAAGGAAATGTTTAGTATCCAAAAGGGCGAATGCCGTTTTTGCAGAATTGAAAATGTGGTTGAGACCTTGAAACATTTGGTGTTATTTTGTGAGCATTTTGACGTGTTAAGAATGAAAGAATTTGGGACCTATTGGTACTCAGGATCTGTTTTAAAAAGGAACGCGTTATGGAATAAATGTGGGGAAACAGTATTAACTTAGTCATCAGACTAACGAAAATCCTTGCAGCGATTGATGAACAATTATCGCTTGTTGATGCATAATGCATCTGTGTTTTTGGAATAAATTAATGGGAACATGAAAGGGAGGATGACTATGAATGTTTTTAATTGTACGGAAAGGCGGAACTATAAAAGAACATTTTATGGAAATGTGAATGAAATGATCTCAAACTTTTTAAATGAGTTATCTTGATACAAAGCATTGTTTTATGAAGATGGAATTTGTAACTAAGATGGCATAAGAAGGAATTGTTATATGTTCTAATTATTTCATACTTGTAAGTCGGTTTTCACATTTCACCATTAACAAAATAAAATATGTGGCAACGATTTTCCACTTAGAAACTTACTAAATCTTAGAATTAGCCCATTTAGACAAACATTACTTATAAAACATGCTACATTGAAGATGATTGACTATCATATTTCAATAAAATTCATAAAATATGATTGTGCAAACAAAGGGCAGCTCTAACGAAGACATGCAGCTTCTACATCAACTCCTGATCAGCACAGTTAATGATATAGCACAGGGCTGCCATGCACGTTCCTATTCCCTTCATTATGAAGAGACATTAGCATAAAATGCATCCAATCTCCATCTCTCCTCATAATGCATGCATATTTCTAGCTTCTACTTATCCAATATGTGTATTTATTTAGGGGGAGGAGATTTAATCGGACAAGTGACAAAAGCTTTCTACATTCAGGGGATCAGGGGATCTAGTATGGCTCGCCTGCCTTGGCTGAGAAGGATGCATACGCAAATTTGCATAAAACGCTAACAAGGCCTGATGTATCTTTTGAATGTCCAAATCTCTCCCCGGCTGAGCAACTTGCCAGGTCAATATCCCCACTCACCGTGAACAAGTTAATACCTGCATGCCAAATATGGCCGCTCACTAGCCGACTGCCCTAACTACATGTGACCATATGGCCATGTGGTCATATGACCATGAGGGTTACATGGAGGTAAACGGCTCGCCCCGTTTGTTCTTCTATTGCCTTGTTCTTTCTCTGGGGTGCCCCTGTTCCAGTTTCCCTTCAAGATTACCCTTCAGGCCCATGAACAGTTTGCTTTTTTTCTTTTTTAGAGGACTTCAAATCTGTCTTCCCATCACACGAAAGAAGATGCTTTCCCTTGCCAAACAATGACTACCACCAGGCACCCTTCTCACAAATTGTTTTCTTTTGGTGTGTTTCCTGAGAGTATTAAAACTCAGGGTAGACTTGTTAGGCGTTCACGTCATTTTTTCTTCCAGTTAAATAAGAGTGGGTATTTGGTTAAATCATGCCTTTTTAAAAAGTAGACAATAACCTAGAATAGTTCAAACTTTGGACTGGTTTGAGGGAGAAAACTATTGAAAGCACTCAAATAAAATAAATATACCTCCTTCAGTAATAGGACACATGCAGAATGTGCAGGCCAGCCCTATCAATACATTCTGGTTACACCATGAATGACGTCATCAATATTTGTGTAACCCTGACCACTGTGTTCATGCAGCGGGGGGAGGGTCTAGTAGTAGTCACGGGTGTACCATTGAACTCGGGCACTGCATAGCTTGAGTTAAATCTCTACTATGGACTGAGTTGTGATCATGGGCAAGGACACTGCGTTGTGCCCAGTCTTCCAGCTCTCACACGCCGATTCATGACGCAATCGGTGGCAATTGAAAATGCAACGAGTTCATTGTCCCAGTCGCCTATTGGCTGCATTTTTTATTTCATATGAAACAACATCATATGCTGTCATGTAGTGTCATGGATCAGGCGGTGAAGGGGTAAGCAGGAGGCATGTAGACACTTGTAAGTAGAGATATGAAAGTTACTTTATTGTTTCAGGGTACAAATAAGAAAGGGTGGTAGGAAGCTATATGAAACAGATCCTTTCCAATTGATCTCCCATCCTATAATCCCCAACTGACACTCCTAGAACCTTGAGCACACATCAAGGTTCCAGCTGGCTAAACATTCTGTAGCTTGCAATGATGTACTACAGCAAGCTCTATACTACACGCACCAGTTGTATCTGTTGTTATCTGTCTGAGCAGAGAAGCCAATGTGTGTATGGGCACAGAGTGTAAACAGCCCTCTCGCCTCCTAAAATCGATGCAAGCTGCTGCAAGTTGCCAGATTTCGATCATTGGTGTTCTCAGCCGACATGTCACAGACTGTGCCCCAGCTCTACCGGCCGTTACTGAAATCCTCTAATGTCCCCCTCACAGACCAGCCCGCCCTCGTGTTCCTGTCCAAACAGGCAATGTAAAGAAGCCTTTCTACGATCTTCCACCTACACCCGACCCCACCCCCACCCCCCAGCCCCCATGCATCAGCAACCGCAGCCTCTGTACGAGGAGAGTGCAGAGTATCATTTGATCAGCCTCTCTGTAATGTTCACTGAGCCATGCTAGAAAAAAAATAACTTGGTTTTTGAAAATGAAAAAAGCAGAGAACACAAGAATCTTTTTCACTGCATTGAAATGACTCATGCATTTCATTCTCTGTATCCTAATAAATGATGTCACGCCCCAAGTAATGTATTCACAGAGAGATGGTGTGGTTGCCATGGTGAAAATGATAGGAATAGACAGGGACGGTTTTATATGCAACATCTCGTTAGATGGATGTGGAATTCAGTTCAAAAAGAAATACTTAGTGTTGAGAATAGCAAAGAATGCTTTTGAAGGTGTGAAATGCATGTGGCACATCAGTGTCCAATACTAGTCTTGGTTGGTACAAGGCCATGGAGATGTCAGGCCTTCTGCTAGTATGCTGATGTGAGGCAGGAAAGGGAAGGGTCACGGCTGCAACTTAAAGTTTGAATTACCGGAGCTGCAGAGCACGGTGCCTGCCAAGTGCAGTGCGCATGCGTGGAATAAGTGAGCAAAGGCGCCAGCTATTGGTGGCAGGTGGTGTGGTATTTCCACTCTTCAACCAGAATAATTGCATTGCAGCTTGTTGGTACTTTAAAATGACAGAACGTAGCCCACGAAATAAGTGGATTAGCAGCCTGTTTTATTCCCTAAAATCAAGCCAATACTGCCAAACAAAATATGGCCTACAATTAGCCCCAACAGGCCCTTGTAAACACATGGTGCATTCCCTCCTGATTCTACTCACACAGCAGTGTGGATATGTTGGGAGCCAGTTGATGAGCAGGTGCAAGTGGATCAGGTCACCTGGCCCAAGCCTCACCCACCTCTCAATCACTGCTAAACTGTGGGTGCCTTCTGGTTTTGCCACCCTTTTTCCCTACTGCTGAAAAGGAATGCTTTAGTATACATTGTAGTCTTGGGCCATTCAGACCTTACATTACTGGGCCAGCCTTCAACATCCTAACAGACCATAAGCCCCTGATGTGGCTTATGCAGATGAAGGGTGAACCCCCATACTGCTCAGGTGGTCCAATAGCCTGCAAGGCACTATTGAGCATAGTCCAGGGAAGAGTCATGATAATGCAAATGGCCTTTTCCAGAAGGTATGTTGACCGTCTGGATGAGGGTGACAATCTCGTGGGAAACCAGTCCACCCTAACCTCAGTCATCGTGGGGGGGGGGAATGTGATGCTCTGGAAGGAGAGGACCTCCTTGTCCTTGGCCCCCACCTTCCCTGTTGGTGATTTTCTGTATGTTTTCCTGCACAGAAGTTCATTTGTATTGTTGATGAACAACACCCATGGGATGCCCCTATGGCACCCATGGATAGGGGTACATCCTGGTACCCTTAGTGTGTGTTTCTGGGCACCTGATACACAAGTGTTTCACGCTCTGAAACACTTATGTATGAGCACGATACAAATCAAATATCAATACCTGTGTGTTGCCCACAGAGCAGGTTATGGCCTGGTGGCAACTACATGCTGACTTTACAGCGGCTCTGTGTGTCCTCCAGTTTGTGTCACCCAGGCCCTGCCATAGGAAACAATGGATTCCTAATCAAAGGCAAGATGGCCACCTGGCTTTCTGTCTTTCCCTTCCTGTTTCTCAAAGTCATGAGAAGCCCTGGCTCTGTCTACCTTGCCCTGATTGGATGTTGGGTGGAAGGACTATGTGTCTCTTGTGCTGCCCCTGCTATACGGGTAGGAGCCTTCCCATGCACTGCTTGTTTTGGGTACATCCAAGGGGTGGGACCTGAATGAATGGAGAGAGAATTCAAATCACGTTCTGTGTTGTGGATGTCTGGTTTTGGTTGTTGATCACAATGACTGTGGTCTGCCTGTGCCAGCCCTGACTGAAACTGGAATAAATGCAGTGTGTGCTCTGAAAGGCTGGGAGTTGCCTCCAATACACCTTCTCTGTTTTGGGTGTCTGCTTTTGGGGGAATGGCCTGAATTCCTGAGAGCCTCATTGGATGCTGCCTGATACATGCACTAGTGTGTGATTGGCTGACTGTGTCTAGCTCAGCCTGAGTGAATGGAGCATATTTATGTATAAAAAGGGATCCCTCACCAACCTCTGTGGCTGAAGCTGAAGTCATAAACCAGAAAAGGAAACCTGGAGTATTCATGAAGCTTGTATCCAGAATACAGCTGGAGAAAGAAGTCTGCAGCTATAACTCTTCAACAAATCCATTAGCTGCTGTGCTGATTCAAGAACTGAACCTGAGAGGACCTGGACAGGTGACCTCTTCCCGGAGCAGCGAGTGGACATCGTGCAACTGCTGCTCTTCACCCAAGGTAGTCTAGAAGCCTGTCCTGTGTGCCTGCCATTTAGCAGAGGTGTCTTCATGGGTCCTGAAGAGGAGTGTCTGGACATCTTGAGCCCAAGAAGTCCGCCAGCATTGTCCAGGGTCCGCAGGCTGTTTGTGACCACTGAAAAGGCAGATTGCTGTATATCACCCAGAAAAGGGGGTACAATGGCATAGTGCTGCCTGATGCCCGGAGCTTGCTAAGTTCCATCTGACCAAACAAATCTTCAAGGGGGACTACAACCATGACATCTGTCTGCTTTTCCACAGCTGAGGAAGTCCAGAGTCACTGCCTGCAGAGAAGTGCTTGCAGTGGGTTTCCCACCATTCCAAACCGAAGATTGGTCCTGAGGGTATATGTTACCTCTCTGATACTGCACTTTCTTTTCGTTTATTTGGGGTACATCTGATGCAAATGGACTGGCCTACAGACTTGCCTAAGAGACTGGCCTAACAGCTGTACACCCATGCGAACCGATGTCCCAGAGCACAGTAAAGCTGAGCTGTGGAATGCTGTGATGCTTCAGACTGCCGGGTATGAAGAGCCCCTGCTGAGAAGTACACAGTGATGAAGCTGCTGGCTTAAATCCCGAGGCTGCCAGAACCTGCCTCAGATTATGCCTCATGCCCCTGGCATGAGGATCCGCTTGAAGCCCAAAGCCAAGTGCAATTCCTGGTACGACTCTGACTTCGTAAACCTCAAACGCAAGTGCAGGGTGGCTGAGCAGAAATGGCGTGCCTCTGGTACATCCTCTGACAAACTGACAAACTGGCTGACACCTGCTCGAAAGGTAATACTGGCTCTCTGTCCGCACTAAGAAGAGAGGTCACATCCAAGCCTGCTTCTCTGCGGCATCTAACAAATCGGCCGAACTCTTTAAAATCTGCAAGGAACTGGCCAATCCTGCTGCAGTTTCTACCTCTCCTGTCCCTTCCCATGCCCTCTGCAGGGCTCTGGCTTCACACTTCATCTCTAAAACTCAGGACATCCTGTCCTCTCTCTCTTCCTCTCCCCCTGCACTCTCTATTCCCTGCTCTTCCTCTGGCCCTTCTTCGGCCACCCCTCCTCCCTCCTTCTCTGCCTTTCCCCTTTTCTCCCCAGACATGGTTTCTAGACAAGTCCGATCTATGAAAGTCTAATCAAAACAGGTTCACCTCTGTTCCTCCCAAACCATTGCGGACCACATTGACTCCCTGACGCCTGCCCTGGCAGATTCCTGCAACCACTCCCTCGCCACTGGAGTCTTCCGTTCCCCCCTGAGGCACTCCCTTGTACACCCTCTTCTTAAGAAACCCTCTGCCAAACCCTCCTGCCCAGCTAACTATCGCCCAATCTCCATCACTCCCTTCCTGGGAAACCTCCTGGAAAAGCTGGCCATCTCCCAGCTTAATCTTCACACTTAATCTATCGGTTGTCTTCATGACCATCAGTCTGGCTTCAGAGCTGCCAGAATCACGGAAACTCCTCTCCTGAACATCCTTGAAGACCTGCTCTCAAATCCTGATTCCAACACCCCTGAGTCCTTATCTTACTTGATCTCTCTTCTGCCTTTGACATGGTCAAACATGCCATCCTGCTCAACTGTCTCTGTGATATCCTGGGTATCACCGGTCATGCCCTGGCCTGGCTGACTTCTTTCCTCTCAGACCGACCCTCCCAGGTCCAACTTGGGTCCTTCCTCTCCTCTATCTTTATCTCTACCTGTGGTGTCCCCCATGGGTCTAACCTCTCTCCCTGGCTGTTCAACCAGTACCTGACACTTCTTGCCCACCGTATTGCCACTCTCTGCCACAACTTTCAGTGCTATTCGTATGACACTCAGCTCATTTTCAGGCTTCCTTCGGCCAACTCTTCTCCATCTCTCATCTATGACTGTCTATCTGCAATCCAGGAGTGGTGAGCCACCAATGATCTCTGCCTTAATGCCAGTAAGACTGAGATTCTCCTCATCGGCACACCCGCTCCCTCCTTTCCTGTCACTCTCTGGCCTGCCTCTCTTGGCCCTCTTCCTGCTCCCACTTACGAGGATAAAAACCTCAGGGCCATCTTTGACTCCACACTCTCCTTCTCTCCTCACATCTCTTACATCTCTAAGAAGTCACACTACCAGGTGCACCTCCTCAGAGGTAATTTTCCTTTCCTCTCCTTCCCCCTGTCTCCAGAGCTCTGGTGCTCTCTAAGTTGGATTATTGCAACAGCTTCTTTCTAAATCTGCCTGCTTCTACTCTCCACCCTCTGCAACTCATCCAGAACAGGACTGCAAGACTTGTCCTTTGCCTCAAGCCCAGGGATCGTATCTCTCCAGGACTGGAATCCCTGCCTTTGCTCCCACTGGCTGCGAGGATTAAGTTCAAAACCCTCTGCATTGTCCACAAGGCCTTCTGGGGCCTGGCGCCTCAATATCTTCAACTCTCTCTTCCTAAATATCTTCCTTCTTGAGCTCTTCGCTCATCCAACTCCAACTCCCTCAGGGTCAGTCGCTTCTCCGTAAAACCATTCTCCAATGGTGGTAGATCTCTTTCTTCGGCTGGGGACTCCCTCTGGAGCTGCCTTCCTGAAACTTGAGGAGAACCATCTCTGGTTCAGGAAGCACCTCAAAACCTTCCTCTTTGCTTCTGCTTTCTCTCTCTCCTCTCCCCTGCTGAATTCCTGGCTGAAACTATACTGGTAACCTGGACACCCTCTGATCTCAGGTCCACTCCCCCGCCAGTTACATACCTGCACTGTCTCCCTGGCAACCCCTGCAATTGGGGGCTGTTTCTGTATCCCAACAGTCCCCCCCAGCACGTGACACCTGATGTCTGCACTTATCCTTGCACTTGCCACCAACTGGCCTTACTTCTCTTATTGATTTATTTATTATATTACCCCTTGTACTGCACTGTCCCCACACCACCTCCCATGCCACACTTCTCCTCCTCCCGCTTCCTCTGGACTTGCATGATCTGAATGACACTTGGCCTATTAGAATTGCTGTCTCTGTCTTCCCCATTTTCCCCCTCCCGCGTCGCACCTTGAAACACTTGTGTATTGGTGCGTTATAAATGCCATATCATATCATGTCATTAAACAGCCTGCACTTGCAAAATGTACTTTCTTCCTCCTGTTCTGCGAAATGACCTGTTTGTTATCATACATGCATTATACATGCTGGTTAATGGGTGGAGAATAGATTTAGCTACTCCATTTTACATAAGGAGGAGCCAGGCCTGGGAGGGGCAGAGCAGAATGCAGCCCTCCTATGCACTGGTGTGTGTGCATTACAGCCCATTTCTCTCTACTTCTGGTCTCCATTGTGTATTTTCTGTGTCCAAGTACCGAGTGCCTGCTGTGCCTGAGGTGGCATGGGGGAGCTGGATGAGCAATGGTATAGTGGGGAGCAGGATGAGCCTGTAACAGTATAGACTTGCTGGAGGTCTGGAGAGAAGTTCAGTGTTTGGGTCCAACTTTCCAGAAGCCATATTGTCATCCGTGCTATGGTGTAGCAGTGAAGAACCAAACGGCGACCAACTGTGAAATACCAAAACCAAATACCAAATTCTGTCACTGCACCCATCGCCACTGAAGGTCACTGATGAAAACCAAAGGGACCATCCTCGTCTCCCAAGCCTTGTCGAGGCCCACATTGATTTCCAGCTTTGTGTGACATCCACAGCCGGCCTAACAACTCATCCAAAGAGACTACCGTGATGGACCTTCACTGCTGCCTTTCTGGCACTGCTTGGTTTCCATCTCCTGCTCCACATTGACATCCCTGTGACTCCTTCGTCCAGACGGGGTCCATTCTTGAGGGGCATCATCAACTAAAACCAAGAACTTCTCACATTTTGCCTCCAAAGGCACCCAATGTACTGTGGCGATGAAGAGTGTCTTCCAACCTCAGGGTTCACCCAAGATATCCAGATTCATCTTGGATCCTGTTCTGCTGTAGCTTCCCTGGTACTTTGTTGTGCTGGGATCTGTAGAAACAAAAGCAGACCATTACTGAACATATAAGAGCTGGGCATTGTTTTAAAGCAAAGTGCAACTTACCTTTTTCTTACAGGTTGCCCAGGTGAGGAAATCATCAAACAGTATTGCATTTTTATTCTCACTGAAAGCATTCTGCCAATGTTTTAATTATTACCTGCATTTCTACTTTAATGTCTATGTAGTTAAACAATTCTGTAACAAAGCAGCTCCCAGCCTTCTTAGGTTGACATGCTAGGTTTATTTCCAGCTTCATAGGAATCATTACAAGCAGTCAATCATGTCATATTTAAGTTACATATAGGACAATAAAACACTGACAGCCCATCACCCAGGCAGAGGGCTCACCAACTGACCAGGTTAGAACATTCACCCTTGCATTCTATCACTCAGGCATAAACACTCCACATGACATCACAACATTCCTTCTGTAAAGCCAAGCCATACACAACACATCTCCTGACCCTTACATTGCACAACACACACAGCAAAGAATTACACAACATATCTCCCCTCTTCCGACAACAGCGCAAGACATTACACAACACACCTCCACACACACCAACACAAGCCATTCACACCGACTCACATCATCAGGGCTAGCACATAACACGTGCTTTAACAGTCTACCACTGCACCTAGCCTACCTCACTGTATATATGTATATAAACTGACCTGCTAAATGTACTATACTGTATGTATATTTGTATATATGCCTACTTAACAGACCCTGCAAGTAATGTAATGCTCTGCTCACCATTCAACTGTTTCCTACCCTGTAACCAAGTCTTTATGTATACTTACTCCTCTGTTCTCTGTTGCGCCCTGTTACCTCTGGGTTTTGCGGGATATATCAAATAAATAAACAAACAAACAAACAAACCTCATACCCGATGCACTGGCCAGGCACACCGGGACCAACAACCAATCTCACTGTCACACTCCAGAACCTGATGAGGGTGGAAAGAGTCATAGAAGGGCACACAGTACAGCTAAAAACAGCTGCATGTGCACATTGAAGAAAAATTATTTGTGGTAAATGAACCACTAAGTCGGGTAATGTGGGACCATGCAATGCCTGATACCACAGACACGCCCATACCAACACCGGGGGGCTACCACCCGTACACACATAACCCTAACCATGCGTGACTATGCTGCTGTCACACCACTACACCTACTGAGGGCGCTAACACCCAGATACCAAACCATTCACCTCGCATGACTAACCTCAGTCACACCCCGACAATTGTTGGCGCTACCACCTCACACAGCCATACGACAGATAACCATGCATAACCTCATTATAGTCACGCCCCGACATAACTGGCGGCGCTACCACCAGGAACTCACGTACACTGTTTAACCATGCGCGACTCATCACAATCACGCCTATAACAAACTGGAGTCGCTACCCCCAGATACCATACCTTGTGGCACTACCTCCCAAATACCCTACTGTACACCCTTCCACATCCATACTGAATATTAGCCTGAAGGTGCTACCCCCAGCAACCACATTGAGAGGTAAGACATGCTGACCTGGCACTCACACCATCAGCAACCATACTTATACATTTCATATGAGCTTCACCCAAAACTAAAAACACGGGAGGCTCTACCCCCTCAATCACAGACAATGATATCGATACCCATACAAAGGATAATTGAAGGCGCTACCCCAACATGACTAAACTGCCCGGATCAATACAAATGTTCCACACTGTAAACCATACATCACATAACACAATATGCAGGTCACATTGCATTGTTCTATACATTTGACTTGATGCATTTTTTAAAGCCACTATATATATCATAAAGCCCAAACCAAATCCACTCCTAAAAGTCCATGTCGCAGTAAAGCCACCTAACCACTGAAAATCCTCAAAAGTTTAATTCTAGTCTCTGCACCCATAGATGTCATAAGCCCCATCCAAAACCCATCCTGAAGTTCATATTGCAATTGTACCAACATAAATGATTGCAATAACCTAAATGTCCATGTTGCAATGAGCAACATACCTGCTGCAATTCCTCAAAGGCGTTAACTCTTTAATAAGCAACCACAGCATGCTTGCAGCTCACCCATACCACTCAATCTTGCAGCTCACCCGTACCCAAATAGCTTTTTGCACTTTCCCCCACAATTACATTCATACTATTTCCTCAATGGTCCGTAGACCTCTAAACCTGGAAATTCTAAAACTTAAGGGACAACCCTACTGATCAGACACATTACAACAATGGCAATAACAAAAAGGATACAATGAATTCTTAGGATTTCTTAATCCTGCCCTTCAACCAAAGAGCGTATCTCCAGCCACTTCACTTCCGGCATCTGCATGCAGCAAATACCTTCACGTATGTTGTTAACGCAGTGGCTGAAGTAAACTGATCCTCTTGATAGACCATACTCCACCATACTCCTGCCGTACCTGAGCACACCCAACATTCTTTAGAACATTTTCCAAGGCAAACATTTTCCAAGGCAGTACGGGCAGATAATTAACCAACCCACATTTCCAATGAACAGTCGGGCATGGATATTCTTCCTCCTGGAACTCGTAACGTTCTAGCAGACACTGTCTACAAATAGCTGTAGTTCTCCTAATATCCACTGTGTACTCGACCCCACGACGTTAGCTTGATATAGAGCTTCCAATTCCACAACGCGAAACTGCAAGCATTTCAAATATGCGAACCGATGTGTTTCCGGGTGCAAAGAACACGTGACGTAGTAATGTTATGTTTGACAGATAGGTCCTAAACTCAAAACAGGACGCTTCGCTTCCTGCTCCCTTCCTGCTCCTGTTTGTTTGTATACAGCTCCCATGGTTCAGTGGCTCTAAGAATTGTTTGGCATTACGTCCGCCTTCTCAGTGAGTGGAACGTTGGCCAAGCCACGCTCCTTTCCTTCGCCAACTCCTCCAGTCTCCAGTGTGATATCATTAGTCACTCTTGCACCGCGGAGCAGTGCAGAGCTCCCACTGACCAACGGTCATTGTTGACTGCCTGACATGGAGGTCCTCATTACGAGGGAAGGAAGAAAAGGACAACACTGCCCCCATACCAAGTAAGACCCATCACCCAGGGCGGGAAAAAGGGGAGAAAGTGAGTCGCTAAGCGGAAGAATGGGCTGCCATTATGATGGGTTGAGAGCTGAGCCCAGGGACCAAGAGCTGGAAGCGTCCCACCAGCCGCAGGGGGGAAGATTATGAAGAAGTGAGGCCATCCCCATTTGCCAGTAAGGGAGATGTCCTGGAGGCCAATGGGGCTGAAGCTGCGGGTTTAACGTACCCTCATATGTGTGGAAAAACGTAGTACGGAGCAGTTCGGAGCTCCCACTGACCAACGATCATTGTTGACGGCCTGAGATGGAGGTCATCATTACGAGGCTGCGCATAGCACTGCGCCACATTTTTAGAATTTTATCAGTAGCCCTTAACTTATAAAACCAGCGCTTATTTGGCAAACGACCATGATAATATAAGCAAACCACCTGCATTAGTACTCATTGCAGGTCTGTCCAACCACTCCAGTCCATTGACCACCAGACCTTCTAGGTACCACTGTCTTCCCTTATGGGCTATGGACAAGCTCCATCATCAGCTCAAACTGTCCAATGCACAGATGGGACAGCTTCCCTCTCCCTTGCAGTTCACGGGCAGGCTATTCCTCCAATTATGCGCACCTCCCATGGGAGCACCTGGAAACAGCACACCACCCCACCCTTTTTCCACCCTGGGTGATGGGCCTTACTTCATTTGGGGGCAGTGTTGTCCTTCTCTTCCTTCCTACACCCCCCGCAGCAGGGCACCAGCTTTTCATCTGTTTCACACGTAGATTCTTCTTTTAAAAGACCAGCTTGTTGCCAATGTAACGAAGCAGCTCCCAGCCTTCTTAGGTTGACATACTAGGTTTATTTCCAGCTTCATAGATATCTTTATAGCAGTCAATCATGTTACATTTAAGTTACATATAGGACAATAAAACACTGGCAGCCCATCACCCAGGCAGAGGTCTCACCAACTGACCAGGCTAGAACATTCACCCATGCATTCCATCACTCAGGCATAAACACTCCACATGACATCACAACATTCCTGCTGCAAAGCCAAGCCATACACAACACATTCCTTATAATTGTAATGCTTTTTGATAATTGTCGGCAGTTGGTGAATTACAACTGAACCTACGGGTAACTATGGTACCATATACAACTGTATATATTGAGTTTACCATTTGATTAGATTTATGAGTACAAAGTGAGTCCTATTTATATGTTTATATCACCTGACTTGTTATCCTTTAATTAAAGAACAGTGTTAGCACATAACAAGGTGTGTGGACATTCCATTGTGTGGGGACTTGGGGATTCATTCTGCCAAAGAACCAGCCTACATCACCTCCCTTGAGTGTCATTCTTGGCTACTCTTCCATTGCTACCAATTTAAAGCCTTGACTGGAGTGCCTCTGTGCCTCTACCCCAAATGAATAGTGGTTAGTGGTACATACACCCCCCTCCAGTCTTTACATTATAACTTGCTAGATCAGTAAATATTTGCAATCTGACCTGTGTCTCATTCGGCTTTGTACCCAGAGTCCTTGTGCAGCTAAAAAGCAACTGCTTTGATGTTGAAGCATAAGCCAAGAAATACTGCCAAGAGGTAGTCAGTGTTTGCTTTCATTAAGGCTATGCATGGATCTGCTTGCAAGGTTGGCAGTGCTTCCCTCACCATTTGTGCTGTATCAACCTGCAAGCAAAATCATAGGCCATTTTTATGTTGCTCAATGTGATTTGTAACAGGTATACCAGCGGTAACACCTCATTGAGTGATGCGTTGTGCCAGTAAATTTACTTGGTGGTCTCCTCAAAAGTCTGTAGCAGGCAATAGACATCAAAGATCGTCTGCCACTGTCTTGGCATAAAGAATACACCATGTAAAACTCAGCTCTGAGTGTGGCAATAATCGGTAATGGCATCACATTTTGACTTTCCAACGTGTGTACTGTAGAATTCTAGTGGACAATGATTGCAGCCTTCACGAGGTGCTTTTGCAACTTGTAACTGACACAGCAAATTTCTTGTATGGCGGTGATGGCTGAGGTGTGAGCTGATGGCCATGGCAATCATGTCTTTCACTGACTGGCAATTACTGATGCAACACGTCACTGCAAGTTGAAGGACAAGCAAAAAGCAAGAAACGTGCATGGCCTTCCCTAGTCATAGTACAACAGGGATATTCAGTCCACTGTCAATAAGAACAAAGGCCAGCTTTAGGTGTCAAGATCTTATACACTGCAGCTCCACCTTCCTCAAAATGTCAACACCACTGTCGCATCAGCATTTAAATCCTTGCATAAACAAATTGGGCTGGTGCTGGACCGCATGCATTTGTTGACCTCAATACTCTGTCCACTGGTCTACATGTCCATGGTGAAGGGGACCTTTCAACGCTCAGACTGAACTAATGCCTGCCCCACTGCATGAAGTACCTCATCATACAACTCTGGTACTTACTTGAAAAGTAACATTGTCTTGGAACTTCCCAGAAGTGAATGATTTTGCTCAGGAAGCAAGGGTAACTGGGATTTTCCACAAAAGAATACAAGAGGGTGCTAGCTAACATAACAGTCAGAGGCGCAGTCAGGGTAGGGCCTGAGCGGGCAAGGCCCACTCATAATTTCGAAATGCCCACTCAGCAGGACTGTGTGGGCATTTACAGATGTTAATGTCACTGTGGCGGGCCCAACTACATTAGCTTCAAGTCCCACTTGTTAGATAATCCTGTCTACGCCTCTGCAGCTAAGTAAATGCTGAGCAACCACACTCTTTTATGAGACTTGTGATATTATTGTTCAAACTCAAACGCCTCCATTATACTGACATAGCGCTTAGGGATAGTATGTCTGAGCTCAGGTTTAGCATCAGGAGCAATGTTGGTACTTCAGCAATGTTTTTTAGGGTAGGCTAAAGGTGGAAAGGTGATTGGATGCTGGGAGGGGGGCTTCAGTTCAGGTTATGTGTGTTCATGCCACTCAAGGTCCTGAATCATGTGTGTCTGCAGAAAGATGGTCCCAGGCTTCTCCGGTGAGATGTTGTTCATCGTTGAACCATTTAAAAAGAATCCACTCTTTGGACTTTCGTGCTGGATTCAGACAGGGCCTACTGTGCATATCCGATTGCCAAAAGGGTGGTGGTTGTGGTGCTGGCATTTGTGATCTGAATACGACACAATGCCCTTTTGCATTTCCAGATGTTACATATTGGGGAGGAAGGATAGCTCAGAAGCAAGACAACGGAGAGCAACACAGGTTTGAATCCCGATCCCACGCTTAGAAACCACTCATTGTTATAAAGCGCATTATAAAAAGAACAATTATAATTATAATTGTGTATTCTCCCTCCCATCCCTGTAACTGTGCCTCGGTATGAGTCGTTTCCAGAATTATATAAATCTTCTGCATGCGCTGAGATGGGTTCATAATCTTTATGTGACTCATTATCATCACAAACATAATTTTTCGCAGACTCCCTGGATGTGATGCAGATCCAGAGCCTCCTACACGTGCTCATCCATCAGGGGAGCTATTGTCCCTGACTTAGCAGGCTCCTTGAGACTGTGGGGGTCATTACGACCTTGGAGGTAGCCATGCCGCTATTTGCGGCATGGCGACCCCCATTCTGGGTACCGGGTCCGCGTTCCTGGAATTGGGAAATACCGGGCCATTACGACCTTGGAAGGCCCGTATTTCCGCATTCCAGGCACCAGCCCCATTCCCATTCGAGCCACCGTAGGGCTCAATGGGACAGGGGAGTATGCTAACAACGGGCCCGACCAGGCGTCCTTAGCGGGTCCTGTGAGCGGAACTCGTAATGAGGCGGTAGGGGGTTAACGGGCCGGCAGCTCTACCGGCCCCATTAACCCCCTACCGCCAGGGTCGGAATGACTCCCTGTGTGTTGTTGTCCTGGCTCATCATGAGCATCTACACATTAGGCAGGGTTTCATGGTTCATCATGATCCAGTAGACTGTTGAGATCATTTTGGAAGTCGTTGTAGCATAAATGAAGGTGGTAAAGACAGGCATTACACTGTTACATCTGTCTTAACGTCTCCATTCACGCTACAGTGAATTTTAATTGTTTTTGAAGGTAGAGAGTTGGGGCATAACAAGAGTTACGTTTCCGCCTCCTGTTTGCCCTTTGCCTTCAAAAACAACTTGGTTATTTGCCATCATGAGATGTTCATGCTGGCGTGCAACAAATGATTTCCCATGGAAACAGGCTGCTTCTTAAAAAGCAGGCAGTTTCCATGGGAAATAATTGTAAACACTGTCCGACATGCTGGCATGCATGGCAAGCAGTGCTCAGAATTAAAAGTAAATGCTACCTTGAATGCATTTATTTCATTCATGCGGAGTGCGAATGTGAAGGGCAAAAGGCGGCATACATGCTTGAACTTCTGCCCTTTAAAATTACACCCTGGAGTGCAAAAGACAAAAATATGGTGGCAGAGACCTGGCTATGCCTCAGTGCAAACGTACCAGGTCCCGCTGTGAGCAAAATGAGCCCCTGTGTGTTTTTTGTCCTGGCTCCACCGTACAGGAAATGTGCACCTCGCCCGTTTCGGTCACAGAGACAGCATACTGGGCCTACCCATCTGAGTCCAATACCTGAGTATATACAACTATCAGATGCACAACGGGTAATGATTAATGCTTCATTGATACCTTACATTTTCCACACACAGATCTGCCCTTCGTGGTGCAGACAGGAGCTGCAGTGGCTGAGGTAATCACATTGTAGCTGGGTGCCTCCCTCATGCATGTTTAGGTACTCCAGACATGTTAGCAGAAGTACTCAAGATGCTTATAATATAAACCCTTCCTGCCTCCTAAGAAGCCCAAGACCACAAGAAGCATATATGTGAACTAATAACTAAATAACAACACCCTCAGTTACAGCCACTGAATGCATTCCCCTGCCTAAAATGAATTTTCGTTGGTAAAAAAAATAATCGAAGACTTTTCTACCCAAGCAATGTATGTATTCTGGTCACAAAAGCAATGCTTTGAGTTGTGACCTCTGAATTCACTCTCTTACCTAAAAAGAGGTGTCTGGCTTTCCATTCCCAAAAGGATGTCTAAGCCTTTTCATTGGCAAAAAGAATTATATAGCTTTTCTACACAGGTAACAAAAAGACAAAGCTGTCAGTTAGTGAATAAATGCATTCTCTTGCTTAAAAAGATGTATAATGATTTTATTTCATTGCAAAAAGTACTTTAAGACTTTTCTAGAGAAGCAACACGTATTTGGTCTCCCCACGCAAAGGCTGCGCACCAAGCTACAAACACTGAATGTTGTCTGCCTGCTGCTACCTCCAAAAAGATGTGATCCTATTCTTCTCAATCTGGCCAGCAATGTCATGGGCCTTTACGTCATATAAAGTGCTGCCTGAGTGTGTCTTCTCAATGGGATGGATTGAGATGGCACATTCGTTAAGTAACCTCTGAATATAATCTACTTCTGTTTCCCAATAATGCGTAGGCCTGTGAAGGTGCTCTCTTTCTTACAAACTTTCCTAGGAAAATTTATTGGCAAAATGATTTCTAAAACTTAATAAATGTAGTACTTTTTAACACCACGTCAATGTGCACTGTGCACACAAAGAAAGGGTACTTAGTTATAGACACTGAACATAATCTCCTGCTTTATGCTGCCTCTAAACAATACCCTGATGCTTGCTCCTCATTTTGACAAGCAATGGACTCTGTGCTTATGGCATACAACTTGGTGACGTCGGTCACTCCTCCCTGGCACTGAGTGGAATGGCACACTCATTTGCACCCAGTGAATATAATCCCCCGACCCCACTTCCGTCCAAAGATTGTTAGACTTTTCACTGCAAGCAACACGTATGTGGACTGGCCACAAAAAAGTAAATCTCTGATACAGCCACTAAATGCACTCTTGCCTTAAAATATTCCTTAGATTCCTCATTATCAAAAAAGGTTTCTAAAATGTTTAATTGGCAAACGTTTCCAGAACAAGCAACACGGTGCACTTAATTGCAGACAGTGATCTCCCTGCCTCTTCTTCCAAACAACTGTGTGATCCTATTCCCTTCTGGCAAGCAATGGCGCCGGCATCTATGTCATACAAGGAGGTCACTGGGGTTCTGTCCTTTCTGGTACTGAGAAGGTGCACTTGGTTAAGGCACTGAATATAATCTCCTCCTGCCTCCTAAGAATTCTAAGACTTGTGGCCTGGGACTAAATGGATGGTTCTGTCAGGTGCAGCCACTGTGGGTGTCTTTCCTATGCAGACATCTAAGAATTATTACTGGTAAAAGGGAGTCTAAGACATTTCTTTGCAAGCAGTAAGAGTGTGGATTGCCCATACAGAAGGTTAAGACTTACTTACATACACTGCATGATTATCACCCGCCTGCCGCTGCCTTCAACCAGTTTGTAGAACCTGTGCTCCTCAATTCGAAGAGAAATGACACGTGTGCTTGTCATGCAAGGTGGCAACTGAGTTCCCTCTTCCCTGGTATTGAGATGCTGAGCTCGGGTTCAGTGACTGAATGTAATTTCCTCTGGTCCTCAAGAAATCTAAGATAAGCAATCTCTATACCACACAATTTCTTAAAGTGCGTGTCTTAAAGTACTAGAAGTGCGTTAGTGTAAAGTAGAACAATTTTGGAATTTCATTAGTTTTCATTCTGGGACGTTTCTGTGCATGCAATTCTTTTATTGACTGACTACAAAAAGATGACACTATCCATTACAGTCACTGAGTGCACTCTCTTGCTTACAAAGACTTAGAGGACTTACAAGTTTTTTCATTGACAAAAATATATCTAGGAATTTTAATTGACAAAAAGATCACTGATAATGTTTATTGGCAAAAACGAATTGTTAGACTTTTCTCTGCAAGCAACAGGTATGTGCACTAAATGTGTTTTGGCCCAGTTATCTTGCGCTTGAGAACAGTAAAAAGTCTTGATATTGCAGTTTACAGTGGTTAACTGGGTTTTAATATTATTATTGTGGTCAGTCGACACATGTTTCGATCCCTCTGGGTCTTCATCAAGGCTGAAGGAATACATTTACATTTATATGGTATAATAATGACGGTATGATGTGACAATGGTTATAAATATCCATAGTGAATAGTAATTGCAAGCATGAAAGTCAAGTGTTCATTGTGCATCATGTATAAGTACATCAATGGAATACATTTTGAGCATGAGTGGCATGGAGAAAGAGGGAGGGAGGAGGAAGGAAACAGATGACATGTGTTAGTATCCACGTGAAAGGAGAGGTGTGCATTGGTGAAGCTGTGCCTTACTGTCGGGCTAAGTAGTTCATGGGCCAAGGCCCGGGCCTTACTTGGTATTCTGTGGAGTTCGCCTGCCGATGAAAGTCTTGGGGGGGGGCTCATTTTCCTGTCCTTGCCTGTGAGTAGGGCCTTAGTTGGGCAAGTCTGTAGGGACATTGGGTGGTAGCCAAGGTATTGGTTAGTTGTATATTGACCTGGTGGGCTGGTCAGTGCTGGATGTTGGGCATGTGATATTGAACCCAGTGGTTGAGCATCGTCCTTACTCACGAATTTAGAGTCGCAAGGGGGAAATGTCTGTTTTTAAAATACCTTTGTTAGCCTGAGCCATGATCCATAGTGGATTATGCAGCCTTATGCCCACATGTACATGTGTGGTCAGCACGTTGTCCATTCCATTTGTTTGGACTGAGCCATCATTGGAAAATAACCAGGGCCCTTGGTGCCCATAAGGGTATTCGTGTGTGTGTTCGGACTGCATGGGAGTGGAAACTTGACAGGTCATGGTGTGTCCCAGCCATTCTGAGAAATTCTCACATTTTGTTTACACAATGCTTCAGCTGCTAGTTCGTGACATATTTAAGGTTTACAGAAAAACATTCAGTGCGTTAAGACCCTTTGGCGATGCATCTGAACCTGCAAATGAGTCACGCTTCTTGTTGCCTGAGTTTCAATTCACGAATAAGAACTTATGGGGAGGAGATCTTGCAATCGGTTTAGAAGAGATTCGACCATGACTTGAATGCAGTAGCTGTGGGGAAAACAACCAGAGAAATTGCGAAAGCTCCACTACAATAAGGGAAAGTGGACACCCAACATTGCAACTGGCAACTCACCAAATAAGTGTAAGCTGGCCAACCAGAAAAGAAGGTGTGACAATAATTCTGTACGCCCACCGAATGATGGACTGTGATTAACCACGTAGCTCAAAATAGTCTTACAAGAAAAGAAATGTGTTACCATCCCTGTGTATGAATCAAGTTCAGACTCTAGAAGACAAGACGAAGGGGTAGTCTTATGATTTGCATATCGTGTTTTCCAACTAAATATATGTCCTGATGAAGTCCCAACTCTAAACCATTTCGGAAGATTGCAGAGAAGGGGCGGATCCTCAATAAAGGGCCGAAACACTTGGTGTCGACCACATATTTTATAATACATCCTTCTGAGAAGCGGAACTGAAAAATTCTAAATCCAACCGCAAGGAAATGTATGCATACAGAAACCACTGTTAGAACTGGCAGTCAAATCAATCTGTCATGAACATCTTTACTCAGATCTACCAATCAGGCGGTTCGTATTTTAGGTCCTGGCTGTTTGCTCATCCCAACCTCTAGTGAATAGAAAAATTACCCAAAATAATTGTTGCTTTGCATATGTACTTTAATGCACTAACCCCACTTTTTTCGCACTTACGAACTTTATTTAACGAGTAGGCAAAATCCTTTTTTTTTGGAAGATTTCTAGAAATGCTGCTATTCGTAGTGTGTTCTATGAAATCTGTATACCATTTTGTTGTGGTACTTTTGTGATGTTTTAAGGATCGTGTAATGGTCTTAATGTTTGTTGAATTTTGTATGTGTAATTACTATACGTTTCAAATAAATTGGTATTATGAAAAACAAAAGTTAGAGGTATTGTGCAGCGTTTGTTCCACATCTGCACATCTTCCACAGTAGGCTGACTGGTCTACACGGCAGAAGGAGAGGTAGCCTAACACTTGGTTGTTTTTCTCTGTTCTTAACATCATGCATAACAGCAAGCTAGAAGTTTGTGACAAACAATCTCTATACCCAGATATCTTTAATACACCATTTCTTTTAGTGTGTTTCTTAAAGTGCTAGAAGGTACAGTAGTGTAAACTTAGGCATTTTTAGACTTACATTATTTTGAATTCTGATGCCTGTAGGTTTCCATTCAGGATGTGCAAAAAAAAAACACAATTATATTCCGTTGGCTTAACATGTTTCTATAAGGATTTCTATATTGCCAGGTTGCTTTACTATGTGGTTGGTGTTTTTTGCAAGTAATCACTATAAGGTAGTATTATTTTATTACTTGAAAGCCAAAAGTTAAACTTTGTACCAAGTAGAACTTAAAATTAATTTTATTGGTTTACATACAAACCTTTAAAACAAGACCATTCATTAATCCTCATTACATTACATCACTTTACGTCACTTATAGTCCATCCCATTATTCCAGTAAACGCTTTTCGATTATCGCCAAAAGATTTGTCAGCAGCAGTATCAGTTTCATGCCCGTTCCTCTGAACATGTGTTGCCACCACTCATCAGCGTTGAGGGTTAGGTGACGCTCAGTCCAATTACCCAGGAGTCGGGTTCTCTCTGTGTGTAAGTTTGTGCAGAATAACACCAAATGTTTTAGAGTTTACGGTTCTTGGGCACAGCATCGGCACATGGGGTTCAAGTTTGCATTAGCTGACCACGCTCTCAAGCGTTCTTTAGTTTTAAACATGTTAAGCCGAAGGCACATGAACAGTCTCCTTGCGTTGGGATCTGGGAATAGTTCAATATATTTTTGTGGGTTGTTGAAAGCCCGAGCCTCCGATGGCACTTCGCTCAATAGCTTTGAGGCTCCTCTTTCCGCGCATGTCAACTCCCAGTCTGTGCGCCATAGTTTTAGTTTTGCTGCGTCCGGATTTCCTTGTAGCAGTTCTGGTTTGATGTCATACTCTGACATTAGACTTTCACAACGTTCCAACCACATTGCCAAAACACCTGAGGCTGACGAAACAACATTGTGAAAAATGGCAAATTGCGGTATGTGTTTGCATGCCATTGTTTTTTGGTATAAGGATAACAGACTCCAACATACACGTGCGTGGATAGAGATTAACAATAATTCATACCTGATTGAGGCCGTCGAGGTGCCTTTCGCTATACCCAGAACTTTTGTCCAAAAGATGTTCTCGAGCGTTGAACACAACTTCCATGAACAGCCCAATGCGTTTTCTGCCCCGTACGTTGGGGATGGTATTACTTTTTGTTGGTAAAATCGTACCAAATCTTTTCTTTAGCAGTAAGGCTTGATTTGCAAGTTGTTTGCATTTGCGTTTTGTCGCTGTTGTCCATGGATCATCGTTAAGACTAGAGCTAATTATCATTCCAAGATACTTCACGCTGGATGATATCAGGAGTTTTTCAGGTCCCATAAACCAAGATTGGCTCGTAGTCGTTCTTAAACGACCGCTTTTGAGATTATTCAACACAAGAATTTCACATTTCTTTGTGTTAATAAGTAGATGGTTTTCGACCACATACTGCTGTACTGCGTTGATTTTTTTTTGCGGGACGATTGGTGTTAAGTCTAGAAGTATGAGGTCGTCTGCGTACAAGAGCCAATTCAGATTCGACCCGTGAATCTTTGGTGGAAACGATCTTACGGCCTCGATAGAATTGCCGATATCAGATATAAACAAGCTGAAATGGCGGCTGCCAAAGGACAGCCCTGTTTGACTCCCTTAAATGTTTCAATTGGAGATGACAATGTGCCAGTTTGGTCTAATCTTACTCTAACAGAGGTGTCGGTGTGTAGATCTTTTATTGCAGCCAAGAGGTCGTCAGGACAACCCCATGTATTCAGTTTTTCCATAGCAGTTCTCGATCTACCATGTCGAAGGCATAAGAAAAGTCAATGAAGGCAAGATATACAACTGATTGAGATCGGATGGCCTCCATCTTCAGTAAGTTCAGCAGCAGTAAATTCAGCGAACATCCGACGTGTTTTACAAATCCGGTCTGTCGAATGTCGACATGGTTTGATCGTGTAGCCCACTTGACCAACTTGACTTGTAGCATAGTAGCGTAGGTCTTTCCTAAAATGTCAAGTAGCGCGATTGGTCGGTAGTTTTTGGGGCAGGTTCTATTGCCCTTTTTATAGACGGGCACAATCACAGCCGATTTCCACGATTTAGGTGTTTGTCCTTGATCGCTTACTCTCTGTAAAAGGGTCACGCAAAAGTCAGCCCATAACTCCGGATGTTGCTTAATTGTAAAGTTCGTCAGGCTGTCAGGCCCAGGTGCACGCGAGTTGTTTGCTTTGGTAATTCTGTTTACAATGTCGTCTTTATGGAAAGTCAAGGTCCATTTTGTTTTAATTGGAACATACAAATCAGTTGTTTTTGAGTTATTTTTGTATAGGTCGGTAAAGTGAGCGATCCACACTGGTTCTGGAACCATGGAAGCTTGCAGACCGGCCTGTGAGGCTTCTGTGTCATTGATGATGTTCCAAAAGTCTCTGGTGTTCTTGTTTTGGAGACTTTCTAACATACGCTCCGAGTCTCTTTGCATCATTATGCATTTGTGAGATTTGATCCAATTTTTGTAACGCTGTTTGGCGGCTCTCGTCAAGACTTCGTAGGAGGCTTTCCCAGCAGTCTGGGCTGATCGAATGGTGCGCCTCATCAGCCGTTTCTGTTGCAGTATGTCTAGGTCAAAACAATGGAGGCATTTTATGTTCAAGTGTTTTAGGCCACCGTCGTTTGTTTTAAAGTTAACCAGTAGTCCTGCCTAGTCAAGCATGGTTCCACCTATGCGGTATTGATCAGATATCTGGGCGACATCTTCCTCAGCTAACCGTAGCCTCACTCTGTTTGATTCAACTTTGATCTTTTGCAGCCATCTAGGCCCAACATTACGCATAGAATTCGTGAATTCAATGATTAACATATTATGGTCGCTCTTTTCCTTTGGAGTCACTTTTAATGTTGTTACTCGTTTGTGAAAGTCTGCTAAAACAAATATGTAATCAATTGTGGAGCCATAGCTCCCACTGTTCCATGTCAGGGCCGGCGGTATGTCACCTTGAGTATGGCAATTTAGCATTTGTAGATTTCTTACACTCAATTCTTTCTTCAGTTTCAACGCTAAGTTTTGTGTCGAAGGTGTCCTAGCATGAAAGTAGTCGATGTTCAAGTCTCCGCAGAGTATTACATTAGAGCTCTGTTGATCCACAAGTAGATGGTCTATGATGGTAGAGATTGCGTCGATAAACTCATCCTTCCCAGCTCGTGTATGATTCCAATAAACATTAATGATCGTCATTTGGTCGATTACTTGTGACACACGGTCAGTTCTGGTCATGGTTAATTCTTGGATGAGTGGAGAGAGATTTACAGAGTTGGAGATGTTGAACCCAGATGCACTTCTTACCAGTGTTATAAGTCCGGCCATAGGGCGCTCCTTTCCAGGTCGTATGGCAGGGTTTACAGCGATCTGAAAACCTGTTACGGTAGGAATGTCACTTAGCCACGTCTCCAGGCAATGGACAAGTCGCCCATCCACTCACTATTAAACAAGTGACTGAATCCTTGCGTGTTCCAGGAGCCTAAAGAACATCGCAGAGGGGCAAACTCCATCTGGCATTATTGTGGTTGATTACTATTCAGTGTTGATGCTAGCCAGTGCCAGTTTTGTTCTACCTCCTGTGGAAGGTTACTTAAGTGAGGGATTACTGTTAGGTCATCAGAATTCGCGTAACCTTGTATGGTTATGTTGAGCTGCTTGTTAGCATTGCATTCTTCTAGACAGTGACCTTTGGCAAACGAGACGTGTTTCTTTCCGATAAGCAGGGGATTTTTGTTTGTGGTTTTTATTTTGGAGCAGTCGTCGTTTAAAGTCTTACACGGTGACATTAAGTGTCCGATAGGACGATTCAGGGCTGCATCAGACAATCCCATTGATGAGTTTTGACTGGTCAAAATATGTTCTGGGGAGTGTGATTGAGCGCCTTGATCGTTTATTGATACAGCTGGTATCCCATCTTGCAACTTGTAGACATCAAATCCGAAGGAGAAAAGGGACACATTTGCATCCAAGATAGAAGAGGCGATTAGGGGAGAGGTTATATGAAGCACCACTCTATCATTTCGGGCACTCTTCTGGAAATTCAACGATATGCAGGTCGTCGGAACTGATCGCACGTAGTCCCGGTACATGATGTAATAGGGTTATGATGTTCCTGCGATTTAAGTTCAGGTTGTCAGAAGACTGTAGGCGCTCGACCAATATTCTGACCAAGGGCTGATTGAGTGACCCCCTGGTTAAGGAATTCCTTTTTGGAGTGTGGTTTTCTTTGATAAATCTTTTTGAGTAGGCCTTGTTTTGGCTCACTGTCTGCGTTGAGTGCTTGGGCAAGCCAGTCCTCTCGACCTTGGGCTTGACAATCACTCCGGTCGGGGACTCGATGAGCCAGGTCAGTGCACTGTTGCCTTTGATAAATTCTGTTAAGCTCTAGATGTTTTGCCTGCATTGTCAAGAAAGTTGCACTCTTTGTCTGTGCCATCGCAGTCGACAGAGCTCCCCCCTTTCCATTACCGTGACTAAGCTGTGCAGGGGAGGACTCTAGAGCCACGTTGGGAGGTGCGACAGGTTCTTGTGTTTGCACATCATTCCCAATGAGAACAACTCTTCCTACCATTGGGGTTCCTTTGGGATGAGTGTCTGTTTGCATCTCAGTGCCGATTTGTGGTTTTTCACAGGGCACGGCGGTGGACCCAATGTCATCGTATTCAGTGTCATCATAGGTTGACATATTTAGCAGTTCGATTGAAATTTCCTGCTCTGTATTCATTTTGTCAACTAAGTTGGCTCCCCACTCGTTGACAGGTGGACTGTTGGAGGCTTGATTTTGAATTGGCTTGGGCAGTTGTTTTTTACTTTCCTTGGCTAGCACGTGAACCACCTTGATGTTACGAAGAAATATTCGGGCTCCATTCTGTTTATTGCCTTTCTTATGAGGTAAGTTTTTAGATTTTTTTCGTTGTTGTGCGGTAGGCTGTTTACCTACACCTATGCATGATGATATCTCAGCCTCCTTGTTGAAAATGGAAAATAGAGTTGGAGCTGTGTTAGGTATAGAGCCGAGCCCAACCGAATTTGAGTTCTCAGTCTGGGGTTGCATTGTGGATGTCGATTCAACTTGAGAATCCCTTAGTGCTAAGTTAGCAGAGCTTTTAGCTTGTTCAAATGCAGTGTGAAATGAAACATCAGCAATTTCAATGATTGGAATTACATGTAAGCTTGAGGCTGCCGTACTTGGTGGTGTACTTGGTCTCGTCAATGGTAGGCTATTTATTTTGTGGTTACTGGCTAAAGACTTTGAAGGGGCCATGGTAGGTGTCTGGACGAGTGTCTTCTCAACAGGGGGTTTAGGGCTCGACTGTGGTGAATTAAACTTTGTTGTTAACAAGCAGCCAAATGGATTTGAGGTGTCACCACAGTCGCCCATTCCATGGGTTGTCTCCTCTGACGCCGATTGAGTGTGAGTGTACAATCCATTCCGGTTTGCTGTTGGTTGTGGTCTTTTTCCTTCCCATTTAAATAATGCAAGGGCTTCCTTTGCAACTTCGGCAAATAATTTATTGTCAACCGCGTCATTGCTCCTTTGTTTGGTCATAAGCTTGTATAGGTCGTTTCATTTTGCTGAGCCCTCAAGCTGCTTCTTATTAGTGAGGCCACATATTTGTTCTAGGTTCACTACTTTAGAGTTGAGAAAAGCCACAACAGTAGTCAAATCGCGGGTGGCCCTTATGCAGATGTTCATACCGCTTTATGAACGGGGCAAGAGAAATGGTTAGTGTGGATAGTAACAATTCTTGCAAGCCCGTAGACGACATTGCAATATTTGCAGAGGAGCTGTGAGCGGATACTTTGAGGCGACGGTGCCCTCTGTCAATACTGGCTCTGTTCCTTCTGATTTTCGGGAAAGGACGTTCAATGAAGGAAGAGTTAGTCTCATCACAATCCGAGTCAGTATCAGAATTAGCACTACACAACAACAGTGGCGTTTTTGTGTTCAAGGAACTGTTGATTGGTAGGCACTTCGTTTTGGTGCTTAACCGTTTCTGGGACAAAGGTGGTAAGCCAGTTAAGTCAGGGGGGAACGCAGATTGTTCTCCTATTTCTCTTATTTTAGACATTTCGGACATTTTTGCTCGTTTACATGGAATTTTCAGTGTTGACTCGTCACAAGAGTCAGCTAGTCTCGTGTTGTCACGTTTCAGCGAAGGTTTTGCCCCTTATTTGTTAGTTACTGATGATATGTCAGAGTCATTGATTTTCTGTACTTTGTTCAAAATGATTAACTTTTGAAGCACGTTATTTACGAGATCCAAAGAATGTCGATGTGCACTTTGGTTGGTAGTTAAGTCCAACATTGCAGAACCGACTTGCGTGTCTGTATAGGGATCACTAGGCGTGTCAGCAACCCGGCCGTCGAAATTTGCTTCGGCTGAAAGGGTGCCTAGATTTGGTGTCTTGTGGCCTCGAGCTATCCCAGCGTCTGCTTCTAGAATTCGAGAGGGGGCTGGGGGCAGGCCGTCAACAGGCGAACAGGCTGTGAGAGTCGGCGAGGTGCTAGAGTCAGCATCGATTGATCGACGCTCGGCTAAGCTAGACTCGCACGCTCTGTGCGGCGGCTCCTCACCCCGGGTGGAACGCATGGGCAAGACCTCCAAAGTTCTCGTCGCTTCATCCGAGTCGAGCCACGAACACTCGCGTCCATCCACCGCAGAGGCACAGCATGCTAAAGGTAATGTGATGTGGTTTCCTGTGCCGTTAGAAATCATACCAGTGTCTGTTACCTCCAGAGCGTCGTGTGCTGCGTGAACTTTCAATACTCTTGGTGTTTCAGATTCAGAGTTATGTTGCTCTGATTGCGCTGGTGTGTTATCTGGATGTAAAGTTTCTAATGAGCCATGCTGCGTCCATGGGCTGGAAGTATGCTTCTCGCAAAAAACGTCATCGTCAAGGCTGGCAGGTGTAACTGGTGCAGCAAGGGTGACAGGCATTATTGTGTGAAAGTGCGTGTGCGTGTCAGTGTCTTCGCTCGTAGATGCACATGAATAATAATTACTTACTTTGGCCTGGCAACACCGTTGAGGCACGGCTCTGCGAGTTGAAATAGAATCTTCACGTTTCCTCTTGGCATGAGTTTTTGGTGAAGACATCACTGGCAATGTCCTTAGTTGAGTGCTGTCCAACATTAAGACTGCACCTCGCAACTCGCCAAACAGCTAAACAGCAGAAAGTCCTCAGCCCTTTGGTCCTCAGGGCTTAGCACCGCAAGGGCGAGGGAGGCGGCCTTTTGTACCCAGTAACCTAGTTGGTTGTTGGTAATTAAAGGTACAGGCACACGCACCTCTTTCTCACAGCAGAGTTCCAGGTAGTTCACTCGCCACAGCTAAACAGCATAAAGTCCTCAGCCTTTTGGTCCTCAGGGCTTAGCGCCGCAAGGGCGAGGGAGGCGGCCTTTTGTACCCAGTAACCTAGTTGGTTGTTGGTAATTAAAGGTACAAGCACACGCACCTCTTTCTCACAGCAGAGTTCCAGGTAGTTCACTTGCCACAACTAAACAACAGAAAGTCCTCAGCCCTTTGGTCCTCAGGGCTTATATCATCATGACTTAACTGCAAACATTGGAGTCCTTAGAAGTAATTAGGTTCATGCTACTTAGGTTCATGCTCTTAAAATGGGGCAGAATAAATGATTCTATGGAAAAAATGCTTGTGCTCCTCTGTTAGCTGCCCCTGAGACCTATACCTAGAACTGCATTATCGTTGCAGTGGCTCTCCCTCTGTCCCATAAGACATGATTTGACAGGCAGATACATGGTATCACCAGCCAGTCAGTGCACCAGAGATTCCAGTATAGCAGACTGACTGTGGCAGAAGCAATTTTAATTTCCTTCCCCATCGAAGTTGCTTTGGCAGTCCAGTCCAGTCCAGTGTACTACCCTACAGCCGAATGAGTGAAGCTCTTTGATATATCCTGTTATATTATGTAATTTAGTCTTATATCGCACATCTGCTGTTTTCACAGGTTTTTGGAGCTCCATGATCTGCATGAGGTGGAGTTGGGGACTAACGTAGAAGCGAGAGAATAGAGAGAGCAGGGTAAAGTTGCTTTTTTGCAATGTAGATAAGCACAGATCTAAAAAGCAGGGATTTTTGTGATGTGTACATTTTAGATATTTTGGCAGTTGCCTAGAGCAGTGGTTAATGTACAATACAGGCTGCTGATGTACATTTTCTGTGTAGTTGTCTGTCAGAGTGGTGTTAAGGAGTGTGTGCAGTTGTATTGGTCTATGGGGAGGTAGTATGGTGTATAGGGAAGTTTAGTGTTGACATGTGACTTTAGGTGATTTAAGTTCCATTGCGTAACCTGTGTTTTGGTGCTGAAGTTGTGTGACCAGATGTGTTGTCTGTTAGGGTGGGAGGTAGAATTATTTTGAGATGGTTATTGTTATCATGTCATGCCCAACATCATACCCAATAGCTGGGGGCAACCATTTTCACTGTAGAAACATCACAGTTAGTTACATGTATCTGTTTATATCCATAAAACTATTCTTTCTCCAGCTGTTATGCCTTATTATGCCTATTATAGGATGTTCACTGATGCTAGGTCAGGTGACACTATGCCATGGCACTTATTCAGGGCCTGCAGTTTCTATTTAGTTGCTCAGGTGAGAACTCTCTTCCGACTGCCCATTAACACCTCAAAGACACTTCAACTGTAGTGTCACTCAGTCTTACGGGGGATTTAGATCTAATGCGTATGAAAAAAGACCATGAACTAACAATTGACAAAGCCACCACTTGAAGCGTTAGTCTACCTACAACCCCATGTTTCGGTGTAGGTTTGTCCTTGACAGAAGACATGCCAAACAATGCAGGGCTAGCCCCTTCCTCTCAAAAACCCCAGCTCTTCTTATGTGTTACAGATGATTGATATGCAAATGTTGTGTATGTCAGGCATACCTTTGTCAAATGATGACCACAAGCAGTTGGGTTTATCACAAATTCTCTTCTGAGTGTGTCTATAGTTTGAATTTAAGTCACATTGGACTGCTTAAGGCATTCTCAAGTTTACCAATGTCGGGATTGAAATAATTTGCCATTCCTGGCTTTTAGGCTCAAAACAAAGAAAATGTTTGCATATGTATTCGCATTTATATGTACATTCATGTAGGCATGTGGGTTGTGTCTTCGGCAAAGACACAGTTTGTGGGCACATGGTGCAAAACTGGGGTATGTGTGGACATATATTGAGACAGAATGCAGGATTTGATTTGGGAACTGTCACCATGAAACAGAATCAGGGCAGGCATATTTTGTTAAAACAGAGTTTTTTGGGGGGGACACTAACAGCATGAACATGTGTTTTACAGGGGCAATGCTGGCATGAAGTTTTGAGACCATCCTCATTACTTTCATTGGACACAAAAGACTTGAATAGGGGACAAACCTAACGATCTGGTTTGGACAGATTCTGCTTGAAAATAGGACAGTGGTGGCACATACTGTTGAGAGAGGCCTCATGTTTTGTTTTTGTTTTTTGGGGACAGCCAGCATTAACACCTGTTATAAAAATGCACCTGTATGCTGTTGGAGAGAGATCTGGTATCTATTGGAGTGTTCCATGTGTGCCACGCAGAGCAAAGTGTACGTTTTACATTGTTAAACAATTTTTCAGATGTGTGTACTGTAAAATACATGATTAACGCTATCCGGGGCAAATCTAAAAGGAATACTTAGAGATTCTGCAATTCAGGAGATACAGTTGAATCCATTAACCACCTACTGCTCCATTGCCCGGGCCTAAAGAAGGAGAGGGAAAGATATCTGGAGCCATTGGTGAAAAACCTCGAGTGTCACAAGGAGGAAGCTTTGTGGGTAAACCTGATGAACGGGGAAAGACCAGCGTGGGTGATTGCAGTCGTCTCATTCATGCGTTCTATACCTGTTGCTGACACCAGCTTATGAGGTACACGGAGTACAACATCAATAATTATCACCACTATTGACTCAAGTTTGAAATTGGACTAATGCCACACTGAAAAGACTCAAATAGATATTTTCATATCTTCCCACTCGCTGTTCCCTTATGTTCTTCAGAAGTTGTTTTACACTTCCTGGACCTTAGAATTGTCTATATAGCCAAATACAAGAAAGTTTCACAACTCCCTGAGCAAAAGGGAAAAATTCATAAGACAGCGAATTGGAAAAGATGGTAATAAAGATGTATGTAAAAAATAAATATTATTTTGTCTTCATTTTAAAATTTGCAACGCAATTAAATTAAATAAAATAATTTCAAAACAATACATGATTTCAATTCATTTTAAAAAAAAGTCTATGGGGAAGCACCTGCTAAAACCTCAGGTACGGTTGCTTGATTCAGATCAGGGAAACATTTGTACCCCTCCATTTTCCAAGTTCACAAGCTGCAACCGCTCAACTGCAGTGGTTTTGTCAGAGTAGGGTTTAGGAGTCCAAGATGTTGGCTGGTGCAGTCTTGCTCCCTTCCTTGACCACACATTTGGAGAATCCGATTTCCCCCATCAAATAAAACCAGGACCTTTCCCATAGTTTGCCCCGCCACTCCTGTCACGCTGGATACTGCCCTGGGGGCTAGTTCCAAATGTTGAGCAGAAACATCTTACTATCCCTGTGCCCTGCCACCCACTGTCCTGAGGGTACCCCCTCCCCCGCAGACTTCAAAAATACATTATTTGTTTTGGAGCTCCGAGGGCAACCCCCCAGGACATGGTTCTGGTTGGGGCTAGATGGAAGCCTCCAGCTACTCTGCTCTATGCATGATGGGTACCATAGCTGATTCCTACCGCACTGAGTGTGGGAGCTGCAGGCCGTCCTGCAGAGAAGTCCATATTGGGGCAACGGATTCAGCAAAAAAGGTAAGAAAATGCATTTATTGTAAATATGTGTATGTGCATGCATGAGTGCATGTAAGGGTGTGTGTATATGTAAATATGTGTATGTGCATGCATGAGTGCATGCAAGGGTGTGTGTATATGTAAATATGTGTATGTGCATGCATGAGTGCATGCAAGGGTGTGTGTATATGTAAATATGTGTATGTGCATGCATGAGTGCATGCAAGGGTGTGTGTATATGTATATTATGTAACGTGCGTGAATGAGTGTGTGTAGGGGCGGCTGGGGGTGCATGTGTGTGAGTGTTTTGTGAATGGGTGCATGTGTAAATGAGTGAGTGAATGGTGTGTAAATGTGTGTGAGCTGATTATGCAGGTTGGGATGTGAATGTGTGCACCTAGTCTAACATTTTCTTACTGTGGCATGGCATATTTGTATGGGCATCAATAGTAAAATAACCATTGCTAGTGTTATTACTTGGCTAAACTGGCATCTTCGTGCAGCCCTTTCGAGCCGTTTCTTACTGTGGCTTGACATTTTTTACTGGGCTTCTCTAATAAAGCAAGCATGATATGTGTAATGAATAGTCTACACTGGCATTTCGGTGCATCCAATCAAGCCTTTTCTTACTGTGGCCTTGTATATTCTCCTGGGCATCTATGATAAAGTAAGCATGATAAGTTGTATTACTTGGCATGGCTGGCATTTTGATGCAACCGGGCAAGGTATGTCTTACTGTGGCATGGCATTTTTTCTTTTTACTGCCCATCATCAAATTTAAAGCAAACATGATAAGTGTTATTACGTGTCCAGAATGGCCTACATTGTGCCGAGTTTGGGCATGTTTTCTTACTGTGGCATTGTATTTTTTATTTCAAAGTGTACATTAATTAAAGCATTAATGCTCACGTGCACTGTTGGTGACATGCATCTATTAGATTTATGCATAAGTTACCCTACAAAACCAATTGCAAATGCTCTGGCCTTTTACCCAATTTCTTGCTGAAAGTGTGCTGTATATTGCACCATTTTAACCCATTATTCAAACATTTGTCTTGGTGGTGGGGGAAAGCACCGGCAAAACCCCTATGGATGGAATGTTCTCCCTCGCTATGCTTCGTCACTCTGGCATATTTGTGGAAAATGTTATGCCCCTCCACTTGGTGAGTCCCTCGGTGAATGGGTATGAATATGCAAGGTTGGGCCCAGGACAGGTGCTTTGGAACATGGACTTTTTTGTACATATTTTACTGCCATTTTTCAGACAAAGTCAACTTCATAAATGTTATTACATGGTAGGAGGTTTGGTTTCTGAGGTTTCTAGTGCAAGGGGTCAGGCAGACTAAACATTTTCTGTGGTGTGTTGCATTTTTACTGACATAAGCGGCAAGACCACTATGATGGGTGGAGGCATGTGTGCAGCCAAAAAAGGACATGTTTACTTATTGTAGATTTTCGTGTTTTACTGGAGTTGATGGCAAAGTCAACTTGACGAGTATTCTTACATGGTGGGGCTGGAGTTGGGCAAGCATTTGTGCAGCCAGCAATAACATTTTTACTGACATTAATGGTAAAGCCAGCAAGAGAATATTCGTACATGGGGAGGGGTACTGGCATATACTGGCAGAGTCAGCATGAACAAGTTTACTTATGGCATAATTACTGAGCAATGGTACTGGTCATGCAGAGTTGCCCGGTACATTTGTGCCACGAGCAGCCCCCATGTGTCTAGGCTAGGTGAAAGATTTAAGGCTTGATTAAAACACATATTTATATCTTTCAACCTGTGCAGTGTGCGGCCGTGCTTTGTGGTCGAGCTTGGGGGGCATCCCCCAGAGCATGGCTACTGGTGGGCCCCCCACATTGAGCTAAGCCACTGGCCCTGTGCCAATTGGAACCCTGAGGGTATGAGAGGAGACTGTGGGGGAGGTGGGCGAGAGCACTCTCCCAAGGGGATGGGAGCAGACTGTGGGGGGCGGCCTTTCCCAAGGGGATGAGAGCAGACTGGGGGGCCGGGGGGGCACTCTCCCAAGGGGATGAGAGCAGGCGCTGGGGGGAGCACTCTCCCAAGGGGATGATAGCAGATGGTGGGGTTGGGGGGGGGCAACTCTCCCAAGGGGATGAGAGCAGACTAGGGGGGTTGGGGGCACTCTCCCAAGGGGATGAGAGCAGAGTGTGGGGGAGCACTCTCCCAAGGGGATGAGAGCAGATGGTGGGGTTGGGGGGGTCACTCTACCAAGTGGATGAGAGCAGACGGTGGTGTTGGGGGGAGCACTCTCCCAAGGGGATGAGAGTAGATGGTGGGGTTGGGGGGGTCACTCTCCCAAGGGGATGAGAGCAGAAATTGGGCTCTGGGGGTGAGGCCGCTATCACGCAGGGTTCATCGCATGTGTGTGCAGGCTGCAGGCGGGAGTGCCGCTCGTCCCTCACAGGTAATGAAACCCGGACCCACGCTGGTTTGAAAGGCTTATTTCCGAAGCCTGCCCGCTCTGAGTGCAGCGGTACAATCTCGCACAGTCCCCCTGCGGGATAAAATCGTGTTTGCTAGGAGCAGACCTCGCTTATATAACTGGAATCCAGGGGCTCAGCAAAAAGGCGGCCTCATTTATCCCTTAGAATAGAAACACTTTTAAAGTCTGATCCCAGAAGAGCGCAGAAGGCGCTCTGCATTTCTCATCAAAACGGCAGGAGCTCCTGGCGCCGCTGCCTGTGGGCTCTGCCAAAGAATGCAGCAAAACGCCAGCATGGCAGGCCCCCACGCTGCTAACCCGTGATTCTGTCTGCTGTGCTGATATACTGCATTTACAGAGGAGTCATAAACTGCAAAAAGAATGCTGTGCGTACCAAGAAATGCTGTCTGGCTGACAACGATAAGTAAGTAGCTGTGAACATGAGACAGGAAAACAAATAATTCTAAGATGCCAGCCCTTTGTAGAATATTGTCTCATCACAGCATAGTGCTGTGTGCTGGGGAGTGCCGAGTACCCCCCCCCCTCAATCCCCAGCCCCACCTCACCTGCACTCCCCAGGTGGGTAAATACCGGAGGAAGTCCTTCCAACCCATGCCTGAATGAATGCGTAACAAACCAGCAGACATGCAGGAGTTGTACAGTGACGCCTAGTGGTCAGGCAGAGTACGGCATTGGCCCAGACGAAGGCTGCAGCTGTGTGCTTTAGGGAAATCATGTACATACTCCCCTGGGACTGTCCCATCACCAGAAGTTAGGCCCTGTGCAGACAAGAGCATCAGAAATTAACAGAGATCCAGGAAATAAGCATCTTGAACTCTGCTTGCAAAGTGCCGGACCTAATGCTCACGAATATTGCACCTTTATGTAATTCACAAAAGAAATGAAGACTCTCTTATGCAATTGCATTTCTGTTGACTTGATAGCCTGTGCATACCCTTGTACTGGAAGTTTCATACAATAAACAGATGTAAATATAATAGAATCAGTCCCAAACCACGGCGCTTTGACGCAGTTACAGTGACTGTGCAGTTCAGAGTTCTGCAAGATTTTGCTCTCCAGCAGCCCTTGTTACCCCAGTGAATGGGGAGGGATTATTGCAGGCATAATCCAAAACACCTGGGGAGCCACATGTTGCAGACCTCTGCTATAGTTGATAGCGAGCCAGGTGTTGAGAGGATACTACTTGTGAATAGATGGTATGAATTTAGGCAATCACGCCGAATTTACATACATGCAATTTAAATATATACAGTTGTTGCGCAAATTGGTCGGACAAGCAGGGACGCTGGAGGTGGCGATGTCAGAAGGACTAAAGTGGGCCATTTTGGAGCTCTGCAGGTGGGCATGAGTCTGGGCTTCAAAGGTTCCCTGGATTGGGTAGCAGGGTGGGAAAGGATTCCAGTGATGCAGGCCAGTAATGCAGGGGAGCAAAAGCGGGATGTGGCGCAGGTGAGGCAGGGCCAGTGATCGAAGTGATCGGGAACAGTCAGGAGCGGTGTCCCACTACTTTGATTTTTTTCTGTTTACCATTCTGCTACGTTTTACGACCATATTCACCATTCTGTATAGAGGATTTGTCCATTCATGTCCCTGTGCAAGTGTAAAGTTGCAATAGGAGCCTTAGTTACTAGTCACGCAGACTGTTGCAATACCCGGCCGCAACAACTTGTCCCATGTTGCACTATGCTTCCGTCTACCCTCTCCCCTGCTGAGACCACAGTTCCACTACTTTTTTTCAGTACACTTCTACCACTGGGTAGGGGACCAGTGGCGTCACTAGGGAGGGGTCTGGTGAGGCCAGTCCCCCCCTCTGAAATCCTGTGCACCACCTTGTGCCCCCCTACCTAAGGTGAGCAGTGACTATGTTCTCTGTTCGCGGTGGTATTTGTTATACTCACTGAGGCAAATGTCTGCATATCACATGGCAATACTGCTTTTGTCTCAAAGCTAATAGTGATCGAGCAGCTTGCACCCCCTCCCATCCGAAATCAGAATGTAGCCAAGAACCTGCTAATGATGGGCCATTAGTCACTGAATTGTTTCGTGCCTGCATTCTGATGGGAGGGGATGTGCAGTGGGGTGTGGGTAGCTGGTGTGCACAAAAGACTCTCTGCAGGAGTGCGTGTGATGTCACACATTACCTTTCACAGGCGGCCCCCCTACTTTTGTCTTTGGCCCCCTCTGTGCCCCTCCTAAATGTGATTCCTGGTGATGCCACTGCAGGGGACAGAGTTGAAAAGTGTGTGAGGAGAGAAGGATGCAGTCTGCAAAGTATCGTGAGACTAAGCCATGGATGGACTTCAACACAGCGTGTCTACATTTGGAAATATGGGGACTTTTCATTGATAACCACCTGGCTTGCTGATGGCCTGCCAAGGTGGGGGAGGATCTAGATACATCATAAAGGGTGTCTGTGGCAAATGTAAGTACTTTAGTGAGGGGAGCAAAGAAGTTAAGGGGGGTTGCCTTAAAGTAAGTGGGAGCAGTAGCCGAGCTTGCTCATGACCAAGGCGGAGCTAGGAATGTTGCCAGCGTGGTGAGCTGATATTTAGCAGGTCAATAGTGGCCGTAGTAGAAGTCATGAAGCGATTGAGTTAAAGTTTGCAGTCGCAGAGGACCCCGGGATTACAAGGATTTGGCGAAGGAGTAATGGGTGTTGGGGAAAAGGAGCTAGGAGACGGCAGAGTGGGTTCTTCTTACCTGCAGGATACAGACCCCCCCAAACTCACCTAGACCAGCATCCTTGCTGCTGATCACCTTCTACAGCCCAGCCGCCTCTTTCATGTCGTCCTCGCTTTTCAGCACTTTTACAAGGTCATCGCTATCTGTAAATAGTAACTATTTTCTAAAGCTAGATTCACCCTCAATACACACCCAAAAGAAAATAAATAACTGCCCTCTGTAGACGACGTTTTGTGGTTCTTCAACCAATGGAGTGAATTAATTGACCATTATGGCAGGTGGGACAGTTCTGCCAGTGTCTGCAAGTTCCCCCCGAAGCTGAAACATACCATGGTGATTGCTGGGACCTTGCACTGAATGACCACTAGGTGCCGTTGTTGTGACAAGTTCGTCCTGTTTTAGCGCCCCAGAACATAACAGCCCTGTAGTTAGGAGTCTGGCTGAGGCCTCGGCACAGATGTTAACTTTATCTGACAGGAGGGGGTGTGCATGGTGACAGCTTTGTATATATTGCAGCTGCCTTTCAAGGCAATGTGTGCTTGTAGGGGGTAGCCACTGAGGTTCAGTGAATGTGGGCATTATGTAGCCTTCTTTAAGAGACCTTTGATCGGGCAGGCATTGTCTAGCTCTGTGACTGTATATTTGGGATAGAAGACGCATTTGGCCATCACCAGGCCCTAGTGCACTGACACTTTAGGATATTGACTGAGTACCCACAGCAGAACAGCTCAGTGGGTTAAGTTCTCACCTCTGACACAGGGCAAGATTGCATGTCGCAAATTAAAAGCTTAGCAGGCCAGATGTAGCCCTTTATCCTTCTAATGTCGATATATTGCGTACTATTGAATCAGATAATGATAATAAGAAATGACTGTAATTATAGAACGTAGAAGACGCAGGAATCCAGCAAGAAGCGAGCATTATCTTCGTTGACGCTATTTGTCTCAGCCATAGGAGGGAGCAGGTAGAGATTGGTGCAAGGGTGACACCTAATGGTCAAATAGTGTATATGACTTTGGTTGCAGTCCCAGTGGGAATTGAAGTCTGATGACTGACTGCCCATGATATTCACATTGGTCTTTGTCTTTACCGAGGGAAAAAGTAATGGTCATAGAATGCTAGAAATGCCTTCAGATTATGGGCTTACTTTAAGGGGCACAGACCGATAGAATGGGCGGTGCAGGAAGGAACGAGGACTTACGCCAGCTCCAGGGTGGGAGCCTCATTACATTTCTGAGGCTCTCTATTGGTTGGTGTGTTGCATTTTGTGAGATGGGCTTAATAGAAAGCTGTTATGACTTTCCTACCCCATCAATGTTTCGAGCTATGCTCTCAATTACATCTTTATTCTATTTGTTTGGCTGCATAGAATACATACCAACTCTTTCGTCAGTGATGCTCAGCAGGCCGAGGGCGCGTTGTGCGCCGCAGGCCCGCAGGTTGTGCTGCCCAATCAACTTTTGCTATGACTGCACCACGTACTCTTTGGCCACAATGCATGACACCATCATGCGTTAATAATACCCGCCTACTGAACCCTGTGCGACAAAGACCGTGAAGGCCAAGGGCGCAGTGTTGTGCGCCACAGGTCCGCAGGTTATGCTGCCCGATTGACACTCACTAAGACTACGTCACGCTCTCTTACGCCACCACGCTTGATGCTATCCTGCCTTTAATACCTGCCTACTGAACCCTCTGAGGAAAAGCCCGCAAAGGCCAAGGGCGCAGTGTTGTGCACCGCAGCTGTTATGCGACAAATGGGTGCAGAGTCCGATTATGCAACGCAGTCATCAACCATCAGTGACCGAAAGGTAAGGGAGGTGCGGGGAGGGGGGCAGCCAGTACTCCTCCCTATTAAACTATCCTTCTCTTGTTCCTTCAACTGGGGTTACTATTGTTCTTTGAATCTGAACCCCATTAGGCTCTCTCACACTTTTAGGTTCCCTTGAACTCTGGTTACTGTTGTACTGTTGTGTGCAGTGCTTAAAGTCGGCCGGGCCCTGCCGGGGCCCCCGCCCAACCGCAACATTGGCGGAATGCATTATCCCGTCGCGGCTGCAGCCGCTACGGGAGATGCGCCTGCCATGAAGTCAGGCGAGCCGACAGAAGTGGCAGCCAGCCACAGTGACGCTGTGACTGGCTGCCACTTCTGTCAGTCATAGTAACTGCCTTTGGTGACCCCTCGCGCGAGAGGTCACCAGAGGCAGTTACTGTCCCTTTGTTTCCCCAGGTCGCGAGGCGTCTTTAACCCTCGGCGAACCTGGGGATTCCTCGACGTTTATAAAAGATGGCTTTGAAAGTACACATTTCAAGCCATCTTTTATAAAGCTTTGTGAAAGCTTTATAAAAGATGGCTTGAAATGTGTACTTTCAAAGCCATCTTTTATAAACCCGAAATCTTTAAAAAAAAAAAAAGATGGCCTGAAAACTAGGCAAACCGTAGGGTATGCACACAAATATATATAAATGTTATATATTTGTGTGCGTACCTTACTATGATCTGTGTACTATGCAAGCCATCTTTTCTAAACGCAGAAATATGTTACATATCTCTATGTTTAGAAAATATGGCTTGCATAGTACACAAACCATAGTAAGGTACGCACACAAATATATAACATTTATATATATTTGTGTGTATACCCTACGATTTGCCTACTTTTTAGGCCACGCCCCTCCCACAAGCCACGCCCCAAACGAGGCCCCCCCCTCGATTTCTTACCCCACTTAAAGCCCTGGTTGTGTGCCACCTGTCTGCATCCCTGTTATGATCCCTAGTGTGATGCCTCCCTATGCCCCCCCTTGTTGTTCTTCCTGCATGTGTGGCACAGGGCTATGCATCTCTCCTTCTCATTTTGCTCCCTCCTCCTCCTGGTCTCCTCCTCACACCCTCTATGGTGCTTTCTGTTTCTCCCATCTTCTCTAACTGCTACTCTTATCCTATCCCTTTCAGTAAGTCTGGAAGGAAGAAGTTCAAGAGGGACATCCTGGTCTCCAACCCAGGCCTCCCTATCACTGATACCTACATCAGTGCTTCCTCCAGACAGACTCTCACCAGCATCCTCGTTGTCGTTACATCACCACACCTATGGACCCTTCATATGGTCTCGGCTCTATCTCTCCTATCTCTTCCTCTCCCATTAATGGTGGCACTGGGTGAGAGGCCCTCTTGGCATCCTTATACTGCTCCAAGATCATCATTAATGTCTATCTGAATGGCACCATCTGTGTCCAGAGCCCTCAGCCCAATCTCTTCCTGTTTGATAGGCCTCTCCTGTCTCTTATCACCTACTTTTCTTCTTCTGCTACTCCTACTAGCACCTCGCTGGCTCCTCTGCTACCCCTCGCTTCCACCTTTGCCCACTCTCGGGCCCCTCTTCCACTTCCGCTGGGTGTACCCCAAGCCTGTACGCCACCCCGGAAGTCTTTCAAATGTGACAACCTGCTCCACGTATCTACTCCCAACTCTCGCTCTGCTGTCAAACACTCCTCTGACATCTGTGAGCTCCTCTGAGAACTTGATCTGGATGTCCTCGCTCTCGCTGAGACATGGATCATGGCCAGCTCTGTCGTGAGTTTTGACACTCTCCTCCCTGACAGCTACAAGATCCTCTCCAAACCCCGAAACAACCAACCCAGAGGTGGAAAAGCTCTGATCTTTCTTGAGTGGCTCCCTGCTTCTGTCATTCCTATGCAGGCCTACTCCTCCTTTGAATGCCTGGTCTGCAGGCTCTCTATCTCTCCTGGCCTCTCTCTAACTGTGGCAAGTATCTACAGGCCACCTTGCCAGGGTGCCCTCTTCTTCTCAGAGTGAGCTGACCTCACCTCTTCTCTCCTTGCCTGTACCTCTCAACTTATCCTCCTCAGAGACCTCAACATCCACCTGGATGCTTCAAATCCCTCCTCTGGCATTTTCCACAACTTCTGCGACATGCTCTATCTCTCCATTCTGCCCTCATATCCGGCAGAGAGAAAGGAACCAAGTTGGACCTGGGAGGGACAGTCCAGGAGGAAGGAGGTCAACCACTCCAGGGCCTGATTTGTGATGCCCAGGTTCTCACGGAGTCGAGTGATCAGAATGGTACGGTTGACCATGTCAAAAGCAGAGTCATGGTCAAGGAGGATGAGGAAAAAAGGAATGCTGGAATCAAGGTTAGCAAGCAGATCTACATGGGTTTTCAGGAGAGCAGTTTCCATGCCTCTGGCAGCTCTGAAGACAACCAACAGATTCAGTCTGGAAAGTAAGATGGGAGATGGTCAGCTTTTCCAGGAGTTTGCCCAGGAAAGGGGTAATAGAGATCAATGATAGTTTGCCGGAACGGTACGATGAGAAGACAGCTTCTTGAGGAGGGGGTGCAAAAGGGAGTGCTTGAGGAGAGAGGGGAAAGTTCCAGTAGCGAAAGAGTGATTACGGAAATCGACCAAGGATGGAGTGACGGTGTCTATATGGTCCTTGCTAGTTCTGGAAGAGCAGGGAAACACCTCTTTGGATGACACTTTCATTTATCTGAATTGTCTAGAAAACTTGTCATGTATAGTCAGAGAGAAAAAGGAGAAAGGAGGAGGAGAGGGAGAGTTGGCCAAAGGGGTGCCGATAGAGGGAGAGGAAGAGGAGAAAGAGGACTGGATGTCCTAATTTTAGTGGTGAATTGAGAGGTCAGAGCCATACAGAGGGCCTTGGAAAGAACAGGAGAGGTGGAGACTGCAGCGGGATTGGCCAGTTCATAGCAGATTTTAGTGAGTTTGGCATGTTGTTAGAGGCCACAGTAATGCAGGTTTGAATGTGGTCCCTATTCTTGGACACGACAGAGTCTGTCCCCACAGGCCATCCCCACCATCATCATGCAATGCCAACATCAATTTTATAGGTGCTGGGGTGAGGACAGGTGCTCCGTGGCACAGTAAATTGTGCATTAGTAAAAGTTGTATTCTCGCGCTGCAGCCTGTGTGCGTGGTTTGCTCGCAGCAGCGCCTCCTTGACTGCGAGGTCCCTTGCAACTGCCTATCGCATGTGCCTCACGCCCCCCCTTCTCCAGCCTCCTGCACCCACGCCCTGCTTTTACTCTTCCTCATTGACTGCCCTTTTTTTGCATTATATTGCTTTGTGATCTTCTGCATTCTTGCTTCATCTAGGTTTACATTTGTCTTCTGCTTTGTTCTTTTGTATATTGGTCTGTTTTATGCTGTGCTCTACCCTCCTCTAGGTTCTCTTTTTAATTACTGCTGTATTCCTGTTGCCCTGGTAACCTGATTTGATTACCAGACTGTCTTGTTTTCTGCCTGCTCTTCCATCTGAGTTCTTGTCTACTTAGTCAATCATCCACTATTGTCTTGTCCCTTTCTGTCTCATCTGCTTGCACACCCCCTTGTGTCCTCCCCTAGTGTCCCCCCCACCTTTCCCCTCCTCCCATATTCCTCTCTCCTCTTCCCCCACCTACTATGTGGTGCTCTCTGTTTCTCCTATTTTTTCAAATAGCTTCTGTATCAACTATCCTGCTCTCCTCAATAAATCTGGTAGGAAGAAGTTCAAAAAGGATATCCTGGTCTCCAACTCAGGCCTCCCTATCGCTGAAACCTATACCAGTGCTTCCTCCAGATAGACCCTCACAGATATCCTCTTTGTTGTTCCCTCGCCAGACCTATGGACTCTTCACATGGTCTCTGTGCTCTCTCCTTTCTCTTCTTCTCCCATTAATGTTGGCACCCGTAGGGAGGCCCATCTTGCCACCTTCCAGTCCTCTAAGGTCGTCATTAATGTTTACTTGAATGGCACCGTCTTGGTCCAAGGCCCTCAGGCCAACCTCCTTCTCTTTGATAGATGATTCCTGTGCCTCATAAATTTCCTTTCTTCCTCTGCTGTCCCTTCTCTCCCTTCTTCAGCGTCCTTGCCTCCCCGCCTCTGCCTCCTCCTTGGCTACCCCACCATCTCCTCCTTCCTCTCCTGCCCCCCCCCCAGGCCCCTTCTACACCTCCGCAGGGCATACCTCTAATTTGTACCCCTGCCCTAAAGTCTTTCAAGGTTGGCAACCTTCTCCATATTGCCACTCTCAACTCTTGCTCAGCTCTCAAACACTCCTCTGACATCTGCCACCTCCTGGAAGAACTTGATCTCGATGTCCTCGGTCTCGCCGAGACATGCTAAATGGCCAGTTCTGTCACAAGCTTTGACACTCTCCTCCCTGATGGCTGCAAGATCCTCTCCACAGCCAGGGTCGGACTGGGACTAGAAATAGGCCCGGTCACCCAAAAAAGTGGCCCACCCCTCACCTCAAAAAAGTGGCCCACCCCTTGCCTCATGACCCTTGACCTCCGATGACATCACCGGAAGTGATGTCATTTGATCCCACCCAAAGTGACATCCCAGGAGGCGATGAAAGACGACCTTTCACCCCTTGACATAACAGGAAGTGACATCAAATAGCATTGTTCCTAAGTACATTAAATTACTGTGAATCCAAGCAGACGTCCAAGGCCAAATGTTAATATGTTATTGTATAGCACTTACTATTAAGCTCTTTTTTATAGAACAAATATGCACACACTATCACCTAACCTGTGTTGGTACTCATTTATCGACCTAAGATGGATGAAAGGCTTTTTGGAGAAAAAAAACATTGAAAAAATAAAATATATATTTTTTTCAATTTCTTTTTTTTCCAAAACAGCCCAGGCCTGGCCAGAAACCGGCCCCTACTCCCCAGGGACGATTTCGGCCCGGCCATGGGTGAAAGGCAGAGGGGCCAATCCGACCCTGTCTACACCCAGATCCAACTGTTCCAGAGGGAGTGTAGCCTTGATCTTCCCAGAGTGGATTCCTGCATCTATTCAGGCCTCCTCCTCTTTTGAATGCCTGGTCTGCAAGCTCTCGCTCTCTCCTGGCCACTCTCTTACTGTGGCTACTATCTATGGGCCACCTGGTCAGATCACCTCCTTTCTCTCTGAGTGGGCCTCGAACACTCAACTCCTCCTTCTTGGAGACTTTAACATCCACCTGGATGCTTCCTGTCCCTCCTCTGGACTCTTCGTGACCTCTGCGACTCTCTCTTTCTATTCTCCCCTTGGCCTAACTCTGCAGGGCACACTCTAGATGCTCTGACCTCCTCAGACCGCCCCTTATCTATTCCCCTCACCACTCCTCTCTCCTGGAGTGATCACTTTCTCCTTTCATCCCCTCTCTAGCTCTCTACCCATCAGCCCAAGCCAACTCCAGCACTACCACCTACCTTCTTGGTCATCCGACCCATGAAGCATGTGTCAGATGAGGCTTTCGCCACCACTTTCTCTCAACCTTCTTCCTCCTCTGGCTGACTCACATCCTGTCACACCCTTTTCCATGCTACACTCTTCTATCTCTGATTCTCTTGATGTTCTTGCCCCTGTCATGAGGATACGCTTGAAGCCCAAAGCCAAGTGCAACTTCTGGTATGACTCTGACCTCATCACCCTTAAATGCAAGTGCAAAGTGACTGAGAGGAAATGGCTAAATTACTGCACATCCTCTGATAAACTGGCCTGCCACCTGCTCCAAAGGCAATACCGGTTCTCTGCACTAAGAAGAGAGCCCACGTCCAAGCCCGCGCCTCTGCAGCATCTAACAACTCGGCCAAACTCTTTAAAATCTGCAAGGAGCTGGCCAATCCTGCTGCAGTCTCTACCTCTCTTGTCCCCTCGCAGGCCCTCTGCACGGCCCTGTCTTCAAATGTCATCTCTAAAACCCAAGACATCCTGTCCACCCTCTCGCCCTCTCCTCCTCCTCCCTCTACTCTCTCCTCTACCTCTGGTTCCCCTGTGGCCACCTCTCCTCCCTCTTTCTCTTCATTTCCTCTGTTCTTCCCTGACAAGTTTTCTAGACAAGTCCGATCTATGAAAGTGTTGTCAAAACAGGTTCTTCCTGTTCTTCCAAAACCATCAAGGACTACATTGACACCCTCACGCCTGCCCTAGCTGGCTTCTGCAACCACTCCTTCTCCACTGGAGCCTTCCGTTCCCCCCTGAAGCACTCTCTTGTGCACACTCTTCTCAAGAAACCCTCTGCCAACCCCTACTGCCCGGCTAACTATCACCCGATCTAGATCACTCCTTTCCTGGGCAAACTCCTGGAAAAGCTGGCCATCTCCCAGCTTAATCTTCACATTGAATCTGTTGGTTGTCTCCATGACCATCAGTCTGGCTTCAGAGCAGCCAGAAGCATGTAAACTGCTCTCCTGAACATCTGTGAAGACCTTCTGTCTAACCTTGATTCTAATCTCCCATCTGTCCTCATCTTACTCGATCTCTCTTCTGTCTTTGGCACGGTAAACCATGAAATCCTGCTCAATCGTCTCTGTGATAACCTGGGTATCACCGATAAGTCCCTGGCCTAGCTGACCTCGTTCCTCTCTGATCGACGTTCCCATGTCCAACGTGGGTCCTTCCTTTCCTCTATCTCACTCTCTACCTGCGGTGTTCCCCAGGGGTCTAACATCTCTCCCTGGCTGCTCAACCAATACCTGGCACCTCTCGCCCACCGCATTGCCGCTCTCTGCTCCAACTTTCAGTGCTATGAAGATGACACTCTGCTCATTTTCAGGCTCTTCTCTGCCACCTCTTCTCCTTCTCTCATCTCTGACTGTCTGTCTGCTATCCAGGAGTTGTGTGCTGCCAACGATCTCTTCCTTAATGCCATTAAGACAGAGATTCTCATAAGTACACCTGCACCCTCCTTTCCTGTCACTCTCTGGCCGGCCTCCCTTGGCCCTATTCCTTCTCCCACCTGTGAGGCTAAGAACCTCTAGGTCATCTTCGACTCCACACTCTCCTTTTCTCCTCACTTCTCTGATGTCTCTAAGAAGTCAAACTACCAACTGCACCTCCTCAGAGGTATTCTTCCTTTTCTCTCCTTCCACCAGAAGCTCACTGTCTCTAGAGCGCAGGTTCTCTCTAGGCTGGACTCCTGCAACAGCCTCTTTCTAAATCTGCCTGCTTCTACTCTCTGCCCTCTACAACTCATCCAGAACAAGACTGCAATACTTGTCCTTGGCCTCAAGCCCAGGGAACCCTCCCCAGCACTGAAACTCTGCATTGGCTCCCAGTGGCTGCAAGGATTAAGTTAAAGTCCTTCTGCATTGTCCACAAGGCCTTCTGGTGCCTGGGTCCTTAATATCGCCAACTCTCTCTTCGTAAATACCTTCCTACTTGAGCTCTTTGCTCCTCCACCTCCAACTCCCTCAGGGTCAGTCGTTTCCCCAAGCAGTGAGTTGGTGGTAGATATCTTTCTTCAGCTGGGGCCTCCCTCTGGAACAGCCTCCCTGCCTCTCTGAAACTCGATGAGAATCATCTATGGTTTCGGAAGCACCTCAAGTCCTTCTTCTTTGCTTCTGTCTTCTCTCTTCCTCTCCCCTGCTGATTTCCTGTCTGATGCTGCACTGGTCACCTGGCTACCTGCTGATTTTGGGCCCCAGTCCCTACCTGCCCAGTTGTACACCTGCACTGCCTCCTGGCAACCCTTGCACTTCAGTCTGTATCTGTAACCCTACAGTCCCCCTACCTGCACTTCTGGACACCTGCTGTCTGCACTTACCCTTGCATCTGCCACCTGCTGGCTGCATTTGTTATTATTTTGATCCCATGTACAGGACTGCCCCCTCCCAGTTCCCCTGGCACGTTTCCCCTCTGCACTTGCGCAATCTCAATGTCACTTGGCCTAGTAAGATTGCTGTCTCTGTCCTCTCTCTGTTCCCCCTTCCTTCCCTCGTCGCGCCTTGAAACACTTGTGTATAGGCACGTTACAAATGCCATATCATATCATATCATATCATATCATACAGAGCTTCAGTTGAGATGAGAGCAGAACGTGGTCAGTCCAAGAGAGAAGAGTGGTGAGAGGGTTTGAGAGGGGGATGTCTGAGGATATGAGAACATCCAAGGTGTGCTCGGCAGGGTGTCTCAGACCAGAGGGTAAAATAGAATGAAAGAGAGTCTCGCACAGGTTGCGGAAGAGCCCCAAGGAGGGATTAGAAGCATCCAGGTGAATTTTGAGGTCTCAGAGGAGGAGAATATGAGAGGTAGAGGCAAGGAGAGAAGAGGAGAGGTCAGCCAACTTCAAGAGGAAGAGGGCGGCCTATCCAGGTGGCCTGTAAATGGTGGCCACAGTCAGAGAGAGTACAGTAGAGATGGAGAGGCTGCAGATCAGACATTCAAATGAGGAGTAGGCCTGCATAGGAATGACAGAAGCAGGGACCCACTCTGGAAGGGCTACTCCAACTCGGAACAGTTGGCTCTGGGTTTGGAGAGGATCTTGTAGCCACCAGGGAGAAGAGTGTCAAAACTTGTAATAGAGCTCAATGTCTATCCGTATGTGACTTATGAATACTTTACAGATGAGACCAGACAAGCAAGACGAGATGCAGCGCAACTTCGTTTTCAAAACACCCAGAGAGGCCTCAACCGATCCTGGTCAAATTCTAGTTCCAATTCCAGCAACAGTTCTGGCAGTTTTGGACGACAGAACCGATGGGTCCAGTTAACGGGACCTTCCCAAAACAAGAACACTGCGGTACCTTTTTTAGGACAATGCGGAAGAGGCAAAGAAAACCGAGATGGCAAACCCTGCAACAGTCATCGGTGGTCACCCGCAGCAGGGGATTAGTGGTCACACAACCTCCCCCTCCCTTATTGTAAACCAGTCAGAACATATCTTGACACAATATGAAGAGGAAATACTACAAAAGGGTCTCTTATTTATACCAACGGCCTGATATGACCCCTTTCAAACACGAGTGGAGTGTACACAACTCCTCCGCAAGATCCGTCTTAAGCAATTCTTTGCCAACAAAGAATATGACCAACATGACACGACAGGATTACGTCCTCCATCTAAATTTTGTGCACCCAGTTGCTCCAATACACCTGAATCTACCACCTTTGAACAGGCTTTTCTCAAGAAAATTAATGCACTGCAACTCAATATTCCCTTCATCCACAATAATTGTACCAAAGACCAACTTCAAGCTCTGGCAAACCTGGCTGCAAACAACGAGATTACTATAAAACCAGCTGACATGGTAGGCACCATTGTGATCCAAGACACAACAGAATACAACCAGATGGTAAAAGTCCTATTGCAAGATCATACCAGCTACCAAATGCTCCCCGTGGATCCAACAACTGCTTAACAGGCACTCATCTCTCCAATAATTGAAGAGGTGGAGGCAGAAGGCTATATAAGCCCAAGGGAAGCATCTTTTCTGAGACCATCTCACCCGAGAACTCCGGCAATGTATGCCCTTCTGAAAATCCACAAGGGGCTTACCCCGACACTAGGTAGGCCAATTGTTTCTGGAATCAATTCCATTCTAGAGCCTTTATAGCAATGTGTCATTGTTTTCATTAAGGATGAAATTCCCAAAATGTGATCCTATATAAAAGATTCCACAGCTATGTTGGGCCTAACTGATTCTTTGATGTTTGATCCAGAATTCGATTGGTTGGTGACCATCGATATCAAATCCCTTTATACAAAAATTCCACAACAAGACACCTTGGCCATGCTTTGCAGTTTGCTTGACTCTGGTATTGATCTCCATGGTGTACCATCTTCCTTCATATCCTCTTTGGCCGAAATTGCTTTAACCAAAAATGTCTTCGTGTTTAATGATGATTTTTACCAACAAGAGTCTAGAACGGCTATGAGGGCCACTTTTGCCCCCAGTTTGGCCAAATTATACGTCAATTTCTTTGAGCGCAGTTACATCTATCCTGACACCAACCCTTTTCAGGCACATCTCCTTAACTGGCGCCGCTATAGCCAAGACATTTTTGTCATCTTTAGAGGAACAAAGGATGAATTGCTTACCTTTTACTCATGGCTGAACCAACATCTACAATTTACCATGGATAGGGACAAAAATGAGACACACTTTCTGGATTTGGCTATTGCAACAGACAATGGGGGACTGACCTCGAGGGTGTACAAGAAAACAGCTGATAGGAACTCACTCCTATTCCACTTGAGCTATCATCCCTCAGCCCTCAAGGACAACTTGCCATTTGGTCAGTTTCTCCGATACCGCAGACTATGCAGTAAGACCACGGACTTTACAGCTAACTCAAAAGCTCTCAAAAACAGCTAAAACAGCACAGCTAACCAAAAAGGATTGCCAACCAGACATGCAAGAGGGCCAGGAACATTCCACACACATGCACTTTGAAACAGCATGAAAAGAACCAAGACACGAATGACAATTCAGGCTTCACAGCTGTATTTAGCTATTCCCCCCTTTTCAACAAAATAAAAAACTAAGTGAATAAGCTATGGCTTATCCTGAATACAAGACAAACCACAATACTGTCACCCCGTTCTGCATTAAAAAGATGACACAACGTCAGAGACACATTGGTCAATACTGTACCGATATGTGATCCCATTCCACCTTCCAGTCAGACCACTCTATTGAACACTACTCCAGCAACTGGTCATTCTCCATGTGGCCAAAGTTCCATGTGCTCACAGACTATCCGCACTACCACATTGGATATTGACTGGAAAACTCTGTGGGTCCAGAAACATTTCACGAGTTGTAATACAAAAGGTGTGATCTACATGATCACCTGTCCCTGCAATCTCAGATATATAGGGATGACCATGCAAGAAGTGAAAAAGCGCATGATAGAGCACTGTTCTTGCATCAGAACTGGAAAGATCACAGCCACATTAGTCCCACATTGTTTGGCTGAGGTTCACACTGCAGAACATTTCAGATGAACCATCCTTGAAAAAGTCAACCCCCCACAACGCGAGGGTAATTTCCACGATATCCTGTACAGGTAAGAACAGAGGTGGATATTTCGACTCAACACATGCCAACGGGGGCTCAACGAGGCCATACAATGGCAAGCATTGGCAGTCATTACTCTTTAGATTGGCACTATCAATTACCCCCTTTTTCTGACCATGTCGGTCCAGCGTTCGCAAATGATTTACATCTGATAGAACCTTTTTGCCACTTTCCACTCAATGTTTAGCATCTTGGCATCCTTTCTTTTTCTGCCATTACCTGTTCCTTTTTACATAATTAATCTGTGATCCTGTTCCAGTGATCTCACTGATCAGTACCTTCTCACCTGCCCCTTTCCTGGGCATCCTGGCTCCGATTCTGCAACAGCCAGTTTTGTGTGTGTGTTTTTTTTTTTTGGTGGTGGTGTTCGTCCAGAGGGAGTATTGCATTCCACATACTCTTTAGCATTTGCCTGCATGAACTAATGCCTATCATGCTGCCAGTGGCCCTTCATGACTCAATCAGTTTGGATCCTTGCATGCCATTGATCTTTCTTTCTTTCTGCACGCCTCTTTCGCAGCCTGCACGTTTAACCAGGCTGTTTGTGGGTTAACCTCTTTAGCCCAGTGCATGTCCCGCCTTCTGTACATTTCCATTGGCCTGACGGGCGATCCCCCATGGCAGGCCACACCCAATGACGTGACATAAACGGAAGAGTGGCCGTATCTAATACGCACTGGTCCTCCACATTCGGCTTGGATTTCAGTCCCTTTGCGGTCTCTGCACGCCCAGGCCCAACCGCTCTGGTGGGGGTGTAGCCCTTATCTTCCCTGAGTGGATTCCTGCCTCTGTCACTCCTACGCAGACCTACTCCTCTTTTGATTGACTCATCTGCAGACTCTCTCTCTCCCATAACCATTCCCTTACTGTGGCTACTATTTATCGGCTACCTAGTCAGATTTCTTCCTTCCTCTCTGAGTGGGCGGTCCTCTCCTCATCACTCCTGGCCTCAACCACTCAACTCCTCCTTCTTGGAGACTTCAACATCCACCTGGATGCCTCCTTCCCCCCTCCGGACTCTTTCGCGACCTCTGCAACTCTCACCATTCTCCCCTCTGGCCCGACTCATTCTGGAGGGCACACTCTCGATGTTCTGATCTTCTCAGACCTTCCCCTCCCTGTCCCTCTCTCCTGGAGTGATCACTTTCACCCATCCTCCCACCGCACCCTCTCTACCCCTCAGGCCAAGCTACCTCCATCACTGCCACCCGCCTTCTCGGTCATCTGACCCATGAAGTGTGTGTCAGTTGAGGCTTTTGCCACCACCTTCTCATCCCCTCCTCCCACTTTGGCTGACTCTCACACTGACCCAGCCCTCTCCACACTCCACTCTTCTATATCTGATACTCTTGATATCCTTGCCCCTGTCATGAGAATCCACCTGAAACCCAAAGCCAAGTGTAACTCCTGGTATGACTCAGACCTCATCAACCTAAAACGTGAATGCAGGGTGGCCGAGAGGAAATGGCGTGCTTCATAGTCATCCTCTGACAAACTGGCCTGCCGCCTGCTGCAAAGGCAGTACCGGCTCTCTGTCCTCACCAAGAAGAGAGCTCATATCCAAGCCTGCATCATTAAGGCATCTAACAACTCGGCTGAACTCTTTCAAATCTGCAAGGAACTGGCCAATCCTGCCGCAGTCTCTACCTCTCCTGTCCCTTCCCAGGCCCTCTGCATGGCACTGGCTTCTCACTTCATTTAAAAAACTCAGGACATCCTGTCCTCACTCTCCTCCTATCGTCTCCCTCCCACTGTTCCCTGCTCTTCCTCTGGCCCTTCTGCAGCCACCTCCTCCCCTCCTTCTCTGCATTTCCCCTTTTCTCTGCAGACGAGGTTTCTAGACAAGTCCGATCTATGAAAGTCTTGTCAAAACAGGTTCACCCCTGTTCCTCCATAACTATGAAGGACCACTTCGACTCCCTGGCTCCTGCCCTGGCTGATTTCTGCAATCACTCCTTCACCACTGGAGTCTTCCCATCCCCCCTGAAGCACTCCCTTGTGCACCCTCTTCTTAAGAAACCCTCTGCCGACACCTCCTGCCCGGCTAACTATCGCCAACTGTCCATCACTCCGTTCCTGGGCAAACTCCTGGAGAAACTGGCCATCTCTCAGCTTAATCTCCACACTGAATCTGTTTGTTGTCTTCATGACCATCAGTCTGGCTTCAGAGCTGCCAGAAGCATGGAAACTGTTCTTCTGCACATCTGTGAAGACCTGCTCTCTAACCTTGACTCCAACACCCCTTCCGTCCTCATCTTGCTTGATCTCTCTTCTGCCTTTGACACTGTCAACCATGCCATCCTGCTCAACCGTCTCTGTGATAACCAGGGCATCACTGGTCAGGCACTGGCATGGCTGACTTCTTTCCTCTCTGACCAACCCTCCAAGGTCCAACGTGGGTCCTTCCTCTCTGCTATATTTTTCTCTACCTGTGGTGTCCACCAGGGGTGTAACCTCTCTCCCTGGCTGTTCAAACAATACCTGGCACTCCTTGTGCACTGCATCGCTGCTCTCTGCCCCAACTTTCAGTGCTATGCGGGTGACACTGAGCTCATTTTCAGGCTACCCTCGGCCTCCTCCTCTCCCTCCCTTATCTCACACTGTCTGTCTGCTATCCAAGAGTGGTGTCCCGCCAATGACCTCTGCCTTAATACCAGTAAGACTGATATTCTCCTCATTGGCACACCCGCTCCCTCCTTCCATGTAGCTCTCTGGCCGGCCTCTCTTGGCCCTCTTCCTGCTCCCACCTGCAGGGCTAAAAACCTTGGGGTCATCTTCGACTCTACTCTCTCCTTCTCCCCTCACATCTCTGACATCTCTAAGAAGTCACACTACCAGCTGCTCCTCCTGAGAGGTATTCTTCCTTTCCTCTCCTTCCCCCAGAAGCTCACTGTCTCCAGAGCTCTTGTTCTCTCTAGGCTAGACTATTGCAACAGCCTCTTTCTAAACCTGCCTGCTTCTTCTCTCTGCCCTCTGCAACTTATCCAGAACAGGACTGGGAGACTTGTCCTTGGCCTCAAGCCCAGGGTTCGTATCTCTCCAGGACTGAAATCTCTGCACTGGCTCCCAGTCGCTGCGAGGATTAAGTTCAAAACCCTCTGCATCGTCCACAAGACCTTCTGGGGCTTTGGACCTCATTACCTTCAGCTCTCTCTTCCTAAATACCTTCCTTCTCGAGCTCTTCGCTCATCCGCCTCCAACTCCCTCAGGGTCAGTCGCTTCTCCAAGCAACGAGTTGGTGGTAGATCTCTTGCCTCGGCTGGTGCCTCCCTTTGGAACAGCCTCCCTGCCTCCCTTAAACTTGAGGGGAAGCATCTCTTCTCTTTGCTTCTGCTTTCTCTCCTCCTCTCCTCTGCTGACCCCCTAACAGGAACTAGAACTGCACTTGCCACCGTGACACCCTCTGATCTCGGCACCACCTGCACTGACCACCTGGCAACCCCCACACTTGGGGACTGTTTCTGTATCCCTACAGTCCCCCTCCCGGCCCTTGACACCTGTTGTCTGCACTTATCCATGTACTTGCCACATGCTGGCCCCTACTTACTTATTGTTATTATCTTTGCCATGTACTGCACTGTCTCTGCCCCCTTCCAACGCACTTGCGTGATCTGAATGACACCTGGCCTAGTAGGATCGTTGTCCGTCCTCCCTTTTGTTCCCCTCCGTTGCCTCGTCGCACATTGAAACGCTTGTGTATTGGTGTGTTATAAAAGCCATAACATATCATATCACGGGATTCGTTACCAAAATGACAGTAAGTGCCTGTTCATATGTATCCTTGCGCTCTTGTCACAGTGCCCATTCCTTTTGGCTAACAATCCACACAATCGTTTCTCTACATCTGTTCATTTGCAGAATCTTTACCGGACGTATTGCCAACGCATACGCCGCTGCCACACAAATACGCTTGGAGCTGAAGCCACGGCGCGTGCTGATGATGAGTCACACCCCTCATTTGAAGGTAAACCTTCATGCTGAAGTAATGTGTAGAGCACCACCGATCGAGCCCATTATTTTTGAACTATCAACGTTATTGTTTTTTTTTCCTTTCCACAGTACAACACACAGTGCTGGTCTGCATTGAGGGCCTTCACTCTGCACAGAGCTACTTTCTGATGTGAGTTTTTTAACTGCACCCCAAGAAGCCCACAGGGTGGATGGCATGCGCACATATGTAACTTAACCTTGTTCACCCCTCCCCTCACACCACTCTCCCACTGGTTCCTCCGGACTTTACTGACATACAGCCACGTAATAAGTGGAAGCATATTAATATGCACCCATCTTTAGATCCACTTTGGATACTTTACCAACTTTTTTATAGACAGTGTGCACCAATGAGTTAGTGTACTGTCACACTTTTGAATTGATTTCTGTATAATTAAAGCTTGGCCCCTCCTCTTTGTTGTTTTCTTGTGTTCCCTACAGGGAACGGAGCAGCCTGTCCAGTCAGCCCCAGTGAGAGACATACTGGAACACGTAATCTAGTTACCATTCATTAATCCGTCCTGAAGAAGATGGTCTGAACCACTGGCACCATCGAAACCGGTCGACCTCCTCGGTTATGGTGTTTTACATAACCTTACGAGATATCCCCATGAGTTAGAGGGGGTACTCCCTGTGTTGAATGTTTATCGCCTCATGTGGAGTGAGTTTTTAAGGATACCCAACATAGTTTGGTGCTTTTTATTTGTATATGTTGTTCTACGCATAAACCACCAACGTGTGATTTAGTTGCAACCTAAGGGTGAGTAAATGTAGTACTGAAATTCCCTCGGCACCACCTGACACATGTTAGCCTTTGCAGCTCTTTGACACAAGATTTTATCATATCATTTGTTGTCGAAAATCAAAAAATTGTGGTTTATGCTTGATGTTGCTTGTTCTCTGTCACAATTTTCCAACACATTGCATGTACTGCCCACACAATTGATGAGAATTAGGGACTTTTCTCCTTTATCTATCCCTCTTAGTTAGGCGGTGCATCACTCGCCATCTAGGGAAAGGCAACCCCGCTAGGGGTAGGGCGTTCTTCTTGATGGTCAGTCAGGCCACTGTCTCCCCCATTTGTTTTTTGTCATTCTGCTCGCCTTGTCATCACTGTGACCTGTGTAGTCGATACTCCCATTGAACCGTTTAGGTTGTGTTATGATAGCTGGCTGTGAACCATGTCTCAGGGAGAGCAAGGACATCCAGATCAAGTTCTTCAAGGAGGTGGCAGATGTCAGAGGAGTGTTTCACAGCAGAGCGAGTGTTGAGAGTAGCGACGTGGAGCATGTTACCACATTTAAAAGACTTTCGTGGAGGGGTACAGGATTGAGGTATGCCCTGCAGGGCAGTAGAGGGGCCCGACAGTGGTCAGAGGAGGTAGAAGGAGATGGCCAAGTAGCTAGAAAAGAAGAGGAGGATGCCAGAGAGGCGGCGGAAGAAGGAGGTGGTGGAGGAGCCAGAGAAGTGCTGGTAGGAGTAACAGGAGAATGAAAATAAGTTGAAAAGATGTGGAGACGCCTATCGAAAAGGAGGAGATTGGGCTGTGGGCCTTGGACCAAGACAGCGCCATGCAGATAGACATTAATGATGGTCTTGGAGGAGTGGAAGGAGGCAAGAGGACCCCCCACTGTGTGCCACCATTAATGGGAGAAGAGGAAAAAGGAGAGAGAAAAGAGACCATATGAGGGGTCAATAGGTCTGTAGAGGGAACGACAAAGAGGATTTATGTAAGAGTCTGTCTGGTGGAAGCACTGATGTAGGTATCGGCGATAGGGAGGCCTGGGTTGGAGACCAGGATGTCCCTCTTGAACTTCTTCCTTCCTGACTTAGTGAGAGGGATAGGATAGGAGATAGAATAGCAGTTACAGAAGATCGGGGAGAAAGAAAGCACCATAGAGGGTGCGTGGTGGAAGTAGAAAGATGAGGGAGCAAAAGAGGGAACAGAGAGATGCACAGTCCATGCCGCGTAACGCAGGACGTGCAGAGTGGGGTTCGCACAGTCGGGAACACACAGAAGGGGCTGACAGGAACACTTAGCAGTACAATAATAACCCCAGTTAGTGGAGGGGACCTAGAGAGCGGGGGAGAGCATAAGGACACAGATCACAGTACAATAACAACCACGGTTGGGGGGTGGGGTGACATAGAGAGTGGGGAGAGCCTAAGGTCACAGATCACAGTGCAATAATAACTACAGTTGGGGAGGCTAGAAAGTGGGAGAGAGCCTAAAAGGGGACAGATCATAGTACAATAGAAACTGCAAATATGAAAGACACAAAACACAAAGTATGACTAACCACTGCAAGGGGAGAGCCTAGGGTTGCCCAGAGACTGAGTACGTTATGTCAGATGGTTTGGTGGAAGCACGCGCAAAGGCCAGGAAGTTTAGTAGAGAACAGTAGTGGCTGCTCCCCCTTCCAGCACCTTTCTTACCTTTCGGATGCTGATGGTCTACCTTGTGTGAGGGAAAATATCTCTAGTAGGAGTAGTAGGAAAGTAGCTTGCATGTGTTCCAGTCTCTGTTTTTTAGCCAATAGCAACGTGCATTTGAGATTGTATGGGCATGAGACTATTAGAAAATAAAACTGCAGTTCCCGACATGCAAAGTGCAGCAAGTGCTGTTGACTGACAGGTCAGTGTTGGACATAGGTGGCAGATGTGAGCATTTAACAACAGTAAAAACTTTGTCATAATTTGGTCCCTTCTCTGTAGAACTCTAAGACGGTCTCTCTTAGGCACTCAACCAGTTCTGGCTTCGAGGCCACGCAAACCCTGTGAATCTTCTACCTGTAGTCCTGCCTTTGTAAAGGAAAAATAACCTTCAATATTGTGTGAGAACTCCTAATGACGGCCAAAAACAACTGGCTCAGCATATGAAATCTGACAAGGAACAGTTCTTTGTTGCTGCATTTTTTATATTCTCGAATCCAGGACTGATGCCAAATGACAAGCACAGGCAGTAGTTTGTCAACATTACTGACTTGATTGACATGAAAGTGTTCTCACTCAGAGAGTACTTCATATGCAAACTAATATTGTATGTCTAAACAATCCAATGTATATCTCTGCCAGACATTGCTAGCTGAGGCAAATCACTATAATTATACCTCCAATGTTTCTTGCTAAGCTATTCCCCATCTGGCAGAACGGGATATGCCAATACCTGTTTTACCATAAGTAAGATGTATTGCACCTGCTAGATGGCAGCTTATGGAAAGTAAACCGTGTGCAGGTAATAGTGCCAGAATGTGTTCCCATTATAAATCGGCCTCAAGTCGACTTTGGCACTCGTTATAAGTTGGGCAGTGCGGTAAAAATGTGGCAGTAATAGCATTACCACAGCATTACTGCACCGCCCGACTATGAGTTTTGGGGTAAAGTGGAAGAAAAACCTCGGTAATTCCACTACCTTACCACCCAAAATCAGCCAATTCAGCGGTTTTCAACAAGGAAAATTGCCACTGGTGGCAATAACACCGAAATCGCCCACCAATTAATGGGACTAACACCACCTGCTATCACTTGTAATCTGGCGGTAATACCGCCAGACCAAGTGGGGGTAGCAGTAATACAGTTTGGGTGTATCTGAGCAGATTTACCCCAGAGATCCCACCAAACTTATAATGAGGCCCAATTAAAGGTAATCATTTTATTGGGTTAATAAGGATGTAACCTCATGTCAGCCCTGTCCAGAAAAGATTCTGTGACTTTAAGGTCACATACTCTATGCAGCAGGTACTTAACCCACTTTGCTATGATTTTTAAACGTTTTTATTTTTTATTTTCATGTGCATTCAGTCAAAACAAAGAGGTATCAACAGATGAGAGAAATTTACCTTGAAACCAAGGTCATTAAACTAGTTCAAAGTAATACAATAATCCACCTCAACAATTCCTGTCCAGGCATCGACCATCGCAGAAGAACGGATGACATAGCGACATCATAGATAAGCTCCATCTGAGCTTAGGGTATGTATAAACGCATCACTTCGGTGGACACCTGCCGCAGGTACGGCTACCCATCTACGCACTCTAGAATGCAGCTATGACTACAACAAATTTGGTCTAGCTGGTCACATAACCGTTTCACACAGAAACACCAGAATACAGTGACAACCTACCACACCTTTCGGTCTAGCTGGGTACATATTGACTCTCCTGCACTAGCGCCAAATCGTGACCTCCCTCGGCATCCGTCCTAATGCCTGACCTCTTGGGTAGCTTATCAGAGCATAACCAGCCCTCTTTTGTGCTAATCCTGGCCAAATACACACACACATCTTAAGCCTCCTCTTAGAACTTTCCCATACCTGGACTAAGGTCCCCAAAGGCGTTCCTACCACAAAGTGCGTTGAGGCCATACACATGGGAAAAGGCGCTATATAAATGACTACTACAATTGAATGTTGAAGAGCAAGATAAATAGCAATGTTAGCGTTGTTGTCCGGAATATAAATGTGTATGCAACTGTATCCAGGAACCTGAATGCACATCAAAACACAGTCACAAAATGATACGTGGAAGTGTGTTTTTCACCATGCTTATCGAGTTCACAAATAGTAATTCGTAGAAAATCAGTTCTTTTCACTGATTTTGACATATGCACAGTTTCCCATCCTTGCATTTGACACTCTACAGTGGAGAATAACAAAGATTTAATTTAAATTCATGTTTCTTGTTATATTGCTTTATAATCATGTTGCATTCATGCATTCATTGTTGTGCTCATTGGGTCTTTCTTGGCAAATATACCTTTTTTCCATAGTATGTTTCTATGAAGATTGTTATATATGTTCAGGTTTATTTATTAGGTGGTTTGGTGATTTGCAAGGCCGCTTTATTAGCACAATGTATTAGTTTCATATTTAAACAAATCTATGCAGAAAGCATCGTACATTGGAATCAAACTAAACATGGGATGGAAGAAGATGAAGTGTACCACCTAAATTGCAAACCGTGCAACCAGGAATCGTGGATTCAAATCATGGCTTCCCCACTTTACCAAACTATGTGATCCTAGACAAATCACTTTCTATCACTGAGCCTTATTTCTGTAAGGCACCAAAACTGGGGTCACTTAGAAGTGTCTCTTTGAAACATGTACTATATAAAATGACATAACTCATTCCGCCATGTTCCAGTAGACATCAGAGTTGCTTCACATACAGCAATAATATTACCATTTACATAGTGCATAGCACTGACTGCATTAACTTACTCATGGTAAGGTCAATTGGGAGCCATCATTTTCCCTTACAAGTAGGTGAAATGCATGATAGAACAATGCTGCACGAGTGGGTGGTATGTGTGGTGTATGTGTGAAACGATGTGAAATATAGGACAAAACAATGGGAGATATGAAGGAACAGCAGTAATAGTACATTATAGCTATAATTTCATTGTCAGGTACGTAATAAAGTGTCAGTTCCAGGATCACAATGGAATTGTTATGTTGTGAACTGGTCCTGTTTGTCTCACTGGCCATGAATGAATACTTACAGAATGTTGGTGTATGGATGATGACAGCTCAGGGAAATGTTGAGTGAGTGTGATGCATGAGTGTTCCATGAATGTCAGTTGGGGGCCTGAGCTGGATGTATGAGGATGGTCGGTGGGTGTGTCCTGTGTCTTCCCTGCCACTGGATGTTACCTTGATCTACTTCCCATATGATATGTAAATACCCCACAAGTAAGTTGAGTTCTGTACATATATACTTATGTACAATAAAGTCACCTGGAATCCATCATGGCTCTGCAGCTGGTCTGTGAGTGGACTGTCACATCAATGTAGGTTATTTACAACTGGAATCCTTTTTACTCTGATTCACGCTTGTTGGGGAATTCTCAAATGCATACTCCACCAATATTACTGATTCAGCCACATCCCGGCAGGCGATATGATGACCAACCCATTAGATACTGGTGATGAACTATTGCAGATATTGGTTAAAGAAGTCACAGATAATTTGATTAAAGGCAGTGTGTTTTCCCTTCTGTGTCTGTGAGCTTAGCGGAAGGTTGAAAGCAATTAGAATGACAAAGCGCGATACAGAATTTGACTACAAATAATCACCCGAGGTTGATATGTGTGGAATGCAACAGTACAGTTGCTGAACATTGGGAGTGGACGTAGGGAAGGGAGAGAAGGAAGGAAAAGAGAGGGACAAAACGAATGCCAACCGGTGGATGAATAAGTACGAGTAGGACAGTGCATAATGGGTGGTAATAAGAGAACAATTGCATGTTAACGGTGGCTGAAAGGTCAGCATATTTAGAGCTGGACAGATTTCAAGCAGATGAGAGCTGTGTAGCCTGGGGGAGCTGGAAAATAAACTTTGGGGAGACGTTTTTGATTATTTGGTAGCGAGAGCTATTGAGCCAAAGAGATATCTGGGTGTAAGAGGAAAAACGAGACCCCAGCAATGGTTTATTCTAAGGTGATGCTGGACGGAGGCTTGAGGGTGACGATGGCTTTATAATCCATGCAGGTGTATTTACAGTTGATGCAGGTCTCAAGAAGGAGCCACAGCAAGTGAAGAAGGCTATGGGTAGTGTGATCCAGTTTCTTTGGGCCTTGAATGAGGCAGGTAGAGGAGGATTGTTTTGATGTGCATGAGGTCAGATGAAAGATGGCCATCTAGGAGAGGCCTCCTAGGTGGACAAATGGACCAGAGGGGTCTATGTGTGAACTGACAAGAGATTGGAAACAATAGGCTGAGATCAGGGGTTTGGGTTTCCTGAAAATGTGGGGTATGAATAGGCAGAATTCAGATTAATGGTCAAGTGCAAATGTATCAGGACTACTGAGATATAGGTTAGTGTGAGTAAAGATAACCAGGATTAGAGTGCAGGTGGCAAGAGAGCGCAGAGAGGAGGAGAACCTCTGTCTAGATGGAGTTGTTTTCGTAATAGGATGGCCATCAATCTTTTAATGGCACTGAGTCAATTCCTTCTGCAGATGAAGCTGTCCATTGATGAGACCCTAAGACCCTCATTGCCAGAATGCTATTCTACTGAGATTATTTTCAGACCCAGCAGCTTGTCTTGTGCTTCCTTGTACAATTTTACGTTCACGGGCTTTCCTGTAGCCAGGACCCCACAATGGAGAAGTGTGTGGTGACACTTTTTTTATTTTTTAATCACCCAAGACTCCTCTTGGCTCCTTAGTCAGGTTCACTCTGCCTTCCTTTTCTCCACTTCATCCTTCATTCTCCCCCTGCGCCACAGCACATCACATCTGCCGTGGTGTCACAGTGTCGTGCTCCACGTACGATATATAGCAAACCACCTCACTTTAGAGCAGGGGTCTTCAAAATTTCTGAGCAAAAAATAAATTATTCGGTATGCCCCTGCCCAGCCCCTCTGTGTTGGTGTTATTTTCTTTTATAGAAATGGCTGCAGAATGCGTGCTACCATAATTTTGAAGGGATATGTTGTTGGGGAGACATTCCAAGACAGTAGGACAATCACTTCCAATCCAAACATAGAAACTGTGTAAGTAAACACAAAATTCTCCAGTAGGGCTTTTATTTTCTCAAAATGCATTCCTATTAGTATATTCAGCAGAGGACAATTTGATTTAGCAGAGCAAGAACTAATGGGAAGGTTGGGCCTGTCTCTCTGCAGAAAGTAAGTCAATGTGTGGCTTTATTTTTGAGACCGCCACTCTGAGGTTGTCCTCCACTTCCAGCCTTGTGTGGTATTTAGTTTTCAGTACAGCCAATGCTGAAAAGCCTATTTCGCACAAGAAGGAAGGCCCAAAAGGCAAGATACTGTATAGCAGACCTTGCCAATGTAGGATACTCCAGGATTACCTTCAGCCAAAAGTCACCCACTGCACAGTTCCTAAATTCAGATTGCAGTAGTGTCCGACTGAACCTCAATCAGCTCCTCCTGGGCATCAAATGGAAGATGCACCACCTCCTCTGCCAGAACAGGCTGCACCACCCAGTCATTAATGCCAGCATTTTCTTCAGGGAAGTATTTATCAAAGCTGTACCTTAATGTTGTTAGATGACTTGTGATTGGTTCTAGGACATGCAGCAAGTTGTACTGTGTTTCCTCAATTGCTTCTGCAAGCAATGGGAACTGAACTGCTACCCCAGCTCCAATTGTTCTTTTCCAGAGGTCTACCTTCCTCTGGAGGGCAAATACTTTTTTATTCATTGTAAATGAATTGGCATTGGCTCGTTGCAAAGATATATTGAGGGTATTTAGCTTATCCAAAATATCAGCAAGGCATGCCAAGAGCACAAGCCAGCAGGGATCTCACAGATGGTTTGCTTTGCCAGTATCCACATCCAAAAGGATTTGCCGGGACAAATAGTACCAATGAGGATTCCTGTATACTTTGCATTAAATCACAGATCATTTCAGGACTATATCAGTGATCAGAGATTTCTACATTTGATAAACAAGTCTGTTATAAAAGGATTGTATGTGTGAATCTCTAAATGCATAACTGATGCATGGCTTGGTGCTCACATCACAGTTCACAATACTCACCCTAACATTAAAATGTTTCTACCCATGAACCGTACAAGCTCATATGAACAGTTTACGTTTTTGGATTTGAGTATAAAATGGCTGCAACATCAGCCACTCAAATGGGGTACAAGGGCTCTTTTGCTTCTTGTTTCTGAAGTATTTTAGAGGAGGAAGGGCTGGGTCTCAGTGTGGGCATGCCCAACCCCAATACAGAAACATCTTTAGAGAATTAGATCTACAGACAGGGCAGGATACTGCGCAGGAGAGACCCAATAAACAATGCACAGAAAGGCAACACAGAAAGGATTGTACCTCTTTCAAACTTTATCCTGACCAGTAATAAGCTGATGAAGCGTTTTAAACAAAACCAGCTTCTGATGCGTGGTATAGGGCACACAATTCCTCAGCCACTATCTCCTCACCATTGTGCAAGCCTCCCTCAGGGCTTATTTCAGCAAAATGGAGTAGGCCCATGCTTTAGCTAACAGAGCTGGCATTAACATCTCTTATTAGTGCTGCCCTGCAACTAGTGAAAATCATGGTGTGTCAGTGTAGAAAGGGCATTTTGCCTCATGGATTTACAATTTGAGGCAACTTCTTTGATTGCTTTATGTGTTTAAGTGTGGGCACAGTATGGCATGATCATCAGAGTCACATACACAAAACAGTCCAGTGTGCTCTTGTATGGACATTGGGCACATCAGACAAAAACAGGTATATGTGCTGTTACATAAGGGAGCACCAGATATACACCATTTACCAACAGGGTGGCGACTGGTGCAGTACACAAATCATTGCTGCATACATCACTGCATTGATTTGCCATGGACTACTGTCTGCATGGTGACACACAATGAACTCCACTTTACTAATCAAGGTGCCAAGTGACATTGAGTTGCCATCTGGTGTGTTCGCTAGGCAGTGGTTGGCTTGTTTAGACAATTAAAATACCTTTGACAGTGAGAAGATTCATTAAGTACATGTCCAAAAGCAGCCACTAGAACAATTAAGCAAGAAAACTAGAGTTAACCTTTCCAGGGATGCGCCATATGTAACTAAAAAGTAATATTGACCAAAAAAAGTATTGGTGTGTAGAATAAAGAGACACAAAAATAAAGAAAATAGCTTTCAACTTTTCTGTGTGGCACGTTAATTCTCTCCAAAGAATGCATGGGTTTGGTCAGCTAACTGATACTTGGGCTGGCCTGGTGAATAAAAATGCCCCATGTTCAGTTCTTAACACTAAAATGCTAAGCAGATAAGCATGAGGCGGTGGACCACCAGAGGGGCGCACCCCACTATTTGAATACAGCTGCCTTAGAGAAAAAACAAATATTAGGTTAGTCCTTCTATCAAACGTTCAGGAGGCCTTACCATTTTTGTAAGGGCTTTGGATATCCATGAAAATTTTGAGAAGAAAAAATGAATGGACAAATGACCTCATTCCTTTTACCATAAAACGAAAATAACTTTTTTATTTTTAACTTTTTTCTGTCACCTCCCTACCCTAACCTATACCCTTACCCTACCCCCTACCTATGATTTACTATACATACACTAAAATAACTACCATTTTCGGTCAAAAAATGTAGTCATTTCTCCTTTGATTTTTTTGCATTTGTTTTTTTCTATGGATTCGAAGGGCTTGCATATTAGCTGCAACCACCTGGATTGGCTCGTCCATTTAGGTTGTGGCATCAGATGTAGGAGGGTGCATATTGTTATTTTTGGAGATGACTTTCCCTGGTCACTTTGCAGGGACGATGGATCTATTTTCGTAAGAGACTGTTAGTGGTCAAGGACCGAATTTTGACACAGATTTGTCAAGGGTTGGCTGTTTCACGAGAGCTAAATCTGTAATGGTAATTTCATTAGAAGGGATGTGATCTGCTAATTAAGGCTTGTATGAACCTTTTTGGCTGGGAGGAAGCCGGATTTGCATATAGCCTCTCCCCTTCTGCAATGGCATTGTAGGCTGAAAAACAATGATCTGAGGCATTACCCAGAACAATTGCCAGTGGTTAGTCATTCATAATGTTCCAGCCATCAACCTTTAGTAGTGCACCTGTCACCCTGTAATGACATCTATCTATGGAATGTATTAACTTTTTAATAATTAAGGTATTTTACAAATAATTATCCCTGTTCTAATACCCCCACCATGACAATCCCACCCCAATCATGCACAAGAAACAGGCTGTTTTTTGTCTGAGTATTCTGTTTTATTCAAAATAATAAATCAAGAAATTCGAGTGGTCACCTAACTTTCGATGCAGGGTAAGACACCCACAAAACTTCACATAAATACAGCCAGCAGACAGACAAGAAAATGCAACCGGCCTGGTATTGTTTAGCTATAATTTGTATTCCAATTTGAACTTTTTTAAACATTTGGTGTAAATCCGTCCAGTATTTTTTTTAAAACCCAAAAGTAGGTAAAAACAAATGTGTGATATCTGGGTTCGATCCGCTGACTCACTTCCCTGTTCGGTCCACGGACGGGCCTCTGATTGGTTCAGAAGGCGTCGTAAGGTCCGTGGACATCAGGCGCTCCGACTGATTGGATGGTGAAAAGCGTGAAATGCATCCGATTTTTGGAAACGCCCGCCATGTGGAATTCGCGGGCATCTGCCGGTGTCCGCGAACATCGCGCTAACAACCTATTAAAAAACACAACATTGCACTTGTCAAACTCATCAAACAATCTCTGGAGAGGTGGGGGTGATGAAGATGGGGTGGGATATGGCGATAAAAAGCCAAAAAACTAGTGTTTTTCATCCCCGAAGTCCGCAAACAGTCCAGATGTATGGGGCCATCTATGCCTATTTCTGCATTACTGGGTTGGTGAAAAGCAGTTTTTGGATGGCTTATAACTTTGGCGCCACTCAATGAAACAGCATGAAATGTTGGCACTGTATTCTAGACCTGATTCTGAATGGTTCTGGAAAGTGTGGAGCTGCTTTGTCAAGAGGGAACCAAATTACAGGGGGGTCTCAAAATATTGTAAAGGCTTATAAATGTGGTGCCATTTGACAAATCTGCACAAACGTTCACATAACGATATTACATCTAGATATAAATGTGTATACAAAGTTTGGTGGGATTCTGTCAAGAGGGGGCAAAATTAGAGGGCGGGTCCCAACATTTTATAAAGGCTTATAAATGTAGTGCCATTTGACGAATCCACACAAAATTTTGCAAAACATTTTCAGATCTAGATATACAAGTATTTGTAAAGTTGGGTGGGATTTTGTCAAGAGGGGGCTAAATAAGAGGGGGGGTCTCAGCATTTTTAGATGGCTTATAACTTTGTTGCCGTTTCATGACTATTGTTTGTACATACATTTTGACACTTTTGAAAAAATAAAACATGGGTGGATTTCCAGCAAACTCCTGTAAGGAGCATTGTCAAGGACTTAAAGCATAGTTTTGCAAATGTACCTGTGTTTTACAAAAAATAGTGATATACCTTTGGTGACTGAGGTATACCCTGACACATGGTCATAGGGTTGTCTCTTCGCCTTCTGCTGGCTGCCATGGAAAGGGAATAGGGGCTCTGTACGGAGCCCTGCCTTCCCTTTCCATGGTGGCCATCTTGGAAAAGGAATTTCCTTCCTACAGCAGGACGCCGCAGGCATCCCAGTGTAGGAAGAAAAATCCTTTTTTTAGCACCCTGGGTTCCCGTCTTGGGAACCCGGGATGCTAATGGTGTTCATCCCCCATTGCAGGGGCTGGAATGGGGGATAATGGTCCGGAGCCCTCGTTATCTGCCCTCACTTTGCTTGGGCCGATAGCTTGTGTTGCCGGGCCATTATCCCCCCATTCCAGTGCCTGGAACAGGGGATGAACTCCACATTATATAAAGTAGATGGAGTCTATAAGATTTAATTTTTTAACTATTAATATAACTGTGAAAGGTGGTTGTGAAAGGAACCTTTATTTTGTTGTGTTTGATGTATTTTTGCATGAGAGGTTAGAACCTAAGGTGGGGAGGGAAATGAGGGAAGAGGCACCAAGCATTAATGTGGAGGGGCAGACGGACAGGGGAAGATGTTGCGCATCTGTAATTTCTACGGTAGGGGGCAGTGTTTCTCATGATCCTTGATTACAGCTTCAAACGCACTTCGAAATTGGTTGCCCCTGCAGAGTGGTGTGTTGCAGTATATGCAGAGGACTGTTGTCTTTGAAAGAAATGGATCAACAACCTCGTTTATTGGGGGCGTGGCTGATGGGCGTGCGATGCAGACGTGATTTCTCGTCGCTCCCGGGCCGCCAGCCTGATCGTGCATCCATCCTGCTTTAAAACTACTTGGGAGATACCCAAATATGCCTCAGCGAAGCGTGAAATACTGATCCAGCAAAACACAGTACTGCGGACTATAACCCGTGTGTATTTCAGGAGTTACACTGTTTGAAAACTACAGACAACCGTCTGAAAAAAGACCATCCAAGATGGCCGCCGAGAACCTGGAATAGGAGCGGAGTGCGGTAACTCGTGAGGGAGCCAGCCGGTGCCGAGAAAGGGCCGTCCCCGGCAGCGCTGACATCGAGGGTGCAGGAGGTGGACCGTGCACTGGCCCCATCTGACAGAACCGAGGGGTGTGTGTGGACGAGTGGAGCTGGTCCGCGCCTGCCGCCCTCCGTGGCGGATCACCATACCGGTGTTGCGCGGCAACGGCAGGCAGAGACCGAGGTGGAGAGACCCTTGCCCCACCACTACACAGCAGCAAGGAGCGGACACGACCTGGGGGTTCGAGGGCGCGCAAGCAACACCTGCAGCCCCGAGGTCCGAGAGGACTGGAGCACGGCCTCTCCCCCCATGACACGGGCACGGGCGCTCTGCTTCGCGAAGAGCGCCTGCCAATTCCCCAATGCAGCGGCAACATCCCTCGGAGCCGCCACCAGAAACAGCAGTAAGGAAGAGGTGGGGAGGCTAACGGAGGGCGGTGGTCACAGGCGCGGGTCCGGGTCCCTGTCCGCTCTCCGACCACACCAACACTGCCATAAAGTCCCTGCGGACCCCAGCAGCCTCTGCTCCGGCACGATATGACCTGGACATTGAGGCCTTATATTAGCATGGACACACAGACACCTCTCCTGAATTAAACCACGTGTCATAAGAAGAAGAGGACATAACTTTACCAGCTCTAAATGGTAACAACCCCTTGAGACTCTGAAACTGTGTCACTGAGGCATCATTATAAGCGCGAGTCAACCAGGAAAAGCTGCCCACCGCGACGAACGCATGGGGTGCTAACAAGTCAAGGATGCCAGTAGATAAAACCCTGTAGGCACCTCGAAAACCACACAAATTACTACTGAATACCTTGCAGATACCCGAGCATGCTGTACAGTGGAGCAATACAAGCAGGAGCTGTTGGCACCTGAGAAAACCCGCACTGTGCGCAAACTAAAAGCAGTGTACGACACTATCACCCACCCCACAGGGCGTGTGCCAAGATCCCATGACCTGGTAAGCACGTCGTACATGGGCTGCTCAATAACCAAGTATCGCGGTGGGACCAGTTGTACCAAATAGCCAATAACTTACACCGTAGAGAGTAGGAGAAAACACTCTTGAGTGGGAAACGAGCAGGACAGAGCACTGTAAGCAGTGGAAGCGCACATAACAGGATCCAAAGTGGCGAATACGGCCGCATCCTCAGTCCTGTGAACTACAGATATTCCTATCATAAGTGGCAACAACAAAGCAGGACCCCACTCTGTGTACCCCTCCATTAGACTCCATGATCCAGTAGAACATAAAGCTCAAGACTCTGAGTCGCGCCTGAGAGCCAATACTGTCGGACCCTCCCAACCCCCCTCTCCCCATGACGGAAGACATCTCTGTACCGCCAAGACACCGAACCAACATGGCGAAGGACAAACCAAGGAAAACCTCCACACAAAGCAGGATAGAACAATACGCAGCAACACCAATGTCGCGCTCACCGGAGCGACCAGCATCAATTGAACCTGACAACATGGAGGATCATATCTCCCTCAGAGACGTGATGAGTGCCATTGTTAGCTCCAGAACATCAATGGAAAAGAAAATGGACAGTATCGGCGCCGATATATCCCTACTGAGACACGACCTACAGAAACTGGCCTCGCGCACCAGAGAGGCCGAGGCATGCATCTCGGAAGCGGAGGACAGCCTACGGGGGGTCAACAGACACATGTCCGGCATGCTAGACTGCATCAAAATCCTGGAAGCAAGAGTAGATGAGGGCGAAGGGAGATTCAGGCACAACAACAACCTCTTTTATTTTTTATTTATTCGCATTTTTAAAGCCTGCATCAGCCCGGAGGCATTGTGGCGCTGTTACATATATGATACATTGCTGGTTATGGTACAGTTACATATATGATAGTGTTGTGAAGTACTTGTTCTGTATGCATGGAATGCTGATGTGAGACAGTGGAATGTTTGGTGATGAATGTAGTGTGAAGGTTTCAGCTCAAGTCAGTTGAGCCTGGGTCATGAGACCCAGTAGTTCCCTACAGTATCCAGTCATTTTTTCGAAACACAAAGTTTTGAATACAAACTTTGTGAATACTTTCTGTCAAAAAGTAATTTTTTAGAATAGTCATTTTCTTGAAAATAAATTGCTTATCATATCGAATTATTTTAAAAAAAAACATTACTAGGGTTGGGGCTAGGATTAGTGTTTAGGGTTAGGGTTGGGGTTTAGGGTTATGGTTGGAGTTGGGGTTGGGGTTAGGGTTAGGGTTGGGGTTGGGGTTAGGGTTTGGGCTAGGGTTAGTTTAAGTGTTAAAATAGGGTTAGGGTTGTGGTTTGGGTTAGTTTAAGGGTTACATTAGGGTTAGGGTTGGGGTCAGGGCTAGGGATTGGGTTGGGGCTTGGGTTAGGGTTGGGGGATGGAGGGTGCCGTGGGGGGATCCCCCAATATACACAAGACATTAAAACGTTACAAGGGGCTGGCCAGTGGTGAAATTTCAGCCCTGGACAGCTCCATGTGACGTTTTAACGTTACAAAAAAAGTATTGAAATGCTACTTTTAACATGTGAAAGTGCATTTCAATTGAAACTAGTCCAAGTCTATTGTCGATGGATTGGTTTTGGAAGAAATGCATTTTTTCATGTTAAATAGAGCTTGTCACAGGTTTTTTTTTTAAACTTTGTTTTCAAATATTTTGTCATTCAAATGTTTTTGGTGTTGAAAAAATCACTATAAACCATTCCCTACATAATAGCTTGTTTTAACATGTACTAAAGCAATTTTAATAAGCTACAAATGTGTACAGAAGTACCATTATTACACTGGTGATGAGGATTACTGAAACAAATAACTCGCGCAATGAAGAAGACTGCTGAGGGGGGAGCAGCAGAGTAAGACAAGGAACCACTGCCACCCCAAAGATAAGAAGTAAGTCCCATCACCCAGGGGTGCAGAACATAAGGGGCATAGAAGTAAAGAAAGCAGCCCCAGCGCAGGATCAAGGCACATGTGAAGAAGAAGGGGCAGCCCAGCGCAGAAGCAGAGGGGTTGAGAAGTAAAGAATGCCCCAGCGCAGGCTCAGGGCACAATTAAAGAAGAAGGGGCAGCCCAGCGCAGAAGCAGAGGGGTTGAGAAGTAAAGAAAGCCCCAGTGCAGGACCAGGGCACAAGTAAAGAGGAAGGGGCAGCCCAGCACAGAAGCAGAGGGGTTGAGAAGTAAGGAAAGCCCCAGTGCAGGACCAGGGCACAAGTAAAGAAGAAGGGGCAGCCCAGCGCAGAAGCAGAGGGGTTGAGAAGTAAAGAAAGCCCCAGCGCAGGCCCAGGGCACAAGTAAAGAGGAAGGGGCAGTCCAGCGCAGAAGTCAGGGGGTTAAGTCTTGAAGCGAAGCCCCAAATAGTAAATCAGGCCGCAAGGAGAAGTGTTTAAGCTTGAAGTAGAAGCTGCAGCAAAGTGACTGGGGAAGTGAAGTGAAGCCCCAATAGCGAAGCAGACCCCAAATGTGTGAAGTGTGAAGCAGAGGCAGGGTGCAATGTAATGAAGATAAGCACATGCGCTGTGATATCTTGAAGCAGAAGCAAGGTTCAAAGGACAGAAGTAGAAGCAAAGCGAAGGGAGAACTAAAGTGAGGAAGAAGGTCACCAAAAGGAGGATTTGGGAAAGCAGATGCAGCGTGGTACCCAAAGGTGTGAAGAAGTCACTGCAGTGTGTTGAGCCCAGTGAAGTTCCCATAGTGAAGGGAAGAAGAAATAAGTGGGAAGGACCTTTGGGCAATGAGAAATGATTGTTTTATTTTGGCAGAAGCGCTATAGAGCGAAGTGAAACCACATGACTTTGGGGGATTTGGTGCAGTATAACTTCCCCAAACTTTCTCAGGCCAGACTAAAAGAAGTGATGGGCATGAGGAAGGAGCGCCATTATATGAAGCGTCATCATATGCATGTATCCTTTAAAGTGCAACATGGACTTATAGAAGTTTAGAGGTATGCGCATAAAGCAAAAGTAGGCAGCATGAAGGCGGATATTACGACCCAGGCGTTAAGGGTTAATGCCGTCGTTAACCCTTAATGCCTGATTCCAATTTTAACGGCTGCTTTTAGCAGGCGTTAAAATCCATGGCGCTAAACCGCCTTGGTGCTAATTACTGCACCGTAATTTACGGTGCCGTAATTAGCGCCTTCCCCACTCCCATTATGTCCTATGGGGCAAAAATGGGAATGGGGAAGGGTAAATGGGAAATGGGGATTTACCGCCCCACTCACCTTGGAATGGGGCGGTAAATCCACCATCCACCATGGTGTAAACATAGTTTACACCATGGTGGTAAAGTTGGTGTACTTACCGCCTGGGTCGTAATGACCTCCATAGTGTTTAAGGGTATGCACATAATGCAAAAGTAGGCTGCATGAAGGAGGCATGGACTTTTAGAGTAGGGATAGCATCCCCAATGGAGGAGGGTAGTGCCTCCAATCAGCAGTGAAGTATAGAGATAGTGTTTCCAATAGAGGAAGGTAGCACCCCAATCCTAAGTGAAGTGTAGGGATAGCGTTCCCAATATAGGAAGGGAGCGCCTTCTCTGAGAAGTGAAGTGTAGGGATAGCGTCCCTTTCAACATGAAGTGAAGTGATAAGTACGGATAGCGTCCTATAAAACTTGCATCTCTCAATAAAAAGATGCATGTCATGATATATGGATATTGCATGTTGAGGTTCTCCTGGGAGGAGTTCTAGTAGGTGGGAGGTGCTATCATGCTGTGTAAGAGGATGAAGACATATGGCTTCCACTTGCCTTTGTTGTCTTGCATGGAGGTGGAACCGCCCCACCCCTTTTTACAAATCCTTGGTGCACTCAACGTGCGGCGGGTGTCTGTAATGGTGTATCTGAGGCAGTGTGGGTGATGGATGTTTGCTTTATGTGAAGTATTCGTGTATATTGTGTTGTTGTAAAGGAAGGAGATGTGTTACGAGGTGCTTCATGCGTTTGTGATGTTGTTGGAAAGGAAGGAGATGTGTTGTGAATTACTTGTTCTGTATGCATGGAATGCTGATATGAGACAGTGGAATGTTTGGTGATGAATGTAGTGTGAAGGTTTCAGCTCAAGTCAGTTGAGCCTGGGTGATGGGACCCAGTAGTTCCATACATAATAGTCTGTTGTAACTTGTAATAAAGCTATGTAAATAAGCTACAAATGTGTACAGAAGTACCATTATTACAGATACATTGGTGGTTACTGAGGAATGCTTTAGTAGTTACATAGACATATGCATTTATGATTCATCAAGGAGTTACAGGGTGCAGGGATTTATGTGAATAGTATGGTTTTGAGGGCTTTGCGATATGAGAGTAGTGAAGGTTCTGCTCTGAGTGCGCTGTGGACGGCATTCCAAAGTTTAGGAGCCATGTAGGGGAAGTCAATGCTGCCGGCGTCGGCTCTTTTTAGGGGAGGTACACAGAGTTGGTGAGCAAGGTGGCTCCTGGTGGGAGAGATGTTTTTGGATATGGTGTTGGAAAGGTAAAATGGGGAGGAAAGATTGATGCATTTGTGCGTAAGAGTGAGGATTTTGAAATTGATCCTTTCCTTGACTGGGAGCCAGTGTGCATCACGTCTGCCTTGGGAAATATGGTCCCTTTTGGAAATGTGAGGGGCTACGCAGAGTGCATTGTTTTGTGTTATTTGGAGCCTATGATGTTTGTAGCTGAGGTGCCTGCCAGAAGGGTGTTCCAATAATTGAGTCTGGCTCCTATTGTGGCTCTTGCTATGGATGGGCAGTTCTGAGTGGTGAGAAAAGGTTTTATAGCCGCTATGAGTTTAGTGGTATGAGCAGAGGCAGAAGTGATGGTGCTGACCTGTCTTGACATTGAGAGAGTCATGTCTAAGTAGACTCTGAGAGTCTTAACAGCTGAGGAGACTGTTATGTTAGTGTGGTTGATGGTGAAGTCGGTGTATTCAGCGTTGAGTTTGGAGATGGTTTCCTTCGGGCCCAAGATGATGATCTCAGTTTTATCCCCATTTAGGCAGAGACCGTTGATGGCCATTCACTTTTGGATAGTGGAGTATATCTGGAGGAGAGCTTTGTATATGCTATGCCGAGCGCAACCAACAAGTCAAAGAGAGGTTTGGTGAACAGGTTATAGAGGGTGGGTGCAGTACAAGAGCCCTGTGGGACTCCACAATTGATGGTGGTGGGGTCTGAATTGGCTTGGTCGGAGTAGACCTTCATAGCCCTTCCGTCGAAGAAGGATGTTATCCATGATGTGGCTTTGTCAGAGAAATGGGCGTAGTTGGACATGTGGGAGGTTAGGATATCGTGGTCTACGAGATCAAACGCAGCGGAGAGATCAAGGAGTAGCAAAAGGGCAGGTTTGCCAGTGTCCCTTATTTTGGTGATTTGATTCTTCATATCTAAGAGTGCAGTTTCTGTGCCATGGCCTTTGCGAAAGCCTGATTGTCTTCTGCCTAGAATGGCATTGGACTCCAGGTATTGTTGGATTTGCATGTGGGCGGCTTTGTCCAGGATTTTGAGGAGGAAAGGGACGGTATTGATGGGGCAGTATTTATTTGGGCATGAAGGGTCTAGGATAGGTTTATTTTAAGAGGGGGCGAACCCAGGCTTCTTTCAGGCTTTGTGGTATGATACCAGGTGACAAAGATGCATTGTTGAATGCTGTGATGATGGAGGTGAGGGAGTCTGTACCTTCTTTAATGATAGTGGGAGGACAGATGTAAGTAGAGGGTTTGATGTTTTTGAGAAGGTTGGTAACTTCTCTGAAGGTAAAGAGAGGTATTTGTGAGGGAGGTTTGGGAGAGGGGGTCAGATGTGGAGTGCTCTTATTGTTAAGGGCATTGCGCTGGGCTATTATTTTTTCTTGCAACACAAACAAGTCCCAGTTTCACTGCGCCAAGTATAGCAAAATAAAAATTGGGAGTCCAAGTGATGTGTATGAAAGAACAGCCTTTAAAGTCCAAGGTTTAGTACAAGCAACAGCCTACCACGTGTTTCGGGCCTTCCACGGCTCTTCGTCTGAGGCTTAATAGGGATAGAGCCTGAAATTTAAGCTGAAGGGACAATGCCCAAAAAGTACTCTGAAGGCTTTGCAATTGCGGTTAAAGCTGGTCGGCTGTTTAGTCAGACTGAAGAAATCAATTGCTTGCACTAAACCTTGGACTTTAAAGGCTGTTCTTTCATACAATTCACTTGGACTCCCAATTTTAATTTTGCTATACTTGGCGCAGTGAAACTGGGACTTGTTTGTGTTGCAATTGTACTTACCTCAGTGGAATTATACTGGCAGTATATCCACACTACCCAGATACTTGCAGCCTTGACCCTCTCTGTCTAATTTATACTTACAAGTGCTGTGGATCGTGACTTTTTCTGCCAATTTGTTCTTTTATTATTTTTTCTTGGAGTGTTTTGACTTTATTGATGAGTGCGTCCTGAATGCTAGAGCACCAGGCTTTGTCTTTGGTGATTTCATCGGGGTAGTGGTGGGGATGGTGAGATCTTTAAAGATAGTGAAAATGGCCCTAGATTTAGAGTTGGCTTTGAGAATTCTTTGGTTGAAAGAATCAGATTTGGCTAGGAATATGGCTTTTTTGTAAGTGGAGGAGATTTCTTTTTTTAGAGAGGACTGGTTGGGTGAATATTGCCACTTGGCTAAGGCTCACTGCTTATTAATGCGTAAAGTGGATAGTTCTTCCGTAAACCAGGAGTTAGAGTGCATTGATTTCTTTTCCTTTTTGTCTTCTAGGGGAGCTATGGATTCAATGGCTTGGAAGAGCACCTGAGCATAGGTTTTGGCCAGAGAGATGGGGTCGTTGTTAAAAGGAGGTTTAAGTTCAGGAGTGTCGAGGAGTGGGGAGAGGTTGATTTTAGTTCGTTTTTTAGAGCTTCTGACTTTGGCAGGTGGGGCATGCAAGAGTATTTTTCAGATACGGATGGTGGGGATAGCAAATTGGATGAGGTGATGGTCTGTCCAAGGGAGAGGTGAGATGTTGGTGACGGATGATGTGCAGTTGTGGTCAGTGATCCAGTCAATGGGACCTTTGCTGTGCTTAGGTGCAGACATTTTGTGTTCGACCCCCAAGTTGGTGAGTTCTTTGGCTAGGGAGGCGGCTGCTTTGTCCTTAGGGTCATGCAGGCCTAAGTTGAGTTCACCAAGCAGGATGGTTTTGGTGGAGCTTTTTAAGTTATTCCCTAAGATTTGGAGAAGGTGCTTTTGGTAGTCTGAGGGTGAGCCAGGTGGCCTGTAGGTGATTATGATATTTATGGTGCAATTGGGTGAGAGAGCGAGTTTGGCAAAGAGGAGGTCTGCTTTATTTATTTATGCACTGTTGGTTGCAGAGTCTAATGGAGAAGGTATATTTGAAAATGATGGCTATGCCTCCACCTTTAGATGTTTTGCGGTCATGTCTCAGGATAGTGTATCCTTGAGGGAGTGCAAGAGAGAGGGAAGGGTCTGATGCTTCATGTAGCCAGGTTTCAGAGATGGCTAGTAGATCAAGTTCAAGGGCCGTGATGAGGTCGTTGATCTTCAGGGCGTATGCTGGGAGGGATCGGCATTGATGAGCGCGCATTTCAGTTCAGCATGGGAGGTTGTGAGTGATGATGTTGGGCCAGGAGAGGTAATGTAAGGATTGTGAGGATGAGCGGGGTTGGGGCTGGGCGTGGTGTGTTGGGAGTGGAGGTGGTTGTTGAGCAACTTGTGGATCATGGTAGGTGAGTGTGTGTGCTGGGAGTGTGAGCTAGGTCTGAGGTTTCTAAGGTTGGTAGAGGGAGGAGTGTTGCAGTGCGTGGTATGTAGTTGAGTGCGAGCTCTGATTCTGTGGAGTCTGGAGTTGTAGAGGGGTTGGTCCGTGATCTTGAAAGTATGTAGGCCACGTGTTGTGTGGTGGGCATGATGAGGTGTGACTGTTGTTGGCTGGTGTGGTGCGAGAAGTATGTGTGTGAGTGACATGCAGCTGATGGCCCAAAGGGTGATTGTGATAAGTGAAATGGCTAGGCGGGTGAGGTGGAGTGAGATGCGCTTTGATGGTATTATTATAAGGCAGGTCATTGGTGGATACATTAGTACAGTTACAGTGCTAATTTAGTACATGTAATATAACACAATTTAGTACAGGCTAGTTAGGAACAGCAGAACAAAATAGGCTGGTCTGGTATACGTGGGGCAGTTCAAAGCAATGTAAGATAGGCTAGTCATGAAATGCGTAATAAAATAGGCTAGTCCAAGTTTGGTGGGCCAAATCAGGGCCAGTATAGAGGTAGGCTAGTCCCACACAGGTAGATGAGTCAAGATTAGACAAAACGACTAGGCTAGATCAGCTTAGGTGTAGCATAAGGCATATGACAATAATAAGCTTTGCATGAGTTGGTATTTCACAGTGAGATGTACAACATTGGCTTACCAAGAGTAGGAAATCAATTACAGATGCAAAATAGCACAAGATCAGCAGGTGGCAGTAAGGCAGCGATAGGCTGATTCGAAATTAATGACAGATGCAAAATATCACAAGATCAGCAGGTGGTAGTGAGGCAGCGATAGGCAGATTCGAAATGAATTACAGTGCTAGTCGGCACCTAAAACCAGCAGTGGCGAGATTAATGCGGCTTGCTTATGTGGTGGGTAACTGAGTCCCAAAAATGTCCAAGGCAATCTTTTATTGCTTGCAAGGTAGCTGGTGGGATTTTGTGTCCCACAGAAGTAAGCTATGTGGTTACAGTATTAGTTGAGGAAGATGAGGTGGAGGAACACAGCCTACTATTTGCTAAGAAAAGAACTACCTTTCTGAGAGCATTGCAGTGGTTTGGTGTGACGGCGCATGGAGGTGGTCCCGTATGAGTACGGTCCAGGTAGTCCATGACTGATTACGAAGTTGCACTCAGTGCATCTCACTTTGGTAGCTTTATGCTTTGGTGCATTCCCAACAGTGGCAAAGAACTGCCCACCCATGATTCTCTCTGGGTGCTAGAGGTAGACACTTCCTCTACCTCATCTCCTTGGTCCTCTTCATTGTCTTTGGAAGTACTGTGCTTTTTTTGTTGTGTAGGTCCTCCAGCTGGTGGTGCTGGTGGCTCTTTGGGAGGAGGGATGGCAATAGCTGATACCATTTTTAAGATAAATAGAAGTTTTGGTAATATTCTTCCAAGTATGTGCTTTGTACTAGATTGTTAATGGATAATGAGTAAGAATAGGTGTAGGAGCTGTGCAAGGGTACATTTTGAGCTTGAAAGTTCCTAGATCAGTAGAAAATGCTGTTCTGGACTGTCCTTGAACCACGGACCCGATCGCGAAGTCCGAACGCGTTCACAGACACATCATCATGCCGCAAGTAGGCGCATGGTCACGTGGCACTGTCTGTAAAGGTCCGCGATGACGTCAAAAGTTGTAAAAAGTGTAAGAAGTGTTAAAAAGGAAGCTAAAAGCTGGGACATGGCAGAGTTTTAAGGTGAAACTTTGTAAATTGGACAAAAATGTTGCTATATTGGGGTAAATATGATATTAGTAAGTTGCAGGAAAATAGCATGTACTGGTAAACCCATGAAATTCACTGAAAAAAAGTTTGTTAAAGGGACGTTATGATTAAGTTGCACTATTAAAAATATATGAAATTCAGTGAAAAAACATTGTTAAAGGGACATTATGGTAACAAGTAAAACCGAAAAACCCTTGAAATTCACCAGTTATGGTATGTTAAGCAACCATAACTCGCGCCACCTCTGTGCACTGCTAAGACTAACACTGAGGACATCAAAGATGACATCACAAATGGCATTGATGATGTCCCCCAAAATCCACAAAGTCTGCCTTCTCAAACACATAGCCATAGCCATTTTCAGTGCTCTCACAACAAAACTCCTGCTACTCTCTCTTCCTGTACACCACACCCAGCAAACCTGATTGGCTGATCCCCATACTCCCCTTTCCATGCTAGGCATCCTCAAAAGACCCGGATGTGGCACGTGCCATCCGCGGACTACTGCAGTGTCCGCAGACCCTGTAACAAAGGGGCAGCCTTTCTACCCTTTCCACTTACATGTCCTCAACACTCCCTCATTGGCTGCTTTCAAAGAGTCACACATCCATTCACCAATCACATCCAAAACCTCTCCGCCTAACCCTGTCATCTCAGTTCAACACTTCAAATGGACACTTAAACTGTCAGAGTACATATCTCCTGTTAATGAAAGGCATCTGCATCAAAAACGACTGTGCATCCCAAGGCACTCATCTAAGGCAGCAGGAGCTGACTGCAGCTGCGCTGCACCTGTGTCCAGCACCTGCAAGCCCCCAGCTACCACGAGCATTGACCCGATCGGAGTCAAATGCACCCTCTTCCAAGATGGCCACCACCAACTTTGCAAGAAACAACCATCTCCAGGATGAGTCACACACCAGCACTGGCTTCCCTAATTTGGCCAACACTGCTTCCTGTTCCCAGACCTTAGTCCACCAGAGGGTGGAGCCGGCATCAATCCAAGGCACTCATCTAAGGAAGGCAGCAGAAGATGTCTGCAGCTGTCTGCTGCTTGCCGCAATTGAGCATTGCCAGGTCATCATGTGCGGCACGCTGCTACAAAGAAAACAAAAATAAGCCCGGAGTACTGCATTGCACTTCCAGCACTCTGCTCTTATATGATAATGCTCAACCCACCACTGCACCTCTGCCCTGCCCGACTCCCTTCCTGAAGCCCACCAAGCCTCCTGTTACGGGAACCACAAAATCCCTGACGGTACTTGGTATTCACATCACCCGCACAGCTACAGCCCACGTCAGTCCGTCATCCAAGCCACATAACACAGTGCCCCCTGAGGTAACTGATCCAACAGCTGTAGCTTATCTATCCATCAGCACCCTTACCAATGCCATCAACCTGGTAGCTCCTCTCATCCCTAGGCAGGCTAAACCGTCCTGCCACCTTAACCCCTGGTTCACTCCAGACCTCCAAACTCTGCTAAGTAAGAAAAGACAAGCAGAAGCACTCTGGAAAAAAAAGCTACTAAGCCCACAAAAACAGTCTTCATCAAAAACACCATTGAATATAAACAAACCATCACAGCGGCTAAAGCTGAAGTATACAACTCCAGAATAGCAAAAGCCAATTCGAACTCTAAGGAATTATTGAAAAACCTTAGAGAACTAGAGACACCAGCCACTGCCCGAACCCCTATTGACAAAGACAAACCATGGTGTGTAAGCATTCAGAACTCCATGAGGGAAAAAATTGGCCTACTACAAAAGAACATTACACAAAAACAGAACAAATTGAGCCCCTCTAACCCACCACCCCTCACCACTTTGTACCCAGCACCCTCCTTTCTATTCAGAGTAATGTCAGAAGCAGAAACAGCTAACGTCATCAATAACCTAAACCCTCACCTTGTGCGCTTCATCACCAAATTCATTAATGCCTCCTTCACCTCCAACACTGTACCAGCTAGTCTTAAGGAATCCTGTGTCCTCCCTGTTGGGACAATGACCACACCAGTAAGGCTTATTGGTTGGTTTATTGTCATTGATCAAGACACATATTTAAGACCCCCAACCCTTACAGCAACTCCAGCCAACTGATAAACTTCGAGCAACAACAACATAGAAATTCTAACATAGGAATGCTCTGACCTCATAGGATCAGCAGCCTAGACCATAACATTCTACATTGAATAACAAGTAGCACAGTACATGCATTAGGCATTGACATAACACACCCCCCTCCCTTAAAAAAAAAAAATATATACTACATAAACATTTGGGCATTTACAAAAACATTTCCAGTAAATCTGTAAAATAACATCACAGTATATGTACATTTCTTACTTCTTCAGTTTCGCTACTCTGGACATGTTCCACACTTGCCCACTCTCCAATCTCACAGCATTTTCAAATACCTGAGTGACACTTAACGGATCTGAGTATAACAAATCCCCTTTTTTGGGTATGACAGCTCTCCTTATCCTCACAAGATCTCCCACCTCAACCATTGTTCTTTTTCTTGGGAATTTTTCATTCACTCTTCTCACCCGCTTATCCTTTCGGTCATTCATCCTCTTTCTTGCATCATCCGCAACGATATCAGATTCTCTCGCCCTCCCTAACCAGGCAGGTGACAACAATGTATTGCCCTTGCGTCCTCTCATAAGTTCAAAGGGGCTAGCGCCAGTTGCAGCACACGGCGCCATTCGCAAAGCGTATAATCGTTCCTTCACTGCCACTTTCTTATCAAGGCCATAAGCATTTGCCCCTCTGATAGCCTCCATTATGGATTGGTTTACCCTTTCAATCATACCGTTTCCCTGTGGATAATACAGAGCAGACCTTTTTTGCTTTATGCCACACTTTGCCAAATAGTCTTCAAACAATTTCCCAGCAAATTGTGGGCCATTATCCGTGAGTACGCTCCTGGGCAATCCTTCTCTCTCAAATATCCCAGACAAAAACTCCACAACATGCTGACATGTAACGTCTCTCAGTATTTTAAATTCTGTCCATCTTGAAAATGTGTCCACTAAAGCAAGGATAAATCTACCTCGCCCCATTCCCATTTCGACTGGTCCCAAAATATCAATTGCAAAATCTTGCCATACTCCCTTGGGTGCTTGAACCTTCCTCATTGGCTGAGACACAGCTGACAAATTCTTCCCTGATCTGATACAATCAGCACAATCACCAACTATTTTCTCAATTTCTCGCTCCAACCCAGGCCACCAATAGTCGGCCTTAATTATCTCTTTGGTTTTATAAGTCCCTATGTGACCCAGATGAGCAGTTTTCACAAGCCTTTCCCTCAAACAACGTGGAACAACCAGTTTATCCCACCGATACACCAGCCCATCCTTCACAGACAGCTCAAATCTTACTTCCCATAATGCTCTTTCTTCACCTGACAACAATCTTTTTTCTGGCCACTCGTCCCTGACAAAGCTCACAATCCGTTTCCACAGCTTGTCCGACTCCATTATTCGTGGCCATTCATCTTTTTGTATGATCCCTTCTACAGATGCAAAAACCATATTTCCCATCTCAACAAATTTCTATCTCCCTTCTTCCTTTCCTTCTTTTGTCCTTACTCTGGAGGCATGATCAGCCTGTACATTGTCTTTACCTGAGACAACTTCTATAACAGATTTGTGACATTGTAGCCTAGTCACCCAACAGGCAACTCTCCTTGACACTTTATCAAGTCCCTTCGTTTCAAATATGGCCTTCAACGGTTTATGGTCAGTTCTCAAAGTAAATTCTTGTCCCCACACAACGTTCTTTAGTTTTTCTATACCCCAATGACATACAAGGGCCTCTTTCTCCAAAACGGAATAGTTAAGTTCTACCCCTTTCAACATTCGGGATGTATGCAAAACAATTACCTCATTTCCATCTGCTTCCAGCTGTGACATGACCATCCATATGCCAGTATCACTGGCGTCTACTGCGAGAACGGTTCTCCTTCCAGTGTCAAACATGCCCAACGGCCTTGCCATGTCAATCTTTTGTTTAATATCATTGAACTCTCAATCGCATTCCTCACCCCACATAAACTCTGCTCCTTTCTTTAAAATGGCCCTCAACGCAGTTACACTATCCACATAGTTCTCCACAAATCTATGGTAAAACTCAATCGTTCCCAGGAACGACCTCAATTCTTCCTTATTTTTGGGTGGTTGCATTTTCACAATACCATCCACAAGATCTCTTTTGGGCCTTAAGCCTTCCTCTGAAATCTCATGACCTAGATATTCTACCACCCGTGTTGAGAAAACACATTTTTCACCTCTCAATGTAATGCCCCTCACTCTAAAAATCTGCAGAACAGTTTCAACTCTCTTTTTCAATTACTCCTCACTGTGTCCACAAATCAACACATCATCCTGGAAACACCATACTCCACTTATATTCTTCAAAAGCTTATCCATAACTTTTTGGAACACTGAGGATGCAGAAATAAGTCCAAAAGGCATGCGGCGAAACTGGAAAATTCCCTCATACGTAATAAAAGCAGTGAGTTTTCTGGACTCCACATCCAAGTTTATCTGGTGATATGCACTCGCCATATCTAATTTGGCGAAGAATTTCGCATTACCTATGCGACTCAGGAGTTCTCCCATATTGGGTAGTGGATGCCGATCAGCAACTACACACCGATTAAGTTCTCTTAAATCCACACAAACTCTCAGATCACCATTCCCCTTTTTCACTACTACCACCGGGGAAATCCATTTAACGGCCTTGGCAGGCTCAATTATTCCCTCTTTTTCCAACTTGTTCAATTCCTCACGCACGGCAGTGCGCATTGATAATGGCAAAGGTCTAAGCTTGTCTGCAACCGGCACACTACCTTCTTTTACTACTATCTTATGTATCATACTTTTGAGACAACCCACTCCCTTGCTAAAGACTTCAGAATATTTAGCAATGGTATCTTGTCCTTTATAAACATTTTTGCCCAATATGTCACTGTTGCCTACATTTAGAACTTGTTCCTTGCTATTGGGGTCCAGCTTGATACCCAGACCCCTCTGCTCCCTCCATCCTAGAAGACTCTCCCCTTTTCAGTAACGTAAATCTTTCCATAGGTCATTCTACCCTTAAATTTAAATTGGGCCTTGCAGCATCCTAATATCTCAATTTTACTACCATTGTATTCCCCAGGATTCTTATCTGAGGGACTCAAATCTGCAATTGATCCTGCAATTATATTTTCATAAACCATCTTGGACATCAGGGTGATTTTTGAGCAGGAGTCAGCTAACATCTTCACCTGATGGCCATTCACTTCAACCCATGCAGCGGGATGTTCACAATCATCACCATCCGAACATTGAACCATATTCACTGTGACAATCTCATTCTCTGAAATATCATCTTCTTCTGATGAAATAGCATCGTTTTCATCAATCAACATTATACCTTTACCACAACCTATGCGATTATTTTTGAAACAGTTTTCAAAGTGGCCCTACCTCTTGCAAATGCTACAGTTTGTCCTTCTCCCTGGACACATAGCAGAGGAGGATAAATGGCGTGCACTACCGCACCGGAAACACAATCTATCATCTCTCTTGGCTCCTCCTTGCATGCCCCCTTGCCTACCATCCTTTTGGGACTGTTTATTGCTTAGGTCACTCTCACCCCCTTTGCATTGACTGTAACCATACTGTTTGGATGGTTTAACATTATGTTTCTTTTTCTCCCTCGTACCATCCTTCTTTTTATCACCCACCCTCAGTACTTCTGTGCTTTGGACAGCCTTAGGCACATTACCAGACAACTTGGCAACACACTGCAAAGTATGTTCAATTCTTTTGGCCATCCCAATTACTTCCTCCAAACTGGGATCGTCTTTGAGCCACACCTCCTCACGGATTTTGTCATTGGAGCAGTGCAACATGAATTGGTCTCTTATGTGTTCGTCCTACCCCACTCCAAACTTACAATTTAGGGACAAATGTCTCAAAGCCGTAATGTAATCCTCGACCGACTCGCGTTCATGTTGGTACCTCATACCAAAATGGTACCTTTCAAGAACAGTGCTTATTTTGGCTTCAAAGTGCTTATCCAGTTTAGCTAATGCCACATCAAAATCAGTCGCTCCGTCTTCCAATTCTAGCTCTGAGACATCGGGGAGAGTATCATAAATTCTCTGGCCTTCATATCCAAGAAAATGCGTCAGCATGCTACCTTCCGTTCTATAGACATGCCATTCCCACACGTAGCTTTAACGTAATGCAGAAATCCCTTTTTCCAGGGAGCCCAATTGATCCTATTGACCCCTGGTGTGGGCATGAACACCTGAGGACCAGGCGCTCCTGACAGGGCAATTTCTCCAACTATTTGTTCCCTTTGTATGTTGTGTTGGCTCCGCAGAGGTACCTGACACTATGTGCACAGCAGGGAGCCGACCCTAAAATTACTCTTTCCACCACAGCCAACACCAGCACTCCTTTTTCTGCTCACCTGTGTTTACCCTGGAGAACGTTAATAAAATCAGATGCTGATGCGCGTGTAGACCGCCTTCCCGTCAGGGCTCTGGGCGGGTACGCAACACTTTTATTCAACTTGGAGTCCTGCTGGCACCAATGCTCCCACTTATCCACTCGCAGTAGCAGTGAGACCCACGTGACCCCTCACGTGATTCCAAGGGAGTAGCAGGGAGCGAGGAAATCTCTCCTCGATTCGGAGAGTCCCTGCCTCCAAATGCGGAAGTGGTACGCCGATCGCGTCCCCGCAAAGACAGCGGAATGGAGCCGGGACCTAGACACACACACAGGAGCAGATGAAGGTAAGCTTTGTTCCGCCTGGATTAGCGGATACGCGGCGGCCTCCCTTTAGCTGCGCTTCCCGACTTCCCCTCAGCTGCGACTCACCTCCTGAAAGAATTCCTCCGACTCCGGCTTTCTTTTTCGTCTGTGCTCCTTGGCGCAGAGCCGCTTCGTCCCTCGACGCCGTCTCCTTGGCTCCCGTTCCGAACCTCGGCGCCGCTCCAGAGAGATCAGTCTCTCTGCGCCGTTTCCCAGCTCACGGAAGCGTTGGGCAGATCGGGGATCGCGATCTCGGGGGGTGCCGGTGAGGCTCCTCAGTCCAACGAGGTGATGTTGCGGCGATCCGCTAGGGGGGCAGGCGGCACTCTCCTTAGGCTGCTGGTCGGGGGTCTTGGGAATCAGGGTTAGCACCGGAGGGGTGGTGCTGGCATCCAACATCCCATCCTCGTCGCCAATGTTGGGACAATGACCACACCAGTAAGGCTTATTGGTTGGTTTATTGTCATTGATCAAGACACATATTTAAGACCCCCAACCCTTACAGCAACTCCAGCCAACTGATAAACTTCGAGCAACAACAACATAGAAATTCTAACATAGGAATGCTCTGACCTCATAGGATCAGCAGCCTAGACCATAACATTCTACAGTGAATAACAAGTAGCACAGTACATGCATTAGGCATTGACATAACACTCCCTCTACTCAGAAAATCATCACTTGACCCCTCCAATCCAAACAACTACCGCCCATAACCTCAGTACCTTTATTGCTGAAGGTTTTAGACTGAGCAGCATACAATCAGATACAATCCTATTTTGAAACCAACTAAACTTTTGGTATTCGCCAATCAGGTTTCCACCCTGGCCATGGTACAGAAACAGCACTATTAGACCTCAAAATCCAACTCGACTCCTTCTGAGACTAAGGCAAACCGGCCATCCTTCTTCTGTTAGACCTATCAGCTGCATTCGATTTAGTAAACCACTGCAAGTGACATGATGTCTGCGGAAAACGAAATTGACAGCGGACTCAGCGGCATCTGCAGACCCTTTTTTCCACCCGTAGAAACAGCTTCATATCATCTTTATTCCACTGCCCTACCCTTTCCAAACCCTCTTTCACCCACCAAATAACTCTAAATGTGTTTCCCAAGCCATCCGTTCACGGCGCTGTCCACAAACTGCTGTGGTGTCTGCGGACCACTATGACACCTGCCTGACCTTTTTCCACTGTCGAAAATAGCCCCATATCATCTTATTTCCACTCACCCACCCTTTCCAACACCAAATAGCTCAAAATGTGCTTTCCAGACTTGTATTTATTTATTTAATTGTTTTTTTATAACGTGCCTCATACCGTACCTGAGTTTGGTTTCTAAACGCAGATCTGGGATTCAAACCTCTGTTGCTCTGCATGGTCTTGCTTCCAAGTCCAGCACGTTGCCCCTTGTGCCATCCTCTGTTCACTTTTCATGCACTGAGCTGTCCGCGGATACCGGCCGTTGTCCGCTGACCCAACATGGTGCGTGTTTCCAAAAATATGACGCACTTCATGGTTTTTACCATCCAATCAGTGGGCGCGTCCGAACAGGGAAGTGAGTCCATGGACTGTACCCAGATATCACGAATTATTTTTTACCTACTTCTTGGTAGTTTAAAAAAAAACTATTGGGTGGATTTAGACCAATTTTACAAAAAGCATGCTTTTGGGACCACGCTGATGCTCCTGTCGCAAATTTGGTGAAAATCCATCCAACTGTTTGGGCTGTAGGGGTGAGCACATTTTTTCTCCGTTGTGTCAATGGGAAATCCCACACATTTTGGGACCCCCTATAACTTTGCTCCCCCTGCACTAAACCGCACCACACTTTGCAGAATCAATCTGATGGGACATATACTTTTGTTTGAAAGGTTTTGTGAGGATTTGTCAAGGGGGGCAAAGTTATAAGCTGCCCAAAAAGTGCTCTTCCTATGGGTTGAGCAACTTAACCATAACTACAGGGTCAGTACTGCAGGCCCTGTAATATGTAATATATATATTGAGACAACAGTGGTATTTTCTAGGGTCTGTGGATACTTGAAACAAAATTCAAAAGTTTCTGGATATTCAATACATAACACATAATTCAGAAGAAACGGTTCAATGACAGAAGACAATACTTCTATACTTTTCAATCTGTACCAGCAAAATATGTGTCCGGTTAAAAGGAGATAAGTTCTTCATATTTCATACAATAATTTCTAAAAAGTTTTAATTTAAAGTGACAAGTTGTATTGCAATTATATGATGATCTAAGCAAACCATTTTTACATCAGCACCACGGGCAAGCCTTTTTGGAATCAATCAGGTTTTTCTGTTAAAAAGGAAATCACTACCAAGATGAAGCTTTTATTTTTCAGAGCAAACACACCTTGATGCATTACAGGTGTTACTGTCATAGGCAAACATGGTCTGCATATTTTTGGATTGCAGAACAATCTTTTTTAATATACTTCCACAATGTTTAATTTACAGGCCAGCCCCCTTCAATGACTTAGCTTGTAAACAGGGTTCTCCCAGAATACCTTTATTTGCTGTCTGTGGTTTAATTCATTCTTGGTACATTCCTTTAAATGTTGTGGGATTATTGTACTCACTCTGGTTTGTGTTCAAAGGCCTGGGACAAGTATCACCCAGCTTGCAGCATAACCACCAGATAGGCTCTTCCTTTCAGTCTGTGCGCCTGCTCCCAAAATCCCTCTTTGGTAACGAGGCTCTGTCTTGGGAAAGGCCTCCGCATTCAGCCAGAACCAGAAAAGTCCTTCCTAAGGAGATTTCCCATCAGCTACATCCATGAGGAAACCAAATTCACTTTTCTCCTGTCAAAATGATTATCTTTGTTTTCTAATTTTCCAGAACTCCACTCTCTTCCTATGTTTTTGAGTTTAAATATCCGGCAAAAAATGCCAAGGATTAATATGCTTGTCCTTATTTGCATAGACTTGCATAATAGCCTGGCACTTAAGGGGTTAAGGAATGCAGGTGTATTCTATACTGCAGTGGCTATTAAATATCTGAAAAATGTTAACACTCCACTCAGAGTTGGTGATTCTGGATTGGACAGAGCCTATGCTAGGTTCCCTTCACTGAGTCACAGCCAGTAAGATCCTCCTTTTTGCTTTTATTGGCCTACTGAGTTATCTTAGTCATAAGAGGATGTGTTAGCCATGAGGTAGCTGTGAAATGTGAAATGTATCTTTCACTGAAATATCTCTTTTTCTGATAACTCATGGAATGGACCTGTGCCATTAATAAGAATTATATATTTAGATTTCCAAGAATATTATGATTCTGGAGACATTATTTATTATTATTGTGTGCCTGCATGCATAGCAAAGTTATTAAAACATTGAAATATATTAAGATGTCATACACTTTAATATATCATTGTATTGTATGCGATTCTGCCTGTTCTGCTGAATTCAACTCTATTTATTTTTCAAATCGGGCATACTGTTCTTAAGTTACAGTCAAAACTGTATTTGCCTCTTAGACATTATGGCTAAGATCTATAAGTAAGGTTATTCTATCTCAATAACAACAAGATAATAACCGATTTTCAAAGTGGATTCCAAACGCATGGTGGTACAGAAGTCTGTGATAACTAGAAGAATAATCCTTTATATTTTGTTTATATACTTCAAAATTGCTATCAATAGGGTTAGTAGATGGCAATTAAGGTCTGTTACAGGCCATAGGATCCCCAGCATATTTGGTGAGTGCTTCAGCTAGCATGTACAGTAATAACTCAGCTAGAATTAGGTTTGGGCAGGGTGGGAAATGTACAGATCAGTTTAAAGTAAGTACAGGTGTTAGTCAAGGATGTGTCCTTGCACCAATTATTTACCTGCTATACATTAACAGGTTGGCGTATATAATTGAGAAACTGAAGCAAGACGACACATAGCAACACAGGTTCAATCCCCGGGTCGGTGCTTAGAAACCTCTGGGTATTAAGCGTGTTATATATAACATATCATATATCATATCATTACAAATTACTCCGAGAAATAAGTGAATTCCTAATACGACGACGTTAAGCAAAAAGAGTATGATTAACATTATTTTCCCCAATCTTGATGGCAAGACTACAAATAACAGAAATCAATTCAGCATGAAGCAAAAAAAATGGTCTGTTATTTGTACTTACAAGATTTCAAGGCTCACCAGAAACACAATTTGCTGTTTTTCATGACACGACAAAGGCAAGCTTTGTTTATGATGTAAGGAAAATATGACATTGTACACAAATTGTACAAAAAAGGAAACAATTGTAAGTGTGTCAAATAAGCTCACATGACAGTAAGAGAAATAGCTCAAAGCTTGTTTTGCGACATATCTTAATCGTATTGAAATAAAGAATAGATATGGGGAACTAACCGGTGCTTTGCGTGGGCTTTCAGCATAAACATGCCCTAACTGCTGTTCTTACCACCGAAACTTAAGGTCTGGTAGAGAACAGAGGTTACTCGAATTAGCCGTCTTGCTTATAAATATTGTCCCATTTAAATGCACTCCTTAACAAAGAGAGAGTTCGGTGTACACTGCTCTTGCCTGTCTGGGATGTGGAGAATTGCGGGTGTGGTGGGAGGATTCTCCCAGCGTCACACAGGGTTGGGAGATGACAGCACAGCCTCAGCAGGGGCAGGCTGTAAAAAGAGCCTCATATCTGGAAGCAATGTCACCTTCCAAGAAAAACACCCTGTATTAGTTGGCCTACATGTGGCCTTGCTGATCGTGGGGGCATGGGTGACCCCACTGCACATGCTGAAGGATGACCCGGAATGTGGGTTCTGACTGATTTGAATGAAAGCAAGTACATTTTGGTAACATAAGTATGACCACTGATTTAACAAATATGACTGATAGTATTCAAGTGTGTAAAACTCCTGAGCATGCAATGCACACTGGGTGTGGTTCTTATTTCATTTGTTAGAACACTCACCCTAACAATGACATTTCTTCAAACCACAAGCCGCATATACTCCTTTGGACAGCTTCAGCATTGAGGCACAGGCTTGAGTATGTCTTCAGAGGATAACTGACCCTAAAACACATACAGCATGATGTAAAAGGATTTTACACAAGCCCACTGAATCGCACATTCAAGCTTCAAACTGCGCACAGGAAAAATTGAAGTCAAGTCCCTATTAGTGGGGGGGGGGATGAGGGAGCCATGGCAGTAACCTGTCCCCAGAGCCAGTTTTGGAGACTACCAGGGCTCTGCCCTGGCTAACCACGGCCCACTAACAGCCCTGGTGGCGGCAATGGTGTGGTTGCAAAGGTGTGATGTGAGGTGACCTACATGAGCTTTGTTTTTCCTCCAGCACATGGTTATGGAGTTGCCTCACCTGTGCCAAGCTGTGCTGTGCACTCCGTTGTGGACGAGGAAAAGAGATATTCTGAAGTGTCCCGTTAAGAGACTGCCTATTTGTGCTGCGGGTGTGAGGGGTACGGTTCCACAGAGGCACCTCTGCTTGTGACTGCCGCTCAGACCCTTTGTTACAGAGTCTGGGTGGTGGAGGCTCCAGGCATTACCATCTGCCACCTTCTATTACTACTATAATCATGGGTAGACCGGGCTATAGGGAACTATGGAGATCTCCTGGAGGGTCTCTCCACCCTAAGACTCTTTTGTGTGGTAGCCTATTTTATTTCCACATTTTCGCATAGGAAAAGGGTTGGGCTTGTTGAAAATGTGTAATACTGGACCACTTTGAAAATTATTTCCAGGGCCTCTTATGGTTCCCCGTCTATCCCTAACTATAATTACTTGAACCCACCAAAGAAAAATGTCAGTGGTCTTCGGGGTTCCTAGTGACTGCCACCCATCACTTTAATGAACTAATGAGGCTTCAATATTCATGGTTTCATATGTACATAACTGAGCACACATAAATGAACCTGTAAGCCTGCACTCTAACAATATGATATGATAGTTTATTTATATAGTGCCTATGCACAATGTGTTTCAAAGCACTTCAAGGTCTTACAGGCCATGAACAGTAAGGATGTGAAATTAACTATTGTACTCGGCCTGGCGACCTTTCAGATAGTGCAAGTGCTAAGACATAGATAAGGAAGGCAGGGGGAGGTTTGGAAGGAAATAGCAACAGCCAGGCGACTACCGTACTAGACCTGATGACATTTCTGTTAGAACCGGAGAAAAACAAAAGGTGAGGAAGAGGTGTGCAGAAAGGGAGGAGAAGAACAAACAAGTGACTATTGTACTAGGCCTGACAACATTTCAGATAGTGCTGGAGGGAGTAGGGGGTGACAACTAAGGGGTGAGGGGAGGAGACAGACGAGGTTGATATCATACTAGGTCCAGGGACAATTGAAACGCTGAGTTTGGCGCTGCCGGGATTCGAACCTGCGTTCGCAGGCTCTGCACTGATGTCAAAGCGAGCGCTCTACTCGCTGTGCCACTTGACCGGCTAAGTGGCTAATAGAGTAAGTGCATAGAAGAAAGTAAGGGGAGGAGAGGAGGAGAGAACAGAGAGTAAGCAGTCAAAAAGGGTGGAGAAGCAAGAGGGGAGAGTGAATACAATTGCAGAAGTCAGTAGTAACACATAATGTTGCAAGCCAGGATACAAGATGAAGATGGGAACAGCATGATTCAGGGCCACCATGAGTACACGATGCAAAGGAAGTCCAGCCTGAGAGTTGAGAAAGGGTGACGCACCGTGAAACAATGAAGTCCACAAAAGTCAAGTCCAGCATTGGCCACGAGACAGAGATGGTCAAACCAGAATGTATCAGGACAGACTCCTGCAGAAGTAGGCTGGAGGCGGGGTGGGGGAGCAGGGTAGAAGAATCAAGCAAAACAGGCAACACCTGTGTGCGAGAAGGGTGGGGGGCACGAGGGAACATAACGGAGGGACCAGAGGGGTGGAGATGGCCTGTGGGGCAGAGGGAGTAAACACATGTTGGTGCATGCTTACCTGCTGTCTGAACAGGGGTTCGGGCCCTGGGTCCTCCTGGTCCGAACAGGTCCAAACATTAATTGCCCTTTTCTTTGTCTGCCCTTCGCTTCGGACGCCTAAGGGAGAGACACCTTTGATCAAGTTAAGAGCAGGAAGGAAGAGGCATGGCTAAGAATTAGGGCGGAGCTTAGGCCAGGTGACCTAGATCCACTTGCACCTGCTCCCCATCTGCAAAGGAAAAGAGGCTGGAGGGCTCCTTAAGTGGGGAAAAAGAACGGCAACCAGGAAGGCACCATGTGGGCGGTGCTTGCTAAGTATGGAAAAAGAGCGGCAACCTGGAAGGTGTCAGGTGGGCGGGGCTTAGGCCAGGTGACCTAGATCCACTTGCACCTGCTCCCCATGTGCCAAATAAAGCACCTGACACACAGATTAGAGTGCATATCATGTCTGTAGTGTAGATGGTATTCATTCTTTATTTCATGTTATGTTATTTTTGCGAGGAGACAATTGGGGGCATTTATTTCTGGCATTTCAGCCTGCCATGCTTTTTTTCATCTCAGACAGGGATTGCCATGTCACAAGGAACATGTGTGTAGCTCAGGTAACATTTGTCATGCTTCTCCCCTGTTGTTCTACAGGTAACAAGTGTTGCTGAGGTCAGTTTGAGCCGGACAGAAGTAGAACTAAGGAAGACTTATCCCCTAGTCCAGACAGACACTGGGAACATGTGAGTTACTGGGTGATATTGAGGAACAGGAGTGGGCCCTGGGGAGGGAGAAGGGATACACTGTGGTGACATTCTGTTCTCAGGTGAGGAGCAGGGGATGGGCCTCAGAAGATAGTTTAGTGAGGTTAGCTTTGGCTTGAGAGAGAAACAAAACATTGATATGGGTCCAAACAATTTCCAGCAATGATTTTAGCTGACAGCTTATTAGGAGGAAATCTGCTTTACTCCGCTGGGCTTTAGATAAACCATTCTTCAGCGTGGCTTTGACACATTTTTTGAAGAATGTAAAATGAACATGGGGAAGGGAACAGTTATTCTGGTAGTGTTTTATCAGTGCTATGATTTAACTGTCTGCGTCCTGAAGCAATATACTCACTGCGACGGTTACATGTCTTTATAACGACACATTGTATGTAGAATGCACTTATACTGAAAACCCAAACCCCCGTTTCCCACCCCTAAAACCCGCCCCAACCATTTCCCCACAAGAGTTAACACTTTACCCCACCCCCGCATACAATTTCATTATGTTTTGTCATTGTAAAAGTTTTAGTATATGTACATGTCTCTATAAAGGTTTTGTTATGAAGTCTGAGTACCCACTATGACCACTGTGGTGGTCCTTAGACGTGGAGTATGTGCCTCAACTGTACCCAAGACATTTCTCAGACATAAATGTATTAATCCATTAGATAGATGAATGTGTATTTGTATGTTCAGAAATATATGTACCATAATTCAAATGGGCCAGGGCTAGTTGAACTAGCAGGGAAGATACGTCAGTGTCAGTGAGTTGTGAGCTTGCTTCACAGATTTGTCTGCTGCAGTCTCAACAAGACCCGCAACAGAATGAGTATGCTTGATTTGTACGATTGCATCTATTGTCTACATTATTTTAGCAATGTTTATTTAAAATGGTGGACAGGCTAGCTGATGGGTTTTGGAGACGTTCGTGGAGGGATATGTACACTAGATGGCGCTGTAAGATCAAGATGGATCAGAGCGTCAGCGCCGGCAGTACTTCTTGGTCGTGCCTGTCCAGAATAGCAGGTGGCTTTTGTGACTCATAACCTGTGCAGCTTCCGTCCATTTGATTAGAGTCATATCCTGTTGTGTGGCTTTTTTGTTTGTGCGTGATTTGTTAGGACCTGCAAGGAACCAGGAGGGTGTTGTTGAATGCAACGCCCAGTGAACATTTAAATAGCCACAGTTTTAAAGAAAAATGCAGAATAGATTGATCAGGTTTTCCGCATATTCAGGCACCGTATAAAGCACTGTTCCCTGGCAGCTATCCCTCCCCAGGACACTGCTGATGCTATCAGTGGGGCGCGATGGTGTTGGCTCAGGAAGAGACTGGCAGGGTCCTTCTTAAAAATGGTACTCAGTTGCCCAGCGGCAGCCGATTAAGACACACCAGCCGTTCATTTGAAGTGATCAAATCATAAATAAAGGTTACTTGTTTCGCCCTATTTTACCACTGGTTTTTTGATGCTCCATTTGTCGTTCTCCTCCCCCCTGGAAACACTCTCAGTCTAATGTTGTACCCATGCTTGTCTCCATTTTTTTTAAAACACCTCCTTTCCTTGTTTTCAATATTCATTTTAAACACCCCTTATTCTCGAAATCAAGGAGTCAGCGAAACAATTACAACACCCTGATGTTTGCCAATTTCTTACCTGCACAAGACATCCAGACATCTCTGTGTATTGCCCTACTTGTCTTCTCATCATAGAATTGGTTCACACAAGCATCTTGAGACTAAAACGTGCATGCATTACTACCACAATGTTTTCATGTCCCCAAATTAGACACGTTACAGACTAGTTAGAAAAATCAGGTTCATGCCGTGAAGACTTTTACTGTGCAGTATACACAGATTGAGGGGCTTTGGAATGCTAACAGCCCCTTCCTAGTGATCTGTCACTTGTCACAGAAAGGGGCCATTAGCACTCTCCATGTCACACTTGTGCCTTCCAAAGCCCAGTAATAAAAGATACGGCTTCAAAGAAACAGACCTGGGAAATGTACTGTGCCCTGTGAAGCCTTGCTATGAATTCAGCATCACCATATGTAAAAGCCCTGTTATCCTCCTTGGCCTCTCTGCTGCATTCGACAACACAGACCCCTGCATCCTCCTTTCCCCCCTTGCCGACAGGAGGGGATTCTCTGGTACTGTTCTGAATTGGTTTACCTGCTAACTGTCAGACAGACACCAGGCTCCTAGTTTCCTGTAGAGTCCCACAAGGCCCTTTCTGCTCAATGATCCATTTTAACCTTTACATGGTGCCTTTGTCACACTCCTCAAAGGTCCTGCTATAGCCATCCACCAATACGGGGACAATACTCACTTGTACATGAGAGTTAAAAAGCTCACAGGTCATCCGTTCTCTCTGTGATTGCGTAGCCATCATCTGGTCCTGGATATCAACTGCCTACCTGAAACCTTCCGCATTAAAGACTGAACCCATCCTCATGGGTCCCCCAGCAAGACAACTTGTTCAACAGTGGCTCAGCGATATGTGTTAGAAGGCTTTGATCTGCAGCTCTTCGATTTGGCTAAATCCTTAGGCCTTGTCATAGCCAAGAAGGCTCAAACAGCCTGGCTCCACCGTTTACAAAATCAAACCATTGATCCCTCTGCAGGACTTCTGGATTTTAGTGCAGGTGCCTGTGGTCTCATACATTGATGGGGGAACCGCCCTCCTGGTAGAGCTCTCAGCCACTCATTTGGCTGCCCTAAAAGCATTCCACCAAACTGCAGGTCATCTTATTACAGTTGCGTGAAAATTCGACCATAACAGCCCCATCCTACACAAAATGCATTGGCTTCCTCACCAAGCCATGATACTGTTCACAACTGCATGTATCATCTACAAATCATTCACAAGTATCAAACCACCACACCTGGCAGCAAAGCTCCACATATCTGGTGGCATACGCTGTTCACACAGAAAATCGACCAACTGGCTTAAATCACAACTCATCTGCAAAGAGAGGACATGGAAATGATCCTTCTTTTGTAATGCATCATGCTCTGGAACTCGGCCCCGCTATCAGCTCAGAATGCCCCACAATTGTCCAGTTTCGCAAATCTCTCAAACGCAGCTTTTTCAACAACACCTGACCAAGGAGTGATCCAAATGTACGCACAGACTGCCATTCACAGTACTGTGCTACCGTTAAATGATACCAGACCAAAAGCTGGCTACCCACACCCTGGACAGCGCTCCACTGCAGTCAAGCTAGGTCAGTGCTTTAACCAATACAAAATAAATATTTGCAGGTCTATTTCAGCTTTAGTAAAAAAATCAACCCATTAGAGGTGCATAGCTTTGTGGAGAATAAATGCAGATATATTCAAATGAATGCCTAAAAGAGTGTCAGCGAGAAATGTAATTGTAAGTGAATTTAAGTGTAAATGGAACTATACTGGTTTACGAAGGACTAAGCCTTTATATTCAGTGCTAGGCCTAATGTGGCTTAGTGAGGGTCCATTGTGTATGATATGCTCGCAGTAAGACTGGAAAGATGGAACTTGGCAGCTACTGCTGTGTTTCCTTTTGTTTGTCTCATGCTGGCTTAGCAAAGATAAAAATATGCTTCTACTGCCAAAATATACTCCTATTTCACAAACATAATTTACTTCAAATGAATAGTGATAGAGGAGTATGAGTCTTAATTGTATTAAGGATACACATCTGTGTTGGTTTCCAATTGAAGAATGAAGATGGGACCTTGAGCCAGGGGTTCCTCCAAGGGGTGGCCAAGGGGGGCCACGGCCACCCTTATAGAAATGTTGCCCCCCCCACTGGCCCATTCATTTATGTGTGTTTGTTTTGATGTGCCACCCCAAGATTTCCGGTGTGGCCACCCCTATGAAAAATGTCTGGGGGCGCCACTGCCTTGAGCATTTAGGTTTGCTTTTATCATCATAAAGGACCCTGGCACTAATTTAGAAAGCTGAAACCCTCCTTGGCGAGGTCATAGAATCTTATCCATTGACTTGAAGTCAATGCACCGAGCATGTCATACAAATCTGATAAGAGGACAGGGTAACACCGTTTGGGATTGCCTGGGGATTGTGTACTGTCTGTTCCTCTGTTCATGCTGCAGTGCTACTACTAAAGATTTACCAAACTAACCTCACCAGAGCATGGAGACCCACTTCTGTTTTCCACAAAAGCTGAAAATAAAGACAGTTTAAAAAAGGGTCTGCGGGCTGAGAGGCCTGCTGGACGAGCAGACAGAATACTTTATACGACTTGCATAGAACATTTGACAGCTCTCACAGAGGTAATAGCTGGTCGACAAAGCACAAGTCTGCTATGAAAAGTCCTGAATCCCTTTAATGTGGAACCTGTGCAGGGGATAGAAACTCACCTCTGTCCATCCTTGTCTCCAGTTTGGTAAGCCACTGACTCTAGGAGTTGTACCATCAAAGCCAAACCACGTGCAGTGTGCTTCAACCACGGTGCACATATGCTGTGCCAGGCACAACCCAAGGCTTTTTCCCAGGCTCAATTACTAAAATAAATGCTTTGCCAGACCATACCTAGAGTTCAGTAGCACTGAAACATGTTTCATTCATGCTGCCGGCTTCTCCCTTGTTTATCTGTCATCATTAGCGAAGATCAGGTGAGATCGCTTTACCACAGGGTCAGAGACTAGCTCCCTCCAAAGTGAACTCTGTTCCCTCAGGGAGGTAGGCACCCTGAGGGTGCCTCAAATCTTCCTTTAGCCTCGGAATGTGCACATGTGAGTTGTGTAGCACCACACACACTGGCCCCTATTGCGTATGTAAGAGCATTCAATTCAACACTACAGCTAAGTTAATGCCTAGTCTGGGATACTGAATGGAAACCCTTATTGATATATCTTTATGTCCAGTTCATGAGTTCTGGATGACTACCCCTATATAACACCCCTCTCTTGGAATCCCCCTGACCCCACTGAGCCAAGAAGTAGTTCTGTTTTGCAAGTTAAAATGTTTATTTGAGAATTTAAACAATATATATATATATATGTCACACTTTATAATAAATTAATAATTGAATATCACACTTAATCTGAGCAGTAATCAATAATGGATAGTCTGGCACTAGCACACTTCTTTATAATCAATGATGAGTGGTTATAGGATGGATAAGATAGCAACAATACTTTTATGGTTTCAAATGGATGCAAGGTGGAATGAAAATGCAGTACAGAAAATAACTTGATAGGGTTTCAGCAAAAGACAATGTAATCACTTTCTTGGACAATTCACTCCCCCCCTTATGCAATGTAAGTAAATGAAGGGGAGAGCACACAGTTCTTAGAAATGCAATCAAATGTAATTCAGTTCACCCCAGCAAGCTTAGACTACAGAAGTATGAAACACAGGCCCAAAATGCTTTTATATGTGCTGGCAATGAAGTGAGGAATATGCTGAAAATGCTTTTAATTCCCTTCAGGAGGTTCAGGGTGAGTGGTATCTAGTTAATATGAGTTCAGGCTCACTCTAGCAATGATTCAGGGATGGTTCCTAAGAGGCAAACGAAATTTAGCAGTTCAGGCAAAAGCAGCTATCTTTTTACAAGTAAAGAAATCGGGCCAAATCGCAAATCGCGGCAAAATTCGCGAATGCGTGAATCGTGATTGCGGAGAAAGTATAAGGAGTAGGAAGTCAGTTCTAGGCTTGTTGGAAAGGTAAGAGGAAAGTTAACCCAAGTTCCTAGCCCGAACGGCCCGAACGGTTACGGAGTTATGAACGATTTTGTGAAGGTTGTTTTTGGACAGGTTACAGCTTGCAGCTAGAAAATGAAAGGTGACAGCTTTGCAAATGACAGGTGACAGTTAGGAGGCAGTTCTGGTTAGATTAAAATAGATTGAATTATATTATTTTAACTAAGAGATTGGTTCTGCACAGTTCTGCTAGGTACTCACAATATATTTTGAAATAGGCCTCCCCACGGATCTGGTCAGGTTTTGGACTGGACTCCGGTTCTGGACTCTGCACTTCACAGTGATCTGGGTCAGCTCTCTGGTTCTGCTAACAGTGGTCTGGGTCACTCTGGATCTCTGGCCTCTGGTTCTGGATACTGCTCTGCTTTCTCTGGGTACAGCACTGCTTCTGGATCTTTCTGGCGTAGGGTTTCAAGCCAGAATCAACAGCTGTGAATAGTCTGCAAATGATTTTGGGCCTGCTGACAAATACTTATGCTTGCAGTGGGCCTTCTTGGTTCACAGTTCTATAGTCTCTGTTTAGCTTGGAAGTCTAAGTGTAGGATCTCTGGATGTGAAGTCGTCGGTCAGCATGCTCCGCAGCAAATGGAATTGAATCTCTCTACCTGTCTCAGCAGTCTCTTTTTATGTGTTTTGAAAGTGGGTGTGTGCCTGGGCCTAGCTAAGCCTGCCCCTTTCTACTTGTCATTGGCCCAATTATCCCCTCTCCCATGATTGGTGAAGGAACTGTGAGTCAGAGTGATGCTGTAGGTTTTATGGGTCAGAGGATCCTCCCCTGGTCAGTTTGCCCACAATCTATATTTGACCCAAATACATATATTCGCACAGGAACACATTTGTTTAAAATTACATGCACCCATCACGTATCACATGAGGTATACTCTGTTCAAACTCTGATGTTTCTAAGAGCTTGCATTCAGAAACGGCAACATTTTGTGTTTTTTAACTGGTTTTGCAATATTGGTTTTTCATTAAAAATTATACACATATACACGGCCTGTCCATACATACTCCAGTAAATTCCCATGTCTCTAGCTTAAACACAGAGTCTGTAGTATACATAAATAGCAGGGTTTTGCCCCAGAACATCACACAAATTGGAGTTTGGGCTTGAATCGAAGGTACATTTTTTAAATGAAGGCTCTCAAAGTTATACATTCCTGTCATTTGATTACAAAGAGTTATCAGTGTTTCTGTAAAATATATATTTTGCTTTCAATTCAGTTCTCAGAGTGTTGGAGTCCGCCTCCAAGACTTGGGTGGGTCAGTGATCACATGTGTCTTCTGGCAGGCAGGCCTTTGTTGACAGGAAACAGTCAAAATCAACATATTCTATTCAAGTGCCAGAGCCTATTGTGTGGTCTCCAGGAGGCTCCCAGCCAGTCTGCCTTCTATCAATCAAGAGGTCATGTGAGATTCTAACTCCTGGTGTGAATCTCTGGAGGTGAGAGGTTTCCCAGCCTTTGGCCTGTTAATTAAATCAGATTGTCTTCTGGGAACAGCATGTGGTTAAGATTTTAATTAACTCCCAGCCTTTGATGTAAAGGCCTCTCCTGCAACTCCTGACATGCAGTTTCCCTGTCAGAGTTTAGACCGCTAGCGCCGCCCTCAGTCAAAAGCGGGTACTGCATGCAATTTTTTTGGATCAGTCTTGAATTCAAGCATTTCAAACAAGAGATATTACATAGAAGTATATTGTCCAGGTTCAACAAATGGCATTGGTGTAGTTCTGCAGTAAAATCATTTTCTGCCCATAAATTAGCCATGTTTGACCTGAAGAAAACGAATTCCCACCAGTTATGGGTTGCTTTTGGCAATCAGCATTGCCCCTTTTACAATGGTTTTAGGCTCTTTGCCCTTCTGTGCTCACAACATAGGCAAAAATTGGTGGCAGCCTATTCTTCATGCATTTCCCTGTGCATTTTCTGGGAAGTTCTGGCCATCATGATGTTTTCCATGCCAGTACTGCACAGTTTTTGTGGAAGGACTCGGATGCATGGGTAAAAACATCCCACAAGCCCCCCTCTTGCGATGGCCATTCTGTTTCACTGATGGAACTCGCAAGATCTGGGATGTTCTCCTCATCTTCTTCCGGTAGATGGCACAGTTCAGCATCTTTTCCTCCATCCGGTACTGATCGATCGGTTCTCCTCGCCGGTCCTGATGGGAATATTGGGCGGTACCCCGGGCCCCTTGGGTCTCTGCTCCCGGTCTCCGGATCATCCTCCTAGGCCAGTCTCCAGGTTTTCTTTCTCCTAGGACGACAAAGGAAAAGCGGCAATACCTATTCATGGACATTTCTCCCCCACCATTGATATAGTGGGGTGGCATATATATTTTAGAACTCAACAGATATGAACATGCACATTTTTTTAAATGAAGAGACAGGAACACATAAACTTGAGAAACACAGAATTTGATAGGCTATATGTAGGATCTTTTAGGGTTCGAATTGAATTACTCTAGAGCGGTACCCTCTGGGATTGCAGAGGACTCCTCCAGTTGCTGCAAAGTGTGCCTGGGATGGCAACACTTCAACTGGTTTATGTCGACCCACTTGTCTTCCCCCTCTGCCAAACCGCCTTTGGGGATGCGGATCTTGTAGGCCACAGGGGAGATCTTGTCTATAATCTCATAGGGTCCCTTCCAAGTAGGCAAAAATGTTCGCTGTTTCGCCTGGTTTCTTTGGAAGTTGTATAAATAGACCCGGTCCCCCACCCGATATTCCTTCCTGGAAGTTTTCAGGTCATAGTGGGTCTTCATGCTATCAGCTGATCTTTCTAGATTCCGCTGAGCATAAGCAAAAGCATGTTGAAGGTGTTTCCTTAAATTCTCCACATACTTGTGAGTTGTGGAGGCATTTATTAGTGTCTGCTCTTGGGTCCTGTACATTTTGGTTGCAGATGAAGGGGTAGATCTGATGGCCATTAGGACCACAGGTAATCGGATTTCCCAACTTGGCCCAGAATCTGCCACAAACTTTTTTAAGATGCTCACAATTGTCCGGTTGTAGCGTTCCACTGCTCCAGAAGAAGCTGGCCTGTAAGCAATGTGTAGCTTTCTCTTGACCCCCAGTATCTCCCACATCTTTGTCATTACTTCACTGGTGAAGTGGCTACCTCTGTCTGACTCAATCCTTTGAGGTAGACCAAAACGGGAAAAGATGTGGTTAATCATCAAGGCAGCTGCCATTTCTGCCTTGCAGTTTGGGGCTGGGAGACATTCCACCCACTTGGTAAACAAGCATGTCACAGTCAACATGTACTTATTCCCCCTAGCGGAGCGAATCACGGGGCCTACAAAGTCGATTTGTAAATCTGACCATGGGAGTGTCATTCCCCTCTTTTGGAGAGGCGCCCGGTGTGTGAGGGATGTTGGCTGAAATTGTGCACACACAAGACAACCCTTCAAATATTGGTTGAGGTCCTGGCCCATGTGTGGCCAGTAGGCAACCTCTCTTAAGATTTCCAGTGTTGTGTGAAACCCCCTATGACCGGCGGTGGCTGCATCATGGGCGTGACTTAACATCAGGCTTCGGAATGAAGGAGGAACCACCCACTGATCGTGGCCAGCTTTGGATTTCCTTACCAGCAAACCGTCTTGGATTCGGAACATTTTTGGACATTTCATCAACACTCTTAGGTCCTCTTTCCCAATGTAATCGGTATCCGTCAGGGGAAAGTTCTCAGGGTCCTCAAGGTGTTGGTAAAACTTACCAATAATTGCATCCCCCTTCTGAGCTGTAATCAAATCAGGGGTCTCCTTACTCCATTGTGCAGTTGAAAGATCATTGTGAGCATTTGTCTGGGACCTAGTGATAGCAGTGACCTGGATTTCCCCCAACAGGGACTCAATTTCTATTAGATCCCCTTGGATGGCCCCGGTTTTGGCCAGCTGATCAGCTAAGTCATTCCCAGTTTTGTCTGGTCCCTCTACTTTGGAATGACCCTTGATCTTTTTCCAGTAGATGGTCATCCCATTCGATGTGACCAGATCATCAATGTTTTGGATCAACTTCCCCTGTTTCAAGGGTTTGTTGTTAGCACATAACATTCCTCTGGTTTTCCAATTAACCAGGTGCTCCACGAACCCGTTCCGTACATAATCAGAATCTGTGATTATGACCAGTTTGTGGAGTTGATGCTGGACAGCAGTGAGGATGGCCTGATGCACAGCCATCAATTCTGCCACCTGACTACTTCGGGGACCAATTTTGTATCCAGCGGAGGGTTCTGGGAACTCATTCACCCATGCATTCCCTACGCCGGCCACCAGTTGTTTCTCCCCGTTGTTGTCAACATGGTAAGAGCATCCATCCACATAGACAGTGGGCATTCCCTCACACTTGTCCTCTTCAAAGACTTTGTGTGGGGAATTAAGGTATGCCTCTGTGTTGTCCTTGATTTTTAGACTTTCGTCCTCGAGACTGTTTTCTCTGGCACAATCATGCAAGTCAGCCAGACCTTGCGCGTGGGGACTCTTCTTGTTTTGGCCATATCTGACCTCCACAGGAAAGCCTTGCATTGACAGAATCCAGGAAGTAATTCGTGAATTACTCACATTTCCGGCCCGGATTCTATCACTTTGGAGATATTGCAGAGGCTGGTGTGGAGTCTCCACTATGATGTGTTCCCCCTGGATAAACGGGCGGTAATTCTTCAATGCCCACACCGTTGCCAGGAGTGCCTTCTCACAATCGTTGAATTTTTCCTCCACAGAGGATAAAGTTTTGCTCGCATAGGAGATTACTTTATTGACCTTGTCATGCTTTTGGTATAATACTGCTGTCAAGCACGTATTAGAGAACCCCGTCTCCAGGAAGAACTCCTTGTTTCTGACAGGGTATGCTAGGCAAGGCGCTTGTGAGAGGCTTCTTTTGAGTTGTCTTACTGCCTCGGCTTGTTCTGGACCCCATTCCCACTTGACCCCCCCCTTCAGGAGATGAATCAGGGGTCTGGTGATCTCTGCGTAGCCCTCAATGAACTTTCTGCTGTAATTAGTCAGTCCAAGGAGGCTCCTTAGTTCCCGCAGAGTTGTGGGGTCTTTCAGTTTCTGAAGTGCTTCCACTTTTTTTTCCTGGGGACAGAGACCCTGAGGAGTAATCTCATGCCTCAAGAAATTAACACGGGTTCTACACCACTGTGCTTTCTGAAAGGAAAGTTTTGCTCCGGCGGCCCTCAACTGGGTCAGAACATAACGGATCTCCGCTATGTGTTCCTCCACAGATGAACTTTTGATGAGGACATCATCTACATAAGCCAGGTTACCCCTCGCACCCAGGTCGGGCATGGCCTTATGTAGGAAAATGTTGAATTCATTGCCGGAGTTGAGGTATCCGAAGGGAGTCCGGGTCCATGTGTACTGCTTGCCCCCAAAGGTAAAAGCCAGCTTATATTGGTCCTCCCTACTGACAGGCACAGTCCAGTATCCATTGGTCAGGTCTATTGCAGTGAATACCTGTGACCCCTGGATCTGGGCCAGCCCTTGGTCAATGTAGGGCAGAGGCCATCGGGAAGTATGGACCCGTTTGTTGAGCTCCCTGAGGTCGGCGCAGAGTCTCCACTGGCCGTTTGGCTTCAATATTCCCAGTACCGGGTTATTGAAGGTGCTGTGAACTGGACGGATTATTCCCCGGGACTCCAGGTTCTTAATTATTTCAGTAAGGGACTCCATTGATGCGAGAGGCAAGCGATATTGCTTCACAAACACTGGAGTCATTCCAGGGTCCGTGGGGATTGTCGTTGTGTGGATGTCGGTGCGACCACAGTCATATGAGTCTACCGCAAAGAGATCTTGGAAATCCAAGAAAACTTGTTTAAACTTTTGCTTTTGTTCAGGAGTCACACAGGCATCAGCTAGGTTGACTCTCTCTTTCACCATCTGCCTGAAGCCTGGAAAGACTTCTGGTTTGGCTATTTCAGCGGCCTCCTCCAGCTGGGTGGAGAAGTCCCTGGTCAGAGTGCTGATTTGGACTGGAGGCTTCAGGTGGGAAAGGCAGCCCTCATGGACCTGGAAAATCACCTCATCCCTCCTGAAGTCACAAGTCACATCTTCCTTACCATAAGGGCAAGAAGTGTACACCAGGAAGTTCCCCCCATGCCGGGTAAAAATCCTGTCTGGTGTTGTATTGTCATCACTGTCACTGTCAAAGCAGTCCTTGGGGATTGGTCCTAACATTTCATTTCCTAAATCAATGGAAAAATGTCGGTCATCAACCGCCATTCCAATAATGGTGCCTGCGGCTAGAGTAATACTCTTTAAGTCGCTGTTATCCACCTCTATTGGAATGGTGTCATGTTCTATGTTGACTAATGGAGTTGGGTTTACCCCCAACCCTTGCTGTTGGAGAGAAGCATTTAGATGTATATAAGCATCAGGGTTTTGCAAATGTTGTCCTCTTTTAACTTTCACTTCAAGGGGGAATTGTCGGGTCCTTTCTGGGATGGTGACTTCCTCTTTGATCTGAATTTCAACTGCATAAGGTAGCAATTGAGCTGACCTAAATGCTTTTTCTGGATCATCAAAGCCCATGGGACTATGCGCTAATCGGGACCAAGCTTTGAAGTTTATTAGGTCCAAACTAATGGCAAAGCGATTGAGAATGTCACTGCCTAAGTAAAAGGCGGCAGTGACGTCTCGCACGACCCAACAATTATGGACTATGCTCTTGTTGCCAATGGAGATTTTGAGCATACACCTGCTTGGCAGGAGATGTTTGGAATTGGGTGCTTCCAGGTCCATTTCCCATTTGTCTATCAGTTTGAATGTGGGAATGGCTGGATCTTTTGGGAGTTGGCAGAACATGGCTTCGCTGATGAAGCTCTTACCGTTGTTCACACACACTCGAGCGAGAACAGAGTCCTTCCCATCATTTAACTGGACAGGGATGAACAACTGCTCTCCAATTTGCTGAATATCAGCCAGGCTCTGAGCTGATTTCACATCTTTCTGGACTATAGGAGTGGGAGTTTCTGATTGTGGACTAGTAAAAAATTTCAAAGTGTTTCCTTCCAGCATGGAGTACCACTTTAAACTGGAAGGTAGGTTGATTTTCAGAAATAGAGATGACCCCCATCACCAGTCTGTTGTCCTACTGCGATTACTGTCACGTCTGGAATCTGGTTGTTCTGGAAGTGAAATTCTACTTGGTCAGATTTTTGTTCACCCATGTGGCAGGTGCCGTTTAAACTAACATGGTTGACACTCTGTTTTAATTTTATTGGTCGGCTAGTCTGGGTCCAGAGGACCTTGTTTACACAATCTATTAGGGGTGACAACCTTCTCAGGAGGTCATTCCCTAGTAAACAAGGGGTGCCCTCGGGAGTCACTACTATGACCGAGTGTTTCACCTTGTGTCGCCCAATTTTAATGTCCAAGTCTGCAGTCCCCTCAACGGGAATTTCCTTCCCGTCAAAGTTCTGCAGTTGTCCAGGAAGAGAGGTGAAAGGAATTCGGTAATTCTCCCCCCTTCCTGCATTTAGTTCCTCAAAGGCACTTTTGGACAGAAGGGTAGCTTGGGATCCAGTGTCCACCAGTGCCAAACTTGTACCCTGCCCCTGTACTTGTACCGGGGCATAGTATCTTCCCTCCTTCTCCTCAAGGGGGCACAGATAATGCACATTTTTGGACAACTGGTGGGCTAACTTTCTGGTTTTGGACATTGCTAGCGAAGAGATTTGGGCAGAATTCTGTGGAGAGCCTTGGGAATCTGAAAGAAAAAGTTGGCAACTGGAGATCAGAGCCATTGTGGGTTCCCCTGGTTCCGGTTCTGGGCCGCCCCCCCTTCTTGGAGGCAGTCATCAAGATGGGTTTGAACCAGGGGATTTCGGTATTGTGGGTTCTGGGATGAGATGATGGGCGGCGGTAGCTCAGTCTCCATATCTCCCCAGTCTGAATTGGCATCCCTTGGGACCCATTTTTCCTTGGGAGGAGCTCCCCCATCTCTGAAGGAGAAGGTCCTTTCCCCAGGATCCTCTGAGGATCCCTCTCTCTCAAATTGGAAGACCTGTACCTCCTCCACAAAGTGGGTCTGTTTGGGTCCTTTGTTTCTCCAACCCCCCTCTGCTCCTTGGGAGGCGGGCTTTCAGGGGTAGGAGATTTTGTTTCTGGTTCCTGGTTTTCCAGGGGCTGTTTACAAGTTGGGAAGGAAGCTTCATCCAAGGCTTTACACCCCCCTTCCACTTGTGCTTTCTCCCTGGGAACCGGTGTGTTATCGGGGTGCTGCCCCCGTCATTGTTCTGGAGTACCAGGTCCAGAGTTTGGGGCATTCTGTGGTGGCAAGCTCATCTGAGGGTTCTGTTGAGCCCTCAGTATGTGACCCAGATCCCGTGCCATATTTTGGACCTGGCGCTCTAACTGGGAAACCCGCTCAGGCTGATACAGGGCTCTATTTTCTCCCCTGGGCTGATCCCGGCAAGGGTAGCTATCCCTTCTCTGGTAGTACACCTGGTTGGGAAGATTTTGGTACCCCTCCACCCTTGGCCTCCCCTCTCCCGGATTAGGTTGTCTGAGCTCAGGGAATTGGGGAAAGAAGGATGGATGATTTTGGGGCTGGAAATTGGGTGGATACCTGGGGAAAAAGTTCTGCCCAGGATTTGGAGAATTTCTGCCCTCCTGGGGGAAGTTAGGAGGGAAGTTCCCCGGGTCAGGTGCTTGGCTGGATCCCCCCCCTTGGGCTGGAGGAGTCCACACATAACCCAGGATTGGTCGGTTTCCCTTGTAGCGGGGACTTACATAGTCAGGGGAGCGGGGGACCCCATTTGTGTGACTACCTCCTCGACTCCCTGTCTGTGACTGGCCCGAGGGATTTCTGGGTTTAGGATTATTAGGTGCAGGTAGGTTTTTAGGCCCCCCCATCTCCAAGTCTAAAATGGGGGCAACCTTTACCTCTTCCACCTTGGCAGCAGCAGGGGTGCTGTTGGTTTTGGGGTTTTTGGGTGCATTATTTTTATTTTCTATGGGCTTCTGCACCTCATAGACCCGGGAAGCCTGTTCAATGACCCAGTCTAAAGATCTTTTCTCGTGAAAATTTCTCACAAGCTGGGTCATGATGTATTTGGGCAAGGCATGGAAAAATGTATTGACAAATTCTCTGCTGTCTGTGCGCACCCTTCTGGTGGTCTGCGCAAAGGCACGTTTCAGTTCTTGAGCGAATTCTTGTGGGGCCTGATCCTCCCCACATTGCAAATTGTAGGCCGCCTTGCGAGCCTCTTGGGGATTTCTGTGAACAGAAAAATGTTTTAATATGGCCGCCCTATAGGTGGACCACCTTGAATGATTTTGGTCCTCCAGCCCCGCAAAGAAACTGGAGTACTCTGGAGAGAATGTCCACTTTACATATTGGATAAGGCTTTGGCTGTCCTTCAAATGAAAAGTCTCCATCATTTGCTCATAGTTCCCAAACAGAGTACTTGGCGTTCTTATGATAAGGCGTGATGACTCTCCTGATTGCCTTAATCTGTTTCAATGGGTCCTTAAGCAAGGCCCTTTTTGCCTTATTGGCCTTTTTGGTTCGGGTAACCCTGGTCCATTCATCCTCTGACTCAGAGGCACTGCTCCCAGAGGTTCCTGTCTGATCTTCCAGGTTTTCCCGGATCCTGCGAGCCTGAGAGTGGCTGGCAGAATGTGGGGACCTGGTCTCCTGTGTCCTGTACCGCTCAGAGGAGTCTTCAGATCCCTCCTCGCTGTCAGGATTTGATGGGTACCCCCCCCACTGACCTAACTGGGCAGAGGTTTTCAGGATGCCCTTAATGGGCATACTCTCCTGGGGATCCCCACTAAATTGCACTGTGCTTGGGTGCCCATACCCAGATGCCCGCCCCTCCATACCTGGGTGGTACTGGCCTATGAGCCCCATGCTTCTGGCTGGATAGTAATCTGCCATCCCTGTGGCCCGGTGCTCATGTGCGCCAGGGGACATGGGGGTGGCAGAGCCCAGGGACTGAGAGAGATAAAGGCCTCTGGTGCTAGGGCTCCTGAGGTTATGCTCAGGAGTTTCCCTTTCCCAGCGAACCTGGTCTCTATCTGCCCCTGCTCCCTGTTGCAATGCAAGATCCTGCGCCTTCAGCTCCTCAGTTAAGGCCTTACTAGACTCTATCAGTCGCTCCTGCATCGCTACCTGTTGTTGGAGCCTATCATTGTGCTGACAGAGAGCCTCATTTTCTCTCTGTGCCTCCTGATTGGTCCTGGAGTACTGGGCCAGTCTCTGCTGCAGGAGGGTTACCGCCTGAGCTGTGTCCCTATTGGCCTGCTCCTTTCTTGCCAGAGCATCCTCCACCCTCCTGGTGTGCTCTAACAAGTTCTGGTGTTCTTTTTGGCGGTCACCCAGTCCCTGGAGGGCCAGGTGATTTCCTTCCATTTCCCTTTTTAAGTGGCAGACTTCCTGGCCTAAGGTATCCCTTTCCTGACTAAGAGCCTGCATCTGTGCCGCCAGGTCGTCCCTTTGCCTTTGGAAGGCACCAGCTTTCTGGCGCTCCTGGTCAAACTCTGCCTGGGTATCCAGGTCTTTCAAAATCAGTTTATTGCTCTCTGCCTTCTCCCTATCTAGGTGGCTTTGCAGGGTGACTACCTGCTCAGCACATGCCCTATTGAAGTCTAACTGTTGCTCCAGCTTTTTCTGGCTCTGCAGTAGGGAGTCCAAACCTTCTTGGTACTACTTCTGCAAGGCCAGAAATCCGGTATCCTGGTCCGCCTTTTCCTGTTGCAGCACATCCATATCCTCCTTTATTTTAGTGATGTACCGTCTGCTGTCATTTTCTGACTCCTGGCTCCTGAGCAGCCTCTGCTCAGAAGAGTCCAGATCAGATTGGGCCTTCTGTAGTGCCAGCAGTTGCCTACTCGCCAGATCTTGGCCTTCAGCACATTTGTCCTGCATGGCTCCCATATGTAAATATAAATATGCCGCTACCCTGGCAATCTTGTAATGCTCATCCTTGGCCTTAGGGGCCATATATAGTTCACTCAGGGCCACATGTAGGGGACCCTGATCTCCCCATATATCTGACCCTGTTTCAGTGACCTGTTGCGCGATTGCCTGCAACCAGACTGTTTGGTCCTGATGAGTCCACTCACCTCTCACAAATAGCTTATGTAGGAATTGTTCTCTGGCTATTTTCATATCTACCAAGGTCGTCATTCTGGAATTTGAGTTCCTTCCTGAGTTATAGAAGTTTGTATTTTTTTTTTGCAAAACAGACCTTTTCCTTAGAGCATTCCTTTGAGGAGTGCTTTACAGCGTAACACAGCGTGGTGATCCGACCGGATATGTGTATCTGGTCAGCTGGCACACTGTATTAATCTGCACAAGTGATAGATCTAACCCAAACGTCCGGCTTGAGCCCCCACTTTGTAAGAGGATTCAATTCAACACTACAGATAAGTCAATGCCTAGTCTGGGATACTGAATGGAAACCCTTATTGATATATCTTTATGTCCAGTTCATGAGTTCTGGATGACTACCCCTATATAACACCCCTCTCTTGGAATCCCCCTGACCCCACTGAGCCAAGAAGTAGTTCTGTTTTGCAAGTTAAAAGGTTTATTTGAGAATTTAAACAATATATATATATGTCATACTTTATAATACATTAATAATTGAATATCACACTTAATCTGAGCAGTAATCAATAATGGATAGTCTGGCACTAGCACACTTCGTTATAATCAATGATGAGTGGTTATAGGATGGATAAGATAGCAACAATACTTTTATGGTTTCAAATGGATGCAAGGTGGAATGAAAATGCAGTACAGAAAATAACTTGATAGGGTTTCAGCAAAAGACAATGTAATCACTTTCTTGGACAATTCACTCCCCCCCTTATGCAATGTAAGTAAATGAAGGGGAGAGCACACAGTTCTTAGAAATGCAATCAAATGTAATTCAGTTCACCCCAGCAAGCTTAGACTACAGAAGTTTGAAACACAGGCCCAAAATGCTTTTATATGTGCTGGCAATGAAGTGAGGAATATGCTGAAAATGCTTTTAATTCCCTTCAGGAGGTTCAGGGTGAGTGGTATCTAGTTAATATGAGTTCAGGCTCACTCTAGCAATGATTCAGGGATGGTTCCTAAGAGGCAAACGAAATTTAGCAGTTCAGGCAAAAGCAGCTATCTTTTTACAAGTAAAGAAATCGGGCCAAATAGCAAATCGCGGCAAAATTCGCGAATGCGTGAATCGTGATTGCGGAGAAAGTATAAGGAGTAGGAAGTCGGTTCTAGGCTTGTTGGAAAGGTAAGAGGAAAGTTAAACCAAGTTCCTAGCCCGAACGGTTACGGAGTTATGAACGATTTTGTGAAGGTTGTTTTTTTGTACTTGAAATTTTAAAAGTTCAAAGCGTCAGGTTACAGCTTGCAGCTAGAACATGACAGGTGACAGCTTTGCAAATGACAGGTGACAGTTAGGAGGCAGTTCTGGTTAGATTAAAATAGATTGAATTATATTATTTTAACTAAGAGATTGGTTCTGCACAGTTCTGCTAGGTACTCACAATATATTTTGAAATAGGCCTCCCCACGGATCTGGTCAGGTTTTGGACTGGACTCCGGTTCTGGTCTCGGCACTTCACAGTGATCTGGGTCATCTCTCTGGTTCTGCTAACAGCGGTCTGGGTCACTCTGGATCTCTGGCCTCTGGTTCTGGATACTGCTCTGCTTTCTCTGGGTACAGCACTGCTTCTGGATCTTTCTGGCGTAGGGTTTCATGCCAGAATCAACAGCTGTGAATAGTCTGCAAATGATTTTGGGCCTGCTGACAAATACATATGCTTGCAGTGGGCCTTCTTGGTTCACAGTTCTGTACTCTCTGTTTAGCTTGGAAGTCTAAGTGTAGGATCTCTGGATGTGACGTCGTCGGTCAGCATGCTCCGCAGCAAATGGAATTTAATCTCTCTACCTGTCTCAGCAGTCTCTTTTTATGTGTTTTGAAAGTGGGTGTGTGACTGGGCCTAGCTAAGCCTGCCCCTTTCTACTTGTCATTGGCCCAATTATCCCCTCTCCCATGATTGGGGAAGGAACTGTGAGTCAGAGTGATGCTGTAGGTTTTATGGGTCAGAGGATCCTCCCCTGGTCAGTTTGCCCACAATCTATATTTGACCCAAACACGTATTTGCACAGGTACACATTTGTTTAAAATTACATGCACCCATCACGTATCACATGAGGTATACTCTGTTCAAACTCTGATGTTTCTAAGAGCTTGCATTCAGAAACGGCAACATTTTGTGTTTTTTAACTGGTTTTGCAATATTGGTTTTTCATTAAAAATTATACACATATACACGGCCTGTCCATACATACTCCAGTAAATTCCCATGTCTCTAGCTTAAACACAGAGTCTGTAGTATACATAAATAGCAGGGTTTTGCCCCAGAACATCACACAAATTGGAGTTTGGGCTTGAATCGAAGGTACATTTTTTAAATGAAGGCTCTCAAAGTTATACATTCCTGTCATTTGATTACAAAGAGTTATCAGTGTTTCTGTAAAATATATATTTGGCTTTCAATTCAGTTCTCAGAGTGTTGGAGTCCGCCTCCAAGACTTGGGTGGGTCAGTGATCACATGTGTCTTCTGGCAGGCAGGCCTTTGTTGACAGGAAACAGTCAAAATCAACATATTCTATTCAAGTGCCAGAGCCTATTGTGTGGTCTCCAGGAGGCTCCCAGCCAGTCTGCCTTCTATCAATCAAGAGGTCATGTGAGATTCTAACTCCTGGTGTGAATCTCTGGAGGTGAGAGGTTTCCCAGCCTTTGACCTGTTAATTAAATCAGATTGTCTTCTGGGAACAGCATGTGGTTAAGATTTTAATTAACTCCCAGCCTTTGATGTAAAGGCCTCTCCTGCAACTCCTGACATGCAGTTTCCCTGTCAGAGTTTAGACCGCTAGCGCCGCCCTCAATCAAAAGCGGGTACTGCATGCACTTTTTTTGGATCAGTCTTGAATTCAAGCATTTCAAACAAGAGATATTACATGGAAGTATATTGTCCAGGTTCAACAAATGGCATTGGTGTAGTTCTGCAGTAAAATAATTTTCTGCCCATAAATTAGCCATGTTTGACCTGAAGAAAACGAATTCCCACCAGTTATGGGTTGCTTTTGGCAATCAGCATTGCCCCTTTTACAATGGTTTTAGGCTCTGTGCTCTTCTGTGCTCACAACATAGGCAAAAATGGGTGGCAGCCTATTCTTCATGCATTTCCCTGTGCATTTTCTGGGATGTTCTGGCCATCATGATGTTTTCCATGCCAGTACTGCACAGTTTTTGTGGTAGGGCTCGGATGCATGGGTAAAAACATCCCACACGTATATATATTTCGATAAACAAAACAGATGCACAGGCAATAGGATCCCAACATTCTTTTTGTTTTTGTTGCTGTATGTTCCCCCTACAGGATAAAAGGCATAATGTGCCATTTAGACAGAGGGATCATTTTCGATAATCAGGTCCCAGAACATTCAAGTTCATTAGCAGCAGCAAAATGTGGGGCAGGAAGCCTTCATGAAGCAGCACGGACAAGTACAGCAGACAAGTAGCGGCAGTCAAAGGTAGGACGGAAGGACCTTCTTTCTGCACCCCATTATCTGGTAGTTCTTTACTAATATACAGTGCTCTTTAAGCATTCATTTTCGGATTAAACAAGTTTATCTAGTAAGTATGCTCTACAGGGGAACTGTTCCTTTCAGTATATGCTCAAACGAAAACCATTTAGGATGAGGAACTTCCCCCTGGATGAGCTAGTTCTTGCCACCCTGTTTTCACTGTCAAAATCTAAGCTGCAGCCCAGACCATTGCATGTCTACCCATAGACAACGGGGGCATTACTCCTCATCCCATCTTCCTCATCTCAGGCCTTACAAATGAGGAGTGCCTGCCCCACGACATCAGAAGCAGCAAACATAGGATGGCAAGAATGTAAAATGGCCTGTGAAAGCAGATGCCTTGTCAGCCATAATTCGATATGTATATTCCATGTTTCTGAAGACTAAAGCTCTAAAGCTCAGAGCCAGATCTACGAACCTGCGCTGATGCTGGGATCCAAGAGAGGCAAGACTGATAGTTCTGCCTGGAGACACAGGTGTGGTGATCCATTGGAGGATCAGCTGGCAACCTTTCCCTTGTTGATGTGTCCTTGGTCCAGGTGGGGACAGAGTGCAGGTGGAAGATGTCAGAACTTCTACACGGATCATGCAGATCCGAGCCTGGGCCCTGAAGAACACACACTGGGCCAGTGGAAATTAATCAGTAAAATATTTCAATCCCTGCTTGCCCAGTAATTGTGATTCTGTGTAGTTTATGGGCATTTGTTGTGCCTTAAACTAAGAATTAGCTGTAACGTGCTTTTGCATTCATGCAGCAGCACTAGGAACTCACATTCTCCTACAGGCTAAATTAGGGAGCACAAGTAAAAGCAAACCTGTTTTTTTTCAACCCCCGCTCCCCTTGACCCCATATATGTGGTCACCATATATAGTTTCGCCACAGCCTTTTCCCGGCGACATTATGTATGGCGACCATATATATATATGGGGAAAATATTACTGGATACCTCTTGTCCTGCCCCAGTGCCAGTTCATACACAGATGCTGCCTGGAGTTCTACTCCGGGAGCCGCAGTACAGGCAATCCTGGCCAGAGAAGGAGTCAGCAAATGCCCCTGAGGCTACTATTGGCTAAAATATGATTCTGGGGCTTATAAGTCCCCATCAATTGCAGGGGAGGGACTGCCTGCGTTTGCACTTATGTGCAAACAGGTCCACACTGCACAATTGTTTTCCTTTGCACTGAGGAGTGCATAATGATGGTGTAAACTGCAGGTGAAATCGCCTTTGCACCTCTCTTTCCCACCCCACAATCAATAATTCTGGACCCATGCTCCCAGTGGCATAGCAGGGGCCCCTGCAGCACAAAAGGTGTGGTAGGGAACATGCTGATCCATGACCAGGGTGGCAGCTGGGGTGAATGCTGGGCCAGCGCTGACTGCAGCTGGCTGGTGGCGCAAGCAGGAGCCACTCCATCTCCGGCTCCCCTGCACATGTCAGAAAGGAACCAGGAAGCTCTCCTTGCTTGCTGTTTCCTGTCTGCTTGGAACAAGGGAGCCGGAGACCTGGAGAGTGATGGAGCATTGAGTCCGGCAGATCGAAGCTGCCTGCCATGCGAAAAGGATCTTGTTTTTGATATCTGTGTATTTGTTGTGTAATGTATGTGTGTATTATGCATGTTGAATGTCTGTATATGTGTGTCTGTATGTATGCATGCAAGGTACATAGGTGAGTGACTGGTGTCTGAATGGGTATGAATGTGATTGTGTGTGAATGTTCTGGATGGCTGCACATGTGGAGAGTGCAGTGTGAGTGAATGTGAGAGGTGGTGTATGGGGGAGTGATTGTTCAGTGAATGGGTATGAATGTGATTGTGTGAGGTGCTGTGGGGTCGAGGGAGCACTAGAGCATTGTTGACATTTCCTTAAATTGGCATGGCATGTTTTACTGGCATTTTTGGGAAAAGCAAGATTAATGATTGCTATTATGTGGATGGACTGGCATTTTTGTGCAGCCAGTCTAGACCTTCCTCACTGTGGCATAACATTTATTACTGGCATCTATGATAACGCAAGCACACATGATAAGTGTTATTATGTAGCTAGACTGACATTTTGATGCAGCCATCCTAGTCATTTCTTACTGAGTCATGACATTTTATACTGGGCATCTATGATAAAACAAGCAAACATGATAAGTGTTATGTAGCTAGATTGGCATTTTGGTGCAGCCAGTCTATCCATTTTCTACTGTGACATAACATTTGCTGCTGTGCATTTATGATAAAGCATGCATGATAATTATAATTGAGTAGCTAGAGTGCATATTGGTGCAGCCAGGCTAGCGATTTCTTACTATTGCATGATGTGTCTAGACTGGCTGCATTGGAGCCTGTTGGTGATGTATTCCTATTGTGACATTGCATTTTCAATGGTAAAGCCAACCGAATATGTATATCGGAATACTGGCATATGTTGGTGCAGCCAGATTGGAAATGTATGGGCACCGCCATCGTGAAAATGTTTTTTTATACTGGCAGATATTGTGGTGAAAGGCATGAAAATGCTTTGGGAAATGCTCAAGTGCAATGTTGATGACTTGTTTCTATAATGTACCATTTCAAGGCATTATTCAAAAATGCTCTCATGGGAGAATCCGCCTCAACAACCAACTGTGTTTCATTGGTTCAGGCTCCCTCGCTATGCTTGGTCACTCTTGTATACTTGTGGCAAATATTCTTGTCAGTCAAATAAAAGAATTCACCATCCGCCACTGGTGGCCAGTATTTTTTTAGTTCAAGGGGCCAGGCACATCCCCTAGTTTGTACACCAGGTGAAAGATTTGACCTAAATTAAAAGGTATACCTACATCTTTCACCTGGCGCAGTGTGCACATACCCTTGCATCGCCACAATTATCATGGGCAATGCGCATGCATGGTGGTTCAGGGTGTCCCTGATTGTGGTGCATCACCTGCTTTGCTGAGGAACTTGCCGGGGGCCCTCATCATGGCTGGCAAGGGGGACCCAAATGTTGTGTTATGCCACTCCCACAAACACCTAACAATAGTCCTGACTGAAGGTGTCTGCCCACAAGTCCACATTGGACAAGGTCATGGGGGAAAATCATATGGAACATGTACAGTCACTATAACAGGTTATTGGGTGCTTAACATTGTGTGCCATGGCTGCCTTATAGAGCAATGCCAGAGGTTAAGATTAATTCTAAAGCTCCAGTCATCACCCCTTTTGTTTTTCTTACAGAATTCTCAAGCACACTGCCAATCAGAAGGATGAGGGTCACTCCGATCAAATGGGACCCTAAGAAGAGGTCAGCCCTATGGCAATGGGTCATGGATTTACTAACAAAAGGTGCAGTTGTTTGTGTACCTCTGGGATGGAATTGCTCCCCAAGACTTTCTCAAAGACAGTCCTCCTGATACCCCTGGTTGCCCTCTCTCCCTGGGATCTCCTGACTGTCCTAATTGCCCTTCAGAGGGCTCCCTTTGAGCCTTTGACAGAGGCTCCTCTCTGTATCATGACTTTAATAACACGTGCCAGAAAACTCCAAAAGTTGGGTTCTCTTCTTTCTTCAGAGCCTTATATGATATTTCAGGGAGAAGGCCTAACACTGAAGCCCCCTGCTTCCTTTTAGCCTAAAGTTTCCTCTGCCTTCTGTCTAGCTGAATAACTTGTCTTTCTTGTGTTCAGGGATGTCAGAGTTCACCACATCTGTTAGACGCGGTTTCAAATCCACTTATAACGCACCGTTCCTTTTCATTACTGCGAATATCTTCTGTTGTGCTTTTGACCAAGTGCCAAGGGTAGGAATCATTCGACCTCGACTCTAAGTAGGTGTTATGGAAACCATCTCTTTGATATATGAATTGGGTAATATTCCTCCTCTGACTATCATTGAGAGTCAACTAGGTCTCGGGATGTGTATAAGGTCTCCCAAACTGAAAGAGCGACAAAGAAGTACCAGAAGAAGAGGTAAGGTTTTGAGGACATTGTTTTAATTGGATTTAGAGTTAGACATTCTTCAGTTTGTTCTGGGGAGGGGTGGAAAAAGTCTGTGTGTTTTAATTCCTTCTATTTATCTGAGTTGATTATGATAACGTGTTTCTGTCTTGTATGTAAATGTTATAAATTGTTAATGAAAAAAACAGGAGGCTAACTTCCGTTTGGGTAAATTTAATGATTTCTTCATAACTGAAATCTGCCATACTACCACATCTGCATCCTCATCTAGATTTACGTTACACAAATTAAATGTGGGAAATTTAGTGAAAGGTTCTTTTTGCTCAGCTGCAGTGTAGCCTGCTGCTCCGTAAAGTTGTTTCCAGGAATACATATGTTTTATGTTTTGCAATTACACAATCTGGTTATGATCTTTCAAATACTTCTCGCTTGTTGCGTCCTTGTCACAAAACACTTCAGTTTCGTCCAACCCGCTACCCTCCTCCGACTCCTCACCTGTGGAACTGGACTCTGTGCTGTATCCTACAGGTTCCCTGTATTGAAGTGAAGAAGGTGATTGAAACCTGCCTCGATATGAAGCCACAGTTGACACCGGTGAGCTGTGGCTTCATGTGACTCCACCACCGAAGCAGGTAGATATAAACGGGGAAAAAGCCTTAGGCAACAAAAAACCCCAAAGTCCAATGCGCCTGGTCTAATATTCGGAAGAGCAGGAGTAATCTATCCCGTAGCTGAAGGAATAAGCAGAGCGAACTCTGGTACCAGCGAAGCAGGAACTCTGGCTCCGGTGTGATCGTCAGGAAAAAAAAGGTAAACAAGTCCTTAGCTGCCGGGAGCAGGATGAAGGCTGACGACCGCTGAAGGCAGACAGTCGGAAGAAATGAAAAACAGAGCAGAACGTACAGAAGAGCCGTGCAAGCAGCTGTAGCGGAAGGAGGAGGAGAAAAAGAGGAAGAATGAACAGAAGAAAGCACAGATTGGTGTGCGGAAGCAGGAAGAGAAAAGATAGCACAATAACGTAAACGGCAAGCAGGTAAGAGAGAGAGGAAAGTGTAGGGAAGCTGCTGAGGGGCAGCTAAGAACGGGAGATCACCGAGAGTGCAGAAAACACAAACGAGAGCAATCGCGCTGAAACTCGCACAGGAACAATCGGCAAGCGAAAACTCTGGCGTTGCAACACGCGGAACCCGGGAGCGAAGGAGCTAAATGCTTCCCGGCAATCCGCATGTCGAACCAAGCCATGAAAAAGACTAGACCACCACCATGAGATGAAAGATAGACGTGATGGGATAGTTAATGGCCGCTCCACCTGAACTTGTGCCATTGCCTCCAGGAGCCGGCACCCATGACAGTATGCCCTCTTCTTCTACCTACTCCCCCAGGCTTCCCCGGATGGCTCCTATGAAACCTGTCCAGCAAAAGTGGAGCATGTATATGGGACAACGGTTCCCATGAATCTTCTGATCTCGGAAACCCCTTCCAACCAATGAGATATTCCAGCCTCCCCTTGCGATACCTGGAATCATAGATGTGTGATACCTCATAATCCTCATCTGCATCAGCCAATAAGTGTTTGTAATTTGAGATTGAACAGCCATTAGAACGGGAAGAGAAAGGTTTGAGCAAAGAGGAATGGAAGACAGGGTGAATCCGTCTCAAGTTGTGAGGTAACCTTAGTTTATAGGCCACCGGGCTAAGCTTCGATATGATAGGGAAAGGACCCAGAAACCGAGGTGACTGTTTAGAGGGGTGAGCCCATCTTGGGAGGTGCTTGGTGGAGAGCCAACCTTGGCACCCACATTCCATTCTGGTCCTTTTTGACAATGTTTATCAGCTTGTCTTTTGTAGGTTTGTGCAGTGAACTCTAAACTAGTTTGGGCTGTCCGGTGTGCTTCTCTAATCCTGTCAATGATGGTTTCTATGGCAGGCAAATTAGTTGGTCTTCTTGGCACAGGGAGAAGGTGTTTTGGATGCATCCCATAGTTACAATAGAAAGGAGACATGTTTATGGTGGAGTGTTTGGCATTGTTGTAAGCAAATTCTGCTGTGGGTAGTAACAACACCCAGTTATCTTGTTGCTGGTTACAGTAGCAGCGGAGATATTGTTCCAGGGTGGCGTTCACCCTTTCTGTCTGCCCATTGGTTTGTGGATGGGATGCAGACGAAAGTGCTCTCTCAATCCCTAGTTGTTGACATACTGCCTTCCAAAACCGTGAAGTATATTGTGTTCCCCTGTCTGATATAATCTTGTCCGGTAAGCCATGTAGGCGGAAAATGTCTCGAAGAACCCCATTTGCCATTTCTTTCATGGCGGGAAGTTTAGGTAATGGAGAAAAAAGGGCCATCTTGGAGTAAGTGTCTATGGTGACCATAATACAGGTGCATGAGTCGGAAGGTGGCATTTCCACAATGAAGTCCGTAGTGATTATACTCCATGGACGAGTGGGAAGGGAAGATTGTTCAAGAAGTCCGATCGGCTTGCCGGATGGATATTTGCTCATGGCACAAGTGGGACAATTTCCTACGTAGTCCATCACCTCCTTTCTAAACGTGGGCCAATAATAGGAACGTTGTAGCAAGTCCAGGGTACCTCCTACTCCCCTATGTCCTGCCGTTGGCAGATCATGGCACCAGTTTAACACCAGTTTGCGTAGGTTGCCCTTTGGGAAGTAAGGAAGACCATTCTTAAACCAGAGCCCATCTTCGTTGTTGATGCCTGATGGTATTACCTTGTGCTCCCTGTGTTCTTGAGCAGTGACTTGTTTTATCTCTTGTAAGAAAGTATCTACTGAAGCAATCACCTTCTTGGAGAACATAGGTTCAGGAACAAACTTAGGGGACCCCCGGATGTCTCTCTCCTGGATAGAGCGTCGGCCAAGATGTTCATTTTACCCGGGGGGTAACAGATTCGGAAGTCATATTGTGTAAAAAAATGAGCCCATCTAGCCTGATGGGAATTGATGCACCTCATAGATTCTAGCACCTTGAGGTTGCGGTGATCAGTGCAGATGGTAAATGGTTGAGCACCACCTTGAAGTAGATGTCGTCACTCTTCACACGCTTGCTTCATGGCAAGCAACTCCTTTTCTAGTACGGAATAATTTCTTTGGCTGGGATTCAACGTCTTTGAAAGGTAGGCGATAGGGTGTTCAACCCCAGCTTCTTCCTGGAGTAAGACAGCCCCAATGGCTGAGGCAGAAGCATCCATCTCTAGGATAAAAGGTCGGGATTGGTCCGGCTGCTTAAGAATGGGGGCTGAGCAGAAAAGAGTTTTAAGGTGTTGGAAACTACTTTCGGCTTCGTTGGTCCAATGGAACGGCCTGAGTTCTTTTTGAACATAGAAGTAATGGGCAACGCCTCTTCCGAAAAATTGGGGATAAATCTGCAATAAAAGTTCGCCAAATCCAAGAATCTTTGTATTTCTTTACCAAGGTGGGAGTCTTCCAGTCCAGGATGGCAGCAACCTTCCTTTTGTCCATCACAATTTCATATTCGGAAAGGACAAAACCTAGGTATTGTATCTTTTTGACCCCGAATTCATATTTTTCCAGTTTTTTGCCAGAAGCTGATGAGACTGGAGGCGTTGAAGTACAATGTTGAGACAGATCCTTTGAGAAAACCAAAATATCATCTAAATAGATGATCACGGTAATGAACATCAGATCTGAAGAACTCTGTTCATAAATCTCTGGAAGATGGCAGGAGCATTGACTAAGCCAAAGGGCATCAATCGATATTCATATAGCCCAAATGGGGTACAAAACGCTGTCTTCCATTCGTCTCCCTGGCGAATTCGTAGTAGGTGGTATGCGCTACGAAGATCTAGCTTAGTGAATCTTTTAGCTCCCTGCACTGCCTCCAGAATATCTGTGATGAGTGGCATTGGATACATGTCTCGAATTGTCACCTGATTGAGCCCACGAAAATCTATGCATGGGGCCTCATTACAAGGTGGGAGGTAAGGGATTACCGGCACCAGTAAGGGCACAGGTGCCGGTAATCCCTTACCTCCCTACTATGAGTTCCCTTTGCGGGTCCTTCCTAAACGCCTGGTTTTTGCAGGCGTTAAGGACGGGACCCGCAAAGGGACTCTAGAGCTGATAACGGTACCGCAATTTGCGGTACCGTTATTTAGCGCTTTCCCCATTCCCATTGAGCCCTATGGGGGCTCAAATGGGAATGGCCTGGGTGAATGGGGAATTACCGGTCCCTCGGACCACGGAATGGACCGGTAATTGCTCCATTCACCAGGGCGGAGTCGGAAGGGTTTTGGAGGCAGCCATGGAGCTAATAGCTAATAGCTCCATGGCTCCCTCCAACCTCGTAATGAGGCCCATGGTCTTAATTCATCTGAATCCCGTTTGGGGATAAAAAACAAGGAAGCCCCAGCGGGAGACTTAGAAGGTTGAATTAGACCTTTCTGTAGATTGCTGTCCAGATAGGTGCGGAGGTCTTTTTTTCCAGCTGAGACCAGGAGAACATGCGACCAAAAGTCACTAAGGCCCCTTGCACCAGATCAATAGCACAGTCTTCTGGCCTGTGTGGAGGGAGCTCCAAAAAAGGTTGGTTGGAGAACACTTGTTAGAGTTGAGAATATTCCATGGGTAAGGTATGGATCCCTATTGCATTGCCTTGGAGGGTGTTAGAGGCTTGGACTTTGACTACGTTTGGTTGAGAGAGACAATGTTCTGTGCAAAAGTCGGAAATGAAAGCCAACTGATTGCGAGCCCAGTCAATTTGAGGATTGTGTTTGCAGAGCCAGGTGATACCCAAGATGATCGGAAAGTGGGCTGCGTGGATTAGGTCAAATGAGATGAGTTTGGTGTGTTGTAGTATCTTCATGTGCAGAGCTTGGGTCATATGAGTGATGGGTCCGGAGGACAATGGGGTACCATCTACTCCTTCTACCTTCTGATCTTCCGTCTTCTCTATTCGTGGAATACCCATCTGCTATGCCCAATGGATGTCGACAAAGTTTCCAGCCGCTCCACAATCCAATAAAGCTAGGGCCTCAATCCAGCTTTCCTTGTTCTTCACCAGTACGGATACCACCATGAGTCGAGAATATTCAGCCTTGGTCTGTATTGAAGGCGAAACAGATAACGAAACATAGGGACTTGAGATATCTGCAGCCCCTCGGATACTCGTCCCTCTTAGTTCCGAGGTTTGTCGTTTCCCGACTTTCGTGATGGTAACTCCTCGCAGTTTTGGATTGAATGGTTTTCTGAGGTGCAATATGCACACAGTCCTCTTTCTCTTCTGCATCTTCTCTCCTCTGCTGACAACGGGCCTCTTGTTGTTCCGGTCTGCATAGGTTCATCCAGATTTACAGGTAAGGAGGGGGTCAGAGTGTAGAGTATCGGCCCAAAAGGAGATTTATTTCTGATCCGTCTACGTTCACTTCGTCTTTCAAGAATGTGATGTTCAATCTGAAGAACGGAAGACAATAATTCAGAGAAAGTGGATGGTCTTGGAATTCTGGCCAGTTCATCCTTGATCTCTTCCTTAAGACCGCGTCTGAATATTGCGTACTGAATCTGCTCCGGCCATCCCGCCTGGGCTGCACATCCAGGGCGCCTTGATGGGCGTCTAACAATTCTTCACAGGCGGTGAACGTAATTTCTGATCTCTCAAAGGTTTGCTTTATGAGTGTCTGAAACCCTTCATAGTCTAGAAGAATGGGGTCTTCACCTATGACCAAAGGAGTAGCCTAGGCCAATGCCTTTCCTGTCATATTGGAAATAAGAAATCCTACTTTGGCTTGGTTTGTAGCATATAAATTGTGTCTAAAGGTAAAGTAGATTTTACAGGCATCCAGAAATTCCTTAACCTTCTTCGAGGTACCATCAATCTTTCCCGATGATAAGGGCATCGGGGGTAGTTCAGGAGTGGGTCCCGATGAGTGACCATCTGTTTCAATACGACATTCTCGGCCTTCAAGGTCTGAACTTCCTGAGAAATCTTCTGAAGTATTCTGTTTTCGTTTTTTAAGGTTTGTACTTCCTGCTGGAGTGTTTGCACTGCATTCACAAGTTGCTGGACCTGTTCTGGGGAGGCCATTTCTGGTTGGCTTTGCAAACTGTCACAAAAAACTTCAGTTTCGTCCAACGCACTACCCTCCTCCGACTCCTCACCTGTGGAACTGGACTCCCTGCTGTATCCTACAGGTTCCCTGTATTGAAGTGAAGAAGGTGATGGAAGCCTGCCTCGATATGAAGCCACAGTTGCCACCGGCGAGCTGTGGCTTCCTGTGACTCCACCACCGAAGCAGGTAGATATAAACGGGGAAAAAGCCCTAGGCAACAAAAAACCCTGAAGTCCGATGCATCTGGTCTTTGAGGAATATCCGGAAGAGCAGGAGCAGGAGTAATATATCCCGTAGCTGAAGGAATAAGCAGAGCGAACTCTGGTACCAGCATAGCAGGAACTCTGGCTCCGGTGTGATCGTCAGGAAAATAAAGGTAAAGTCCTTAGCTGCCGGGAGCAGGATAAAGACTGATGACCGTGGAAGGCAGGCAGTCGGAAGAAATGAAAAACGGAGCAGAACGTACAGAAGAGCCGCGCAAGCAGCTGTAGCGGAAGGAGGAGGAGAAAAAGGGGAAGAATGAACAGAAGAAAGCACAGATTGGTGTGCGGAAGCAGGAAGAGAAAAGATAGCACAATAACGTAAACGGCAAGCAGGTAAGAGAGAGAAGAAAGGGTAGGGAAGCTGCCGAGGGGCAGCTAAGAACGGGAGATCACCGAGAGTGCAGAAAACACAAACGAGAGCAATAGCGCTGAAACTTGCACAGGAACAATCCGCAAGCGAAAACTCTGGCGTTGCAACACGCGGAACCCGGGAGCGAAGGAGCTAAATGCTTCCCGCCAATCCGCACGTCGAACCGAGCCGTGAAAAAGACTAGACCACCACCATGAGATGAAAGACAGACGTGATGGGATAGTTAATGGCCGCTCCACCTAAACTTGTGCCATTGCCTCCAGGAGCCGGCACCCATGACAGTCCTCATCTGCTAGGCCTGGGACAAGGAAGATGAGGTGGAGGGTTAATGTCCGTATTACTTAACAGTGATCTTCATTAACTTGAAGTCTCATTGTAGAGGAGCAGCTGAATGCCTCTGCAGGAAGTCCCGCCCCCTACTGCCTCTATGTTGGAAGCAAGAAATCCTGCCATGCATGACACCAGTGATTGTGCCTATACCGCTGAGAGCCTTCGAAAAAAGGTATTCATTAAAAAAACCCTCTCTGATGTATCCCCGAAGAGATAATAATCTTTTGGAAGAAGTCCCTGAAGGGATATGAAATGAGGGAAAAAAGAAGCTGGTGACGTCACAAGAAGCAAGTGTGATGCACTGAGAAGAGCAGCTAAAGAAGAGAATGTATAGACTTTATGGAATCTGATGACGAAATAAAGAATCGAGTAAACTTTCATATGCGGATTGAAAATTGCACGCGTGAAGAGCACTGCAGAAAATGCGAGCCATTTAATAACTGTACAGATGCAGCAACGCAAGTCAACTAGGTAATCATAAAGGCTGGCTATACGTAGTGAATAGACTGCAGACAATGCCGCCATTATATAGAAGATGGCCGTCAATGTCACAATGCTAGTAAGCTCAAGTCCACGAAGAAAGAGGAATCAAGAGCTGAAGCTGTGTCACAGCAAGAAAAACAGCTAAGAATCATGGAAGGACCAAGAAGAGGCTGTCTGGTCCACTGTCCAGGGCTGGGGCAGCCAAGAACTGGTTATCTGTTCTCAAAGGCAGTAAACATGAGAAGCAAAATTGTTCCTTGTTAAGTTGCGAAGAGAGAACACCATAAGTGGAAAGTTTATTAATTCAAGACAATTAAATGATGAAAATGAGGCTGATGTATGGTCCCTGTCACTTGAGTCGAGGATGAAAATAGAAGTGGGCATGTAGACCAGATCATTGATAAGCATGTGCTCTCACTCCCTTTTATTCCCAAGAGAAGAGAAACTACTGAAGGCCGAGTTCAAAGGCAATCTTCATGGCAGAGAGCATGAGTGGTTAAATATGTAGTGCTAATTGGAAGGGGAGACACGGTCAAGTCCACCTCCTAGCACCTGGGGTCTGAGCTTACATGCTGCTAGTGAATCGCATGTTCCAGAAGGGCACGAGAGTGCAAACCAATTATAAAGGGCCATATAACGAAGGGCCTTATATTTTGAGAGCCAATAGTATACTGTGTACTTAATAACTGTTGAGGATGACTTGCACTTACGTTGTCCACCTGACTGTAGAGACCCAATCACACCTCGATCCCTTATAGAAAGTATACTTAGATGTTCTCCTTAGTCCAACCACAACTCCCGGTAGGTTTTTCTTATTTGCCACTTAGTATGACATCACTTATGACGGATTTTTGGTATAAAGCTGTATTTTTATGTGAAATGTTTGCGAGAACTTAAGCGAATGTCCGTTGATGTCCGTTGTAACTCCCTGTTTTAGAAAATTGCTATTAAAACAGTCGGACAAGACTTTTGCCAAACTTCCTGAGTCAGTCTTATTATTTGGTGCATGAGTTACTCTGCAAACCATCCCTGCATGATATGTTACTAATTAAGGACTTTATGTTCATCATCTTCCTTGACACAGTCTGACAAGTGGCTCCCACCCACCCTGTTTGTCGCAATATGCTGGATGTGGTTTCGGTATGGTGTCCCTTCATAGCATTCGGTATGGAGTGGGGCTGTGTAAGGGTGAACATTTAAAAAGAAAATCATATATAAAAAAGTGACTTGCTAACAAGTGCCTGCCTTGGGGCAGGTGAAGCCCTGTCTGCTATGACTGTGACGAGAAAGATGTACACTCTGGGCAACTAAAATTATCCAGACGTAATCCGGACTATACTCCTCACAGCTAATACTGGCCGCAACATCCATGAACTTCCCACTGACGCACCCAGAGCAGCCCTACGACGCGGGGGGAGAAGGGTAGGATATTGCAATGACCCCTATTCCTTGCTGGTTCTCAGACACATCAGATTTTAAAACCATTTCTGGCAGAGCAGCAGTTTTGGGGCACATCGCACTTGGTTGCGGACACCAATTTGAAGGCGGTACGGAAACGTAGCCAAGTGTTATACTTCAGGCATCCTACAGAATCATTTAATGGATGGGATCCTCTCGCTTTCAGTTTACCTACCAAGGTGACCTCTGAGTTATGGAAAATAGGAGAGAGATGGGTGAAAGGATTGAAATAATCTTAACCACGGGCATTGCTCTGGGCAGTCATCCAGATCATTGTATTTCAGCCTGCCATGCATTTACAGTAGAGGAAAAAATATTGTTTGTCTCCAATCTTCACACAGAACTCATGAGTATTCCCTTGATCCTCCAGCAGGAATATCAGATCATTGTGGGTTTCCAAAAGCTCGGGGTGTCTACTGGTACTGAATCAGTACAGATAATCAATTTTAGATCAAATCTGATAGAGAGCCCAGATTTGAATCTTTGAGGGATACACATCAATCCTAGGGCCCTGAAAAGAATAGAAAAATATGTTTTTAGTTTTACCGAATGTTATACAATCTGCTGGTGTGCAGCAGGCATCACTCCTCCTGTCTGGTTGTCCAGGAAACCTCACACATACTCTTGTTTCTGTATTTTTGCATTCAATTTCCCAAAACATGACATTTTGTCTCCTGCCTCCCTTGTAAAGGAGCAGGTTAATAGAGTTGTTAGGACGTTGGTTAATTATTTTCCTTGGTAACCTAAGTGTAGGAACACCAGACATGTCTCGGGTTTCCATGGCATTAAGAGCATTGCGGATTCCACAGGCACTGAAACAGAAGCAGCGCAGGCAATTTCCAAACAAACTATGGTTGGGCAATCGACTCAGGCCAACCCCCTCTAGTGCCATATACCACCCTTAAGACTATAGGGAACCCGCCACATCATTGCCAGTACTGTCATACCTTGTATTTGTATTTTGTTTATTATTTGTATCACGCACCTAACCCTGAGGTAACTGGGTGCTGGAAAAACTTAAGACTTAGCTCCAATGACTGCAGTCTCTTTCCCATGGTGTGTGGGGATCTGGAGCAGTGTGTCGGCATCAGCAGGGATGCCATTGCAGCCACACTGCAGCTCTTTTTTAATGTAGGGCATGGAGAGCAGGAGAGCCATGCCAGCGGCACAAATCAATAAACAGTGCACAGCTCTCTGTCTTTCTTGCCTTACTTGCCTGCTGCTTTCTGCACCCACTCATGCTCACAGTGAGGAGCACATGAACGGGAAGGATGTGGGTGAGCGGAATAGCAGGGAGTAGTTTTCAGTAGAACAGTATCTTAAAGCATTGTCCACTGATGGGCTTTTACACTTGCACAGAGAAAGCAATACTATTCATGTATGCTTGCCCTATTCTATTATGCTCTACTATTGGTGGGAGAAATGAGAGGGAGTCTCAAACGTTATTTTCGGTGTTTTTATTTTCTGGTTTCTGTGCTCTGGAACCTATTCTGGGTGTTTCTAACTTCTGAACTACTTCCTGCTCTCTTGACTCCGGACCCACTGCCTGATCCCTTGAAACATGTGCCCCTGCTTGATTCTTTGACTCCTGAACCTCCACTTGGTTGCTTGACTCCTGTGCCCCGTGTGATTCTTTGACTCCTGACTCTCCTCTTAACTCCTTGACTCCTATGCCTCTGCTTGGTTCTTGGACTCGTGAGCCTGGTCCATTGACTCCGGTGCTTGATTCTTTGACTCCTGAACCTACGCTTGGTTCTGAAACTCCTGCACCTCAGCTTGGTTTCTTGACTTCCATGCCCCTGCTTGATTCCTTGACTCCTGAGCTTCTGATTGGTTCCTTCACTCATGTCTCCCTGCTTCATTCTTTGACTCCTGTGCCTCTGCTTGGTCCTTTGAATCCTGAGCCTCTGCCTGGTTCCTTGACTTCTGAACAGCTACTTGGTTCTTGGACTCCTGAACCTCTGCTTAGTTCCTTGACTCATGTGACTCTGCTTGGTTCTTTGACTCCTGAATCTCCACTTAGTTCTTTGACTCCTGAACCCCTGCCTTGTTGTTTGACTCTTGACATCCCTCCCATTTTACATGTATTGACAATGTTAGTTGCCCTTTCTGGCGATTTCTGCTTCTTGGGTTCATCCCATGTGGGAGGGATCAGCCAAGCATTTGGCTCGAAGTAAAGTATCCTTGTAGGCGACAATTCATTTACTACCCCAGGAGTCTATCTTCCTCAAAACTGGTGCATCAAACTGTCCCAGCCACAACACCTTCCGGCACGAGTCCAATTCCAAAAGACTGAGTCATAGACACCACTTCTCCAATGAGTGTCACTGCTGAAAGTCCCAAAACCTACTAGTTGACAACCCAGTACACTTTTCACAATGTGTCGTTTCCTGAGTGCCTGTACAATGACCAAATTAGTGGAGCTGGAAGAATCAGATAAAGTATGTGTTCTGCAGACTCTCCAAATTACCAGGACACCAAACTTATATATTTGCAAAGGGGCAAGAAGTATAAGGGCTGAAATGATCAGCATATTTCAGATATATTGCTATTGTTTGGGGTGTGCCACAAAAACTACATACACAAAACCCATTTATAGGAGAAAGAGAGAGAGAGAGAGAGAGAGAGAGAGAGTGCGCGTGCGCGCGCTGTTTGATGTGTTGTCATCTCCTGATCCCCCACTACGTACCTTTGTCACCCTAATCTCCCGCTGCACTGATCACTCCCTATCTCCCTGCTCACACCCTTCTGTACACCCAAGTGTCCACCCAATCAGCCACCTGGATCCTGCATTGTTCCTTGCACTTTTAATGACCCACCACGTGCTCTCTGCTACATCTCTTGCTCTCTGCTTTGTTCTTAACCTGACCACTGTTCCCTGCTCTGTCTCTGATACCATCCCTGTTCCTGAAGGCCCTGATCCTTTCCTGCTCCCCAGTGTGTCCTCCACTGCCAGCCCAGTTCTACTTTGAAACTGCTTCACATGATTATTACCTAGAAAGGAATAAGGTCTGTGTGCAGAAAACTTGGAATGGACACAGTTCCCAAAGGACCGTCCATCCCCAAGCCTCCTGCAAGATCCCGGATCAGCTGCAGAACGAGGTGGGCGGGCCTCTCAGGATGCTGCAACATGCCTCTGCACACCTCATGGCCACGGAGAACTCGACACTCTAGGCTGCAGTGATAATTCTAGCGCCTGTGGGGGCCACAATTGACATGATGCATGGCAGTGCTAAATAGCAGGACTATGACACTAACACGTACCGTGTGCATGTGGCAGGGGATTAGACGGGGGTAATAGAGTTATTTAACCACATGTCCTCCTTTAATTAAGGCAGATAATATTTATTTCACTGCTAAAGATATTCTAAAATGCACGGGCGTGTTTTTTTCCTGGGCGGATGTGACTATTCATATTTTCAATGTCAATTCGAAACATATTTTAAAGTGGGAGAAAATCTTCAAGCGAAAGAACATGTTATGTATATATATATGTCATGCTCACTGTTACCGCCTAATCCACATGCCTGCTGTTCTGAATGTACACGTGGGGGCATCATTTGTGCAAGCAGTTGAAGCACGTATTGTTCTCTTTTTGGCTGCACGTGTTTAAAGTTACTGATTATTTGCCAGACTTCACTGTGTCAAACCTATATTCAAGGGCTGTTTTCAATGCTTATCTCCAGAAAGTTCGAAGATTCCATCTGATTGTCTGCATATGTGAGTTAACGATCATTTAAAACCCTAGTTTCTCTGCAGCTGTCATGTCTAGACTACTGTAATACCATCTTTACAGGATGCACATGGAAAACATTGGCCAAACCTTCAAAGATCCCAGACCCAGGCTGCCCAGTTCAGATTCAGGCTGAACTACACTGCTAAAGTTAGGCCCTCTCCCTGAACTTTGAGAAGTCAGGCCCACACACAACCAGCCTTAAATAAACACGCCCTCACCCCACCTCCCCTCCTTTCCTTTCCTACCTCCTACTGCTCGATAGACAGATCATTGTATAGCCACACCAGAGGCATCAGCCAATACACACAAACATCATACACATGTAAAATATACACATCTTACAAAATCATCACATATAAAATACAGAAACCATTTAAAAAACAAAACCTATTACTTATTTCATAAACTACAGCTTCTTCTGTAACGATATATAATTTCACTCTTTTACTCAGAAACCTTTCCTGAATCATAAGTTGTAATGGACTTTGACCTCTGACTCTCCGCTCTCCAAATCTATTGACTAACTCCATTACTTACAGTTCCAATTTCCGTGCAATGCCACCATTCCTAAGCTGTTGCTAGATCTTTTATCCGATCTCCAATAATGCGAAATGCAGGCTGTGATACTTTTTACTAGACTGGATGGAATAGTGTGCAGGGACGGGGCAAAGCACTAACTTTCAATGTACCATATACATCTTCATCAGATGGTGCAGAGGAAAATTATTGAAATACAAATACCCACTGATATTATACATTCGCAAAGCAAAGGAGAAAAAGAAACAACAAATTAAACTTCATTGGGTGAATGAATGGGATGCAAAGAAAGCGGGGCTGGGGTGGCTCTCTGTGTTGTCTAAAGGACCATTGAACCCCTTGAAGCAAGGAATGCATACGTTTTCACTCAAAACAGTCCACAGTTCCAGCTGAGAGTTGCCTTTTAAGACAAAACAAACATGAACCTCAAAGTTAGGCAGAGGCACTCTTAAAGTGAACCCAGGAATGCTCACGAAGTTACGGATGTTCTTTCAAATATAGATTGATGTGAAAGATTTAAATCCAGTTAATTGGAAAACAGGATGTGGATTGCAACTTCCTCACACAAAGGGCCTCATCACGAGTTGGGCCAACGTAACGCCCATTTTCAGGTGTAATTAGCGCACGCTATTAGCACGCACTAATTGTGCCTAAAATGGCACTTTGGGTCCAATGGACCCAATGGGGAATACCCATTGCCGCCCAACCCTTGATCCAGCGCTAATAGTGCCGGGCCAGGTGGCGCAGCGCTATTAACCCGGGCAGTATCCCGTCGGTAATACTGCCAGGATGCAGCCCAACTCGTGATGATGCACAAAGTCTAAAATTGCATTTTGCAGCCACTATGTCGTGTCAGGACTAAGCAGTGATTTCAATAGAGCGGCTCAGTTTTACTGTCGGTATGTGACACTAACAAATATTCTCTCTGAGTCTTATTGGATCAGTCTGCAATGTTACCTCAGTATATGCCCCAAGCTTAACAATGCTTAACAATGGTTTCCTGGCTTGTATACAATGTGGCAAATACAAAATACATGACCTCATTTACAACGCTGCGATGTCAGCTGGTATCTCAGAACTTTCTCATCAAAAAGTAATGCCAGCAAAGGTGAGGCTTGCTCAACATTCACTACACTCCCACCAGCAAGATGAGTATTAAAAGAGGAGAGAGGTATTAATTAACAAGCAGCAGAGAAGGGGCAGCAGAATGGGGACGGGAGCAACCGGCTGTGCATATAGGGCAAGGCTTGCTATTGGACGGAAATAAGAGGGGCTGGTCCCACATCATTCTGCTCTGATGTGTCCTGTGGGCGTGTGGTGTGATCCAAAACCCCCAGATAGATAAAAAAAACTATCTGGGGTCGACAACTGAAATAAGTATAACACAAATGTCGGTCCTCGGAAGACGGACACAGCATTCTTCAGGAATTACTAAGAGGCGTACGGAGCAAACTAAAAGGGGGGTTGTTAAAAATGTAAAATTGTTTTATAGACTGGGGATGATGCTTTACTTGGAAGATGTGATGCGACGGAGCCTGAAACGGGAACTCAATATAGTTTAGTGGGTTATGGGGCAGTTAGACCTTTCTCCTGTTCCTTTCTGCCCTCTCCCTCATGAGGATTGGGATCCGGAAGGAGTTCTTAATCACAAGATGTATTTAATGAGATATAAAACAAATTCTGTTAGTAGGTTTCAGTGATAGATGCAGAATGGGAAACAGCATTCTGCATGTGTGGAGGGAAACCATTTGGCATTCACATTCAGTTTTGGAAATATAAGGTTGTTACCTCTTGTTCATTATGCAGTGGATTGCATACAAATGTTACTAGGAAGATTTTGATAAATGGGGGAACTGACTTGAATCATCTTGGGACACTTTAACATTTCAGTAAGTAAATTTTCAGCGGGCGTTTATATAATTGCATGTTATGATAAGGAGAGGAATGTATCAGACGAGCTGAAGACGATGCAATGCATTTTCTGTTCATCTGTAAACTGTGTTGCATATTAGAAAATATGCATAAAGAGGTCTGGGAAACAAACCCTCTCCCGGTACGAACACGGCCCATTGACCTGTTCGTGGGTGGATGGCCCCCGGGACGATCTCAACCACGCTTTAGCTCACTTTGCTTTCCACAGAAGAGACATTTTCATACACATATCAGTCTTTGTCCACCCATAGGTAGTACAGCACCGAAATGGTAGGCAATTCTCCTCTGAACAAGAGTAGCAACACGAACCCCAGACACGTGGTTCGGCCTAGCTGCAGCTATCAGAGGGCTTCCTGCTGCTGGTCCTTCACTGACCGACACGGTTGGTGGTCTTGCGCCGGTGATCGCGCACTTGAAATACAAAGAAATATGGCGCAAGAACCACCAGGTGGTCTGAGTAATGCAGTTCTTTAGCTAGGTGAAAACAGGAGTCATGGCTGCTTCTAAACCTGAAAGGGGGATCCAGACCGTGGCTCTACAAGAAAGTATGACGCTGGGGGAAGGCAAATAAGAACTATATAGCTTAAAACAAAGTCTGATTAAGAACAAGAACAATAAAATCAAATTAAAATCACAATGATTAAAAGCAGGTATGGGGGAAGAGTAAAAACCACAGGAACAATAAAATCAAAGCACTTGGACTATGAGTAAAACAATGAGAAAAACGAAATATGGAGCAAGGTTAGCAAGTGTGTGGGAGACTAGTAAGTGGGCACAAACCGTAATAGCAGGCTATTTAAATAATGACAAAAGACTGCTTGGTGGTCTCGCGCCAGCGCTCTCATGTCTGAAATGCAAAGAAATACGGCGTTAGAACCAACGAGTCACGGCTGCTTCAAAACCCGAAAGCTGCTGGACTTTCTTAACAACAGGTTTAGTCTTAGGGCACCGTGGATCGTCAAGTGGGCGATTACAGAGCACTCCAGGATCACAATACCATAGTGAACTCACAGAGTCTGATGTGAGCGTCCATTCGCTCTGCTGCCTCCAGGTCTTCTGCTACTGCTTCTTTTTGTAACACGGCAATCTCCTTCTATCGGCTTCCTGCCGCCCACGCCACTTACAAACGGAGCATTCTCTACTCCAGAGGTTCTCTGGTGCTCGTCTGCCACTGGAGACCGCCTCAGCTGGGCAAAGCTTTCAAAATGTACACTTCCCCCGCGCAACCTCTGCAATTAGAATTTCTAGAGAAAGAGACCCCCTCAGGACCGTCAACTGGTCGACCTCCGTTAGTGGTCCTGAGGTCTCTGCTCACCTCCACCTTCTGCTTTAACAGCAATGTGGAGAGACCACGGCCACACCAACTCCTGCTGCTACTCTTCTGCTTCTCCTTTCTCGTGGCCTGCACCAGAGGGGGCCTTTTAAACCTCCCAGTCTTCCTCATGTCTGAGTCATTTTCACTAATCAACCGAACTTTGCAGTTTCGTGCCTCTGCAGCCCTACCCTTCGTCCCAGTACTTTGGAAATTGTGGGACATGGAGTCCATAATGTAGAAAACAGTTTTTCTTATGGAAATATTAACACCACATTGATTTCTTTCTTTAATTATATTCCCCAAGGGAGTATCATAATGATTTAATGATTTAATGAAAGATTTACTTTTACAGAGGAATAGAGATCATCCGGTCTTAAAAAGACTCATCTTTACTATTGCTCTGGGAGTCATGGGAGCTTTCCTTGGTTTAAAAAGGGGTTTTATTTCTCCCAATGCATAAGAAGTTAAGATTGTCAACTTGGGAAGTCAATAGCTCTCTCTGACAGCAAGCCATTACATATTTTGTCCTCACTGATATTTCTTCCCAGGAGGAAGACAAATACTTTGTCTCACTCAACGGAGTCCTTCTGTTCCCTGAGGCCCTTCCCCTCCCAGGTGATCCATCCGGCCAATACCATCGCCCTGGGCCAGGAAGCATCTGCCTTTCCCTGGCCACCGGCGACGTTAGACAGGGTCTTTGTGAGGACTCTGCAGGATTCATCACAACACACATCTTTCTGATGAGCACATACATGTATTTCCCGCTGCACTGCAATGTTGAATCTCCTTTGATCTGCGACAGGTGTAGGACCATGGACACAGAGGATGAACTTGGGCCATTTCATTGTCTCAGGCCGTCTCACAAAAGAGTTCCTGGTGCCTGCCATGGCAGTCTCACACTTACAACTCCACAAACCCACTTCTCCAGGGTCCCAGCCTTGATAGGTATTGCGTCTTACCTGCTTTGCATGCTTGACCACCCCTCTCCTGGCCCAAACACAGCCAAAGTGACTAGGCGCTTTGGAAATCCCTGTGCCAAAAGTGCATATGTCATGGCCATAGTAGCTTGAATGTAAAGGAAAGGAAACACAGAGAGCCACCTGAATGGAAAAAGGGGAATCCCTAATCCAAAATGGTAGCATCATTTATTTCTGGTAAGAGCACCTCCCCATCCAAGATGGCACCAAAAGTTTCTTGAAGCAAACAGAAAAAACAACCGGGGCACTGATTAACGATCTCACAATGGCTATAAAAGAAACAAGCATTCAGCTATTGGTGTTTTGCAACAAAACTTTATCATAGGTTTTGTCCTTGACTGGATTGATGGCTCCGGCAGTTGTTTCCAATTGTTTTCTCTGAAGCCAGGTCCTGTTCTTCCTGAGTTATTTCCCATCCTTTTGGGGGTGCTTTTATTGGATGTTCCATACACATAGCTATCTTGTGGGTCGGGGACCAGTGGAAGTGAAACAAAGCGGGAGACTGGAAGTATGTTTTTTGTTGACTGGTTTAGTAGTAGTGTGAGCCTGAGTACAAGTTTAGAAACTACTACGCGGGGGGAGGGGGGGCGACACTGTTGCACACGATCCAGCATGGCCGCTCCTGCGACCCAGAGCTGGTGGCAACCGATTATTGCTCCTGATTGCCATCACTTTGGTGCCCGCTGCGAGATTTGGAATCTGAGAGAGAGCGCTTCAGTTTGAGGCATCTCACTCTCTGTGTGGCTTTGCCCCTGTGCTGAATTCGGCACCCAAAGCTTGGGCAACGTGCATGGCTCATGATTGTGGCCACCACGGGACTGCAGCTCTGACACCTAGTCCGGTGCTCATGGGCGTTTTGGTGCCCCTGCTGGGAAGAAACCTGCGAGGTGTGGGCCGCTAGGTCTGCTGCCACTGGGTCTGGCAGCAACATTGAAGCCCAGGCCTCAGACTTCAGTGGGCAGCCCCCCTAGGCTGACACAACACTGCCAGTAGGTTTTTTTTCAAACTTTTTTTATTGGCATTACTTAACATAACCGACACATTGGGCCTCATTACACGGACGGCGGTAAGGGTTAACGGTCACCGTTAATGGTACCGGTGACTGTTAACCCTTACAGCCTTACTACAAGGTCCCTTTGCGGGTTGGAGACTTTAACGCCTGCTTTTTGCAGGCGTTAAAAACCAACCCACAAAGGGACCAGGGAGCTAATTACTGTACCGCAATTTGCGGTGCCGTAATTAGCACCTTCCCCATTCCCATTATGCCCTATGGGGCAAAAATGGGAATGGGGAAGGGCAATGTGGGAAGGGGGAATTACCGCCCCACCAACCTTGGAATAGGGTGGTAATTCCCCTTTCCTCCAAGGCGGTGCCGGTATTTTACCGGCATGGACCAAGGTGCTAATAGCACCTTGGTCCACCGCCGTCCGTGTAATGAGGCCCATTGTGCCAACATTGAATCTCTCACCCCCCCAAAAGTGGTTCAACTGCAGTGCATTAGCTTAGAGCTAGTTGTTTTAGAGACAGTGTACCACGCCTTTACAATTGCTTGTCTGTTATGATACCAGCATTAAATATCGTACACACATCATGGGGAAACGTGCATAAACCACATTTCGCATTTGTCCATGGGATGTCATATTACACCAGTTTGTATCTCAACAGGGTTCTGCCGTGAGCTACTTTCCGATTCTTGTGCTAGCGTAATCAGGTAGTGTATGTATGGGCCCCATATGTCTCTGGGGTTGGACCGATGGTTCAATAGTTTGCGTATTCCACCTCAATGTCATTGCAGTATATTATATTATCGTTCCATTGGTTTATTGTCGGAAATTGTGTCCCTCACCACGTCATCGGCACCCGTCTCTTGGCTAAAAGCAGTAGCAGACCCACCAGTTTCCGCAAACCTCCCAGAATTAGTCTAGTGTGACCTAAGAATGCTGTCTAAGGGTCTGGGTTTACCTTCTCCCCTATAATCTTACTGAGTGTCTCGAATACCTGTCCCCAGAAAGCAGAGATCTTGGAACATTCTCATGCCAGGTGCAGAAAGTCAGCCGCTGCATATTGGCATCTTACACAACTATCTGAGGTGTCGGGGAAAAGGCGATGATTTGAAATGTATCAGTTTATATCTAGCATTGAGGGCCACCTTCCTCATGCCCTCACAACAATACCTTCAGATCTCCTGTCTGATTGTGGATCCCAATGTTATTTCCCACTTTTCCCTAGGGAATTTGGCGTTCTCACACCTGCTAGCAAGGCACAGATCATGAAAGCACGTTAACTCTAGGTGTTTCGTGAGGGTAACATAGCACTTCTCACTGGTGAGGGGGACCCCCAGGACGTAGATAATCAGCAATTCTGGGGAATAGAAGGTTCACCCCATGATTTGTGTTCAATTCGGGCCCATGCCTGTCTACCATGTTATTTGCACTAGATACCCTATTGGGTGCTGTCAGGACCACAGCTCGCAATAGGTATGGTGATGCTATTGCTCTCTCCAGCTCCACGTGAACCAATAAAGAACCCCACTTGGGCCACATTGTAATACATCACAAAGTCTGGTAGTGCCAGCCCCCCCCCTCCCTTGCAGCGGCGCCACCTGCTTGTTCCATGAGATCCTGGCTTACTTCCCTCACATATAAAACCCAGTACTGCTGATCTTAAGACTCAAGTACCTGAAGTACTCTCCAGGTGCTGCTAGCGGGATGTTTAGAAACACGTACAAAAACCAGGGCAGAAACACTATTTTAACCAGGGAAATTCTACCATAAAGAATGAGGGGCAAATGCCTCCACCTGTCCACGGCAGTTGTGATCTGCTCCAGTACTTTCTGAAAATTGTGTTTGTATAGAACCACTGGGTCTCGAGCTATGTTAACCCCCACGTATCCTGTGTAGTCCATGTGCCACTGAAACCCCCACTCCTCTTCATATTGTACCATGTTCTCTGTCATTGGTAAAAGGACCAACTTTGGCAGATTGATGGTGAGCCCTGAAAAGTCTCCAAACTTCAGCACATCCTGCATAATTGGGTCAAGATTTTGCCTGGGGTCGGACAAGACGAGTATCATGTCATCCGAGCATAGGGATATCACCACCCTGTGCCTAAACAGCTGAATCCCTCTATGCAGATAGCTTTCCCTGATAGTCTCTGCCAGGGCATCGATTGCCAGTGCAAACAGCAGTGGCGACAAGGTGTAACTCTGCCGGGTGCCCTTTCCCAACACTATGTCTGTGGTAAGCTGTCCATTCACCCTGATCTTAGCACTAGGTTGTGTGTACAGCAATGACTCCAATGAAATAAATAGCTCCCCCACCCCATCTTACGTAGCACTGCAAACATGAAGGCCACTCCACCGAGTCAAAAGCCTTTGTTGCATCCAGGAGTACAGCTATCACTGGCCCATTCTGTTGCACCGTGGACATCCGTCTAAACATTCTACGGAGGCCGTGGGATGTGGACCGGCTGGATATAAACCCAGAGTGGTCTGCTTTTACCATTCTCGGCATTAGGGGTGCCAATCTGGTTGTCAATATTTTGGCTAGTAATTTGTTGTCTAGGTTGATGAGGGATATGGGACGATAAGAGCAGCACTCGTTTGGAGTTTTATCCGGCTTACGCAGCACCACCACCACTGCCTCCCTGAGCGTTTCTGGGAGTTGGCTGTCCCTCGGGCATTGCTGAAACATCTGCAGTAATGGGGAGCTAATTTCCCAGCATATTGTTTCTAGAATTCTGCTATGTACCCCTTTGGCCCAGGAGATGTCCCTGAAGGTAGAGAGTGAATCACCTCCAGCACCTCCTCCAAGGTGATTGGGCGATCCAGCCACCCCCACTCGTCATCTGTACATCAATATAGAGTGGCCCACTCCAGATATTCCCCTACCGCTCCCGGGGGGACCCGGGCCAGAGATGAGTATTGTTGCTTGTAAAACTGGTAACATTTTCGTGTTATCTCCTGGTCTGTAAAACACTCCACACCCTGTGAATCTCTAATGGACATAACCCGATCCCTGGGGTCATCTAGCTTGGCCGTTCTGGACAGTAGTTTGCCTGGTTTTTGTCCCTGCCCACATAGTCGTACGGCAACTTTTCCCTGGAGGAACTTAACCTCTATGTGTTCCAGCTTGATCCAGTGTAGATGTCTCTTAATTTCAGCTTGTTCCAAGGGGGTAGGTGTAGGTACCTGCCTGTAATCCCTGGATATGGGCTTCAACACCCACCATTTCTCTTCTAATTTTCTTTAATGTCCCTGCTTCCTTCGAGATACATTCCCCTCTTACTACACACTTGAAACGTTCCCATAGGGTCACCGTTGATTCTACAAATCCAATATTGGTTTTGCAAAAATGTATCTATCACCCCCTTGAGGTCCTTCCTAAATATTGCGTCAGTTAGCCCTTCATTTTTAAACACCCAGGGAGTTCTTCCTGTCAATCGGCCCGTTAGTTCAATGACTAATAGCACTGGAGCATGGTCCGAGAGTGTGCATGCCAGAATGGATGCTTCTGTTACTCTTCCCATTAGCGTTTGGGAGATGAGGAAGTAGTCCAGTCTAAACGCTGAGTTATGCACAGAGGAGTGATTTGTGTATTCCAGTACTTCCTGGTTCCTAATTCTCCAAACATTTGCAGTCTCCCACATTGAGCACATGCTTTGTAATTTATCAGTCGTCTTGAGTGTTGGGCGGTTTGTCCCCTCCATGCGGTCTCGACCCTGCTCCATGCCCGTATTAAAATCTCCCACCCATACTATCTCCCAAGGTGTCAACTTCTCTAATTGTTGGTTGGTCCACTCTGGTGATTCTATCATGTCTTGGTTAGGCCCATAGTAGTTGACCAATGTGTACAAATGGCCCTGTATGAACCCCTACACCACCCGACTTCCACCCTCTTTATCTTTGACCATTGTGGTTAGGTGAAACCCCACAGAGTTGCGGATGAGAACGCCCACCCCTCTTGAGTATGATGTGTATGAGGAGAAATATCGGTAGCAACCCCAACTCTTCCCAAATTTCGTTTCTGTGTCCCATGTCAAGTGTGTCTCCTGTAAAAATGCAATACCCACTTGGTGTTGCTGCATATATATATATATATATATATATATATATATATATATATATATATATATATATATATATATATATATATATATATATATATATATATATATAATAACACCCTGCAACCTTTGGATGGGCAGTTCAGGCCCCTCACGTTCCATGTACAATGCCTAAGTGACCCAGTAATTGCATGCCCACTTCAATAGTTCTACCATACATTGGTTTTTCTGCAGTTTATACATTAGCATGACATCACAAAGCACATTGCAAGTCGACACTCTTCCCATTGTTTGTGCATCTGTCTCTGCTATGGCCCCCTTCCCAGACTCCCCAATTAACTGATCTGGGATTGAGCCCTGCTGGATGAACCACTTAAAAACCCCAGCTGTAACGATCCCCCCGCCCACACCAGCAACCCAAACCGGCCAGTTCCCTCCCTCCCGCTCCTCCCTAATAACACACATATGCTCACGCTTGGGGGGAATACCAGTGCCCAGCCATCCCAGCAACCCAGTCCGTGGGTAGTGTCTCAGCCTTCCTGTAGTGTCTTGTGTTGTCATGGTTCTCGCTTATCGGTACACTGTATGAGTCTTTCGCGGGGCATCTGTTCAGTCGTTGTTGCCTCTGTCCCGAGTGTCCTTGGTAGGGACTCAAGGAAGGAAGTTGCCTCCTCTGGAGTGTGGAAGAACCGGGTCCTCCCTCTGTGTTCAACACTGAGTTTGGATGGGAAAATCATCGCATATTTGATGTCTTTCTCCCTGAGTCTTCTTCTCACATCGATGAAAGTCTTCCTGGAAGATTTTACCTTGTCCGAAAAGTCCAGAAAGATACAGATCTGTGCGTTGTGATATCTCATGGTGCCCTTTTTTCTGGCCTTCCGTAGCGCAGCGTCCCTTTCGTGGTAGTTCAGTAGTTGAGCTATCAGTGGTCGGGCGAGTGATCCGGGTATGGGTTTCCCCCCACTGGGAATACGATGGGCCCTTTACACAATAAATATGGCTGAGAAATCTTCATCACCCTGGAACTCTTTCAGAAGGTTCTCTACCATTGCCTCCAGCTGCCTTTGGCACCCCTATTATCCTTAGATTGTTTCGGCGGGATCGAGATTCCAGATTGTCTTGTTTATCCATTAATACTTGCATCCCACACCTTAAAACCGCAATCTCTCTCACTGCAGTGCTAGTCCCATCTTCTACAGTCGATAGTCTGCCTTCATCCTAACACGTCGCGGTGTCCATTTTGCCATCTAGTTACTGAATGCTGGGCTGCACCTGACTGAGGATTGCTTTGATGTCTCCCAGCACCTCACTAGGAGCTGATACAGAGGGTGACAGTGAGTCTTCTCGGCACACCTGCTCCATTATGGAGGACTGGGCTATGCCACGTTCTCGAATTGCAGCTTGGATTGCTGTTTATTTGACTTTTGCGCTTTAGACATGGTGCAGTCCGTGGTACTTAGTGGAATGGTGCGCACCCCAGTCAAATTATTGTGAGTCGTGAGCACCTCAGCACCTCATATGTATTCTCCAGGTCTGTTATGAACCCTGGGTGGTTCCTGGGTCGGGCAGTATCCCTCTTGCTTTCCCCACCTGGCCATGTGATTTGTGTCACATCCCTCTGCCTTCCCCGGGCTTATTCGCTGCATCACCTGTGGCCCCCTCCTATTTAGGCTCACATGGGGGTCTCTCCCCTACTCCAGGAGTGTTCCTCCACCTTTGCTCACCTGACTCTTAGGGCTCTCTGGGGTTATGTAGGCTTCAGATTTCAAGGGTGCATTTGTCCAGAGTTACCAAATGGATTGCAATACAACACAGTTGTACAGTTATCCGGTGCGGTGTATCTCACAGTAGACACTTGTGTGCAGTGCAGTTGTTGTGGCTGATGGCCCACTAAAGAAGCCTGCATGCAATCACCCCATAAACCCCCACGTCCAGGGCATCTCCATTGACCAGAAGCAGGCAGTGCTACAATGTGCAGATGGAACCTTCTGTTTGGGTAGGCTTTGTTATCAGGCCCCTGCGGTTCAGGTTCCATATCTATACGGACATCTCTGTGGCGGTGCAGCAGGAGAGGAAAACATTTTTAGCAGTGAAAAAAAGACTCAGAGACTTTGCCATGAAATATTCCATGCTGTAGCAAGCCTAGTTGTGCATTGAAAGTAGGGGCAAGATGTACTTCTTCACACTTCGGGACAAGGCCATGAATTTCTTAGACAAGCAAGCTGCTTGGCCATGACACTCTTCATTTATCCGCATTTCATCTTTTGCTTAGACCTGCTTGGACACTCCCCTGCAGCGCCCTTTCGTGATCAGGATTTTTTTCATTTCCAGACATCTGTACTGTCGCCTTACTGCTACTCTCTGCGTCAGGAGTCATATTGATGCTTGACACTCTATATTACAATGGTCGTTCACGTGACCCGGGCCGCCTCCCATGTGCCAGTCTCCACATACAATGTTACATTGTTGGGTTGTTCGGGTTTGGGGATTCATCTCCCCATTTGGGTAGAGGATGAGGGAGGGTTTGAAAATACACTTGTTCATGCTAAAACAGTTCTTTACAGGAAATGTAATGGAATTGCCTGAGACGCTTTTTCTCACAGGCGGGTTGCAGGTGAGGAGGAGGATATATTTTGTACTGGGGTAATGGGTGAGCTTACGTGCCTGAGCTGGAACATCAGGATATATTGGGATCACGGTCAAAAGGCGGAAGCTCCTCCTTCAAATTAAGCATCACAAAGCAAATGTTTTATTCTTACAGGACTCACGCAGTGATTGAGGGATGTGAGGGGTCCGCTCGAAGCTGTGGCAAGAACAGGTTCTATATCACATACTCAATGCAGTGCAGGGGGCTGATGATTCTGCTTCACAACTCTATATCCCATTCAGGCACAGCAAGGTTCATACGGACCCATTGGGTCGATACGTTATGGTTTATGGAGTACTAGTGGGCAGAGAACTAATCCTGATGAATGTATGTGGTCATAATATGGATCATCCTGCATGTTGTACTAAACTCATAGATATGATTGCTCTCTACCCGCTGGCACCTATACTGTGGGGCAGGGACTTCAATGCCACTCTAGATACAGACCTAGACAGATCTGGTTGCAGCTCAAGGATGCTCACAAGAGCCACTAGAGCGATACGAAATGGGATGATCGACCTACATATGGCAGATGAGTATGATATGATATGATATGATATGATAGGTTATTTATAACGCGCTTAATACCCAGAAGTTTCTAAGCACGGACCCGGGGATCAAACCTGTGTTGCTCCATGTCATCTTGCTTCCAAGGCGAATATGTTGCCGCTGAGCTATCCTCCCAAGACCGTAGCGGGCCCTTCAGGCTTGTGAGCGGGAGTACTCATTCTACTCTACGGTGCAGGATTCCTTTTCTCGCATTGACCTGTGGCTCTTATCTGACATCCTGCTTAGTGTTCTCTGCCTAGGACATTCTCTGACCATTCTCCCATCTTAGTTATCCTCCAGCTGAGTGAGCTCCCAAAGTCCCGGCCCAACTGGCGCTTGAAGTCCCAGGCGCTCCTGGGCATAGGGGGTCATTCCGAGTGAGGCAGTAAGGGGTTAACGGCGCCGGTAAAGGTTCCAGAGCCGTCAACCCCTTACCGCCTGATTACGAGTCTGCTCGCGGGACCCGCTAAGGATGCCTGGTTTTACCAAGCGCCCTTAGCGGGTCCCGCAAGCAGACTAGAGTGCTAACAACGGGCCTGTTATTAACGGGCCCGTTGTTAGCACCCTCCCCATTACCATTGAGCCCTATGGGGGCTCGAATGGGAATGGGGATGGGTTCTTTGAATGAGGAATTACCGGGTCCTCCAAGGTCGAAATGGCCGATAATTCCTCATTCAAGGAACCCGGACCTGGTACACAGTAAGGGGGTAGCCATGCCGCTAATAGCGACATGGTTACCTCCTACCTTGTAATGACCCCCATAGTCTTTGAAACCAACCTCCGGGACCATCTTCAATTATACTAGGTTTGGTGACCTTGATGGGTACATTGTGGGAGGCTTTCAAAGCACATCTCCGGGATTACAATGTCCACTGAGTTTGGGGACCTCAGAACTGTCAGGAGGGACATCAAGGGTAGCAAAGGTACCCTTTGCCATCTGGAACAATGGCACTCTACTCAACCTCCCCCCCCCCCGGGGCCATGCTCTTGCAGGTCAGTGAAGCATTGGACACATTCAGGGCCCACACAGAGAGGTAATCAAAATTCTTAGACACCCCCGATATGGCTAAGCGTTTTGGCAGAGGGCGAACGACCTGGCCTACTGCCAGCTTGTGCAGCCTGCCAGGTGAACAGAAAGGGTTGCATTACACTCATTAAAAATAGTGCAGGAGACCCCGTAAATACACTTTCTCTGATGTCAATAAGGTATTTGAGTCTTTTTACACTGAAACATAAGCAGATAAAGATGCTTGTTTATCTGGGGTCATTACCAGCTTTTTGGACGATCCTCCTTTCAGACACTTGTCCCCAGATGCAGCGGCTCAACTTGATCCCCCAATCTGCCAGGAGGAAATTTCTTGCACAATTGATGCTTTACCTACGAGCACTTTAAGACCTCCCTGGTCCCGTACCTTCATAAATTATGGGTGGAGGCCCTTGAATTACATATGCTCCCCACAACCATGAGGGAGGTGGTCATCACCGTTCTCCTGAAACCCAGTAAGCTGGAAAGATATTTGCCAAGATATTAGCTATGCACTTGATGCCGCTCATGCCTTATTTTATGTAATTCACCCTGATCAGTCAGGGTTTATTCCTGGGCGGTCGACAGCATTTAATTTATGCCGGATCTTTAATATTCTGGCACATGTACGCACAGATGCTCAGGCAGTGGCGACCGCACTCGATATTCAAAAGGCCTTTGACTCGGTTTCATGGCAATTCATGTATGCTACTCTTGATTAATATAACTTTTGCCCCCAATTTCATGTCAGCGGTGCGGCTACCGTACTCGTCTCTGTTCGCTAGAGTTAGCTTGAATGGGCTGCCCTCTCTCCCCCCCCTGTTATTTGCCATAACCATAGAACCTTTGGAAGATCTCATCAGATATAAACACAAAAACAGAGGCATTTGGATGACTAGTGAACCAGAAATGATATCCCTTTATTAAGACGATGCTATAGTGTATGTGAGGGACCCTCTGGTCCAACTGTCCCCGATAAAGCGTAATGTCCTCGCAATCAGGGAATTGTTGGGTCTTTGGGTAAACTGAACCAAGTCAGAGATTTTCCCCCTAACTGAGGCTGTGACCAAACCGCATGACATGCTCAGCTTTTCCTTGACCCCAACAGAGATAAGATACCCGAGGTTGTGGTGTCGCCACACCGTGTCACTTTGCTAACTCACAACCACATTGAATACATGGCGGGCCTCGCTCCCAGACTTTGGGCGTGGGCGTGACTACCGTTATCTTTTGCGGGTAAAATAGCTCTGATCAAGATGATTGCTTTTCCCAAATTTCACTTATTTCAGAATATACCACTGTGGCCTGGGGCTGACTTTTTTAAGAAGCTGGAAAGCAATATCAATATCTCTGTTATTGTACAACATTGATCCACGCAGTGGCTGCGGGATTAAGGTCTGCGTAGGGCTTTTAAAGCGATGTGGGTGGAATTTCCTGTTGAGTCGGACAACAATCCCATATTAGGGTATGTTATGACTGCACATGGCACCCGAGGCATTGTCTGTGCATTTTACAGCATGGTGCAGGGCCAGACCCCACGGCCCTTAACTGTGCACCAATACAAATGGGAGAGAGACATGAATATTGAAATCACAGATGAGACCTGAAGGAATTTGTGTGCGCAAACCCGCAAATTTTCTCATAACTCCCACCTGCGCTTGATACAGCTTAAAGTTCTTCAAAGACACCACTACACTGGGGCCGATTACAACTCTTTTCCCAGACACACACTAGCTGCTGCCCCAGATGCAAGGATAATAATGCTGGCTATATTCATATGGTCTGGAGTTTCCCCAGGTTGGGTGGATACTAGGAGGAGGTCTGTGCTGTGCTTGCAGATGTGGTTCACAGCAGATTTGAGGCCACTCCCATGAACTGCTTGTTTCATGTGTTTGATGATTTCACCGGCCCCAAGCATGAACTGGCCAGTATATGTTTACTACTGGCGATGAGAGGCCTGCTGCTACTCTGGCTTAAGCCCACAGTTCCATCATCCCAGCAGTGGCAGCGGGCGGTCACCTGTTCCAGGACACTGGAGACCAATAGGCATCCCTGCAATCAGCAGGTGTCGTCTGAGAGATATGGCAGCCCTTCCGTTCCTTCCTACTGCAGGCGCAGGTGGACCCCTAGGCAACCTAGCCTACTATCTGGTGTCCGCTCTCCTTCCACGCTGATTGTAACCCTGTAAGGCCTTCATCCGACCTTCAACACTCTGTTTTGCTTTTGAGTGTTTCAGCGCATATGGTTGATCTTTTCAATAAGTTATCCACTCCTGTAATATATACCTAGCTATGCTGATTCAGACTGTTATTATGCTATGTGTACAATGTTTATGTATGTTATGCTGGCAAGTGCTTCAATAAAGAAAGTTAAAAAGAAACTACTACTCACCCCTACACACCTGCAGTACACTGGTCATTTTGTCACAGAGTGGCAATGTCCTAGCCTCGTGAGCCACCCATGAGCCTGCACTTCAGTTTCCTGGATCAGTCATTTAACAAGTCAGAAGAAGTGTTGGGTTCAGAAAACACTGTAAAACAAATGCCTTTTTAGCTAATTTGTTTTCAAAAAGCGTACTGTAAATTGAACCACACTTTCATAAAATATTCTTTGCGGGCAGAATCCACTGCCATGGTCGGTTGGTACTGCTGTCTACGCTTGCTTGCTCATCTCAATATGGCGCTAGTCTTCCAAGCATTTCCATGGCTCATTCAATTCCCAGTGCGGCCCTGATTTTAGTCTCTGCAGAATCTTTTTCTGAAACGTGGCGCGCTTGCTGCTTCACTGTCCAGGCCATGAATCAATATTAATGACGCAGAGAGGCCTTTGACTGACAGCAGGTGACTGACAGATCGAGGATGGCGCCAAGAGACAAATCGCTATAGAGGATGTCAGCAGACTTGCAAGCGAGGGATTGGCAAGGTGACAGCACTACTTGAAAACTGAAGAGTGATGGATGGAGGGTGTTTAATCAATCCATCATAACCATTGGCATTGACCCTCCAAAGGATCATTGCTCATCATGCCAAGCCATTAAAGAAAGTCGAAAACCATGTTGATAGCAGGATTGGTCTCAGCCCTAAATCAGAGTCCAGCCCAGAGCCGCTAACATACCGTCTGCACTAGAACACGTGCAGCCCCAGGCATGTTTTGGCTCAGTGGACACCATGAATAAGGTGTAGCTTGGGACTTAGGCACAGAAAACCTGTTCATGTGACTTATGCCAAATTAAAGAGTGATGGGTAGAAGGTTTTTAATAAAACATAACCACAAGCATTGCTCTGGACGGCTTTCTATCCCAGTGTTTGTTTTTTTTTAATCTTGCTGTGCCATTACAAGAGGGGAAGATCATCTGCAGTAGTTATGATTTGTTCAAAACCTTTCATCCACTACTTTTCAGTAAGTGCCCCCAGTGCCACAGGTGTGCCAAGTGTCCCATTCTTCTCCTCCCTTGTGATGCTGAAAAAAAGGCTGCGACATGTTTGGGGTGTCTGGTGTCCCTGCATAATGGAAATGACCATGCACTTTTTACTGGATGGGATGTAAGCAAGCCTCATTTGCATATGGGTTTTTGTCATTTCCCTAATGGCACAGTAGGCTCAAATGCTTTGAGGGTTGCACAGAGCAATGCCAGTGGTTATGTTTCATTCACATCCTTCCATTCATCACTCTTCACTTTTGCCACTCTCCTTTTATCTGTGACCGTGATAGGCCCATGACCAGAGGAAGATACCTGGGCCCTCCCAATACAGCGTCCCAGATGCCCGGCTTGGCAACTCTATACTCCCTGCTCTGCCAGTTGGATTTCCCATAGCCCCAGCTTTGACAGGTGTCCTCTCCTGGTTGTTGCGTGGTGTGGAGCTGGTGTCGTGATGTCGGAGGGAGGTGGGGCAGTAGGCCGAAAGATCTGGGATTACCTATGTCACAAATGGCCTGTGCACGGCAGTAGCTGGCCAGGTGGCAGGCAAATTAAAGGAAACACATAGTCACCTGACAGTCGACAGTGTGTGCAAGGCTCCCACACTCGGTAGTTCTGTGTTCAATTTTAGTCTCCCCGAAAGCAAATGTTATGTTATGTTATGTTATGTTCTGTTATGTTAAGTTATGCTATGTTAGCTGATCGTGCTAAGTACAAAGATTCGCCCGAGAGCATCTTGGGGCTGAACTAGCAGAGATCGGTGAAGGGATGGTCAGTATCAAGGTGGCACAGTTCCATAACGTAGCTGCTGCTACGTAAACAGTCCAGTCACCAATACGCACACACATCAAGCGGGGGGGGGGGGGGGAGATGCTCAGCCCTGAGCTATAGAAGGCCCGGCACACTATGCACAAAGATTTAAACTGCACCCTACAAATATCAGGAAGCCAGTGCGTCGAGTTTATAAAGTGCAGCTCTCATCACATACTAACGAAATTAACCATTGTAATAAGAGTCTTGCAAAAATTCGCACTATAATAACCCTCATAATCTTAAAAAAATTTACTTTTCGGGGTGTGGCTTGGAGCTGCCACGAGTGGCATGTCTCCTTAGGAGCTCCTGGCTGGCGCGGTGCACCAAAGGAAACGTTGCCTGCCCTTTGCCCCATTAAGCCCTGACAAACTAGGATATGATGTGGGAGTAGCCGTTGCGGGTTTCGCCTGCAGAAGTTTCTGCGAAAGTGCTGTACATCCTGAAAATGGGACAATTTACTCCTGTGAGCTGCGCCAGACGGCAAAGTAAATGGCGCCCGCTACCTGGCAGCCTGAACATCAACTCCGAGGGGGAGGAGCAGGCGTAAGCAGTTAGCCCTGGCCGCCCGACGTAGTGGTGTTGAGCAACTGCCTTCACGTCCCCGAGCTGATGATCCTTCAGTACTGTGACTGCGGTGCTCGGGGCAACCAATGTACCGCCTAGACCCTTCAACTCCCGTCACGGCCATTGGTGCTTTCACCCCGGAACTCCATCTCGCACACAACGAGGATTCCGGTTCCTCCGGACTCATTTGGCTGGATTGCCCGGCAACTTCCCCAACAGAGAAACGCTTGCCTCCAAGCACCCTGAAATACAGGACGGTGCATTGCCCGGCAGGCGGCAGGACTGCTTATCGGCAAACCCCTTGACAATCGCCTGTGGCTCCCCGCGCTCCGCCCATCTGCACCACCTAATTGCCTAGGGTCGTACCTGGGGAGCCGTTGAGCATTGAAGGACCAGCACCTGGCAGCCCTGCAAAAACGAATATCAAGATGAGCGGATGGGAGTTGGGTGCTTTCTGCAGCACCGGTTACTTTGGAAGAAGTGGATGCCCCCTCCTAGCAGGAACGGGAGCGCTCAACCTGCTTGGAGTATCTCTCCATAATATGCTGCAATGCATCGCCATCGCAATATAACTCCTGCTCAGCTGGGGGACAAGGGCGTAACAGTCTCTGGTTGGTCATCTGCCCAGTTCCCATCTCCACTCTCCAAGCTGATTTTGCGCTGCAGGCCACAAAGGGGGGTACCTCTCTGGGAAGCACTGCACTAGTGAGGAGACCCCACTGCTTTGTATGCGAGAGGTGCTGCATGAGGTTCCTTGCAGTGGTGTATCTGTGGGGCCTCGGGACAGCACACCCACCCCCCCACCCCTCTTCCTCAGGGATGTCAGCTGCCCGCTCCTCATCACTGGGGAGTACTTGAAGTCCATGCCATAACATCCTGCCGGCACCCTCTAACCCTAAGCAGGACCTGCATATTGAAGAGGATACGACCTGCATGGTGGTCCCATGAGTAAAGCAGGAGCTCATCCCCAGATGTACTGGAGTGTCCAGCACGGCGGAAAAGGACACGGGTATCGCCAGCCTGCAGTGCCTCGTCGTCACTGATCCATGCAGGATAGCGCAAGCAGGAAACCAGAGGCTAGGAATCCTGCGCCATCACACAACTCTGTAAGATCTGGCACTCTGAGCCCCCCGCACCACAGCGGAGTGCGTGGGTACAGGTTCTTCAGAAAGAGCGGAGAGCTAGTGGCCACCCACGGGCTCACAGTGCGACATGACCAGACGAAATGGCGAAAAGCAGGAAGGCATCCAAGCAAGCAGGTATGGCAACATTAATGAGTGGGGCAGCCACAGAGAGAGCGAAGAAGGGGGACCCGACAGGGGAGCTGTCACTTAGCTTTTGCCCTGGGTTGAAGAGTCTACACCTAACACAATCAGCCATCAAGTCAGACTTGAAAGATCTACTGGCCATCCTAACGCGAGAAATTCAAAGGGGAACCGAGGAGGTTACGCAGTAGATCAACTCTCTCGACAAGTGGGTGGTGGCGGTGGAAACCGAGCTGCTGAAATTGAGAACGAGCTTTGTGACCAGAAATTCGAGTGGGAGTAAGGGCAGGACAGATTAGCAGCACTCGAGGCGAGATGTGAATCGCTGGAGGCAAAGCAGGAGGATGCAGAAAACAGGTCACAGCGAAACAACATCCGCCTCCGGTGGGTGCCGTTCTCAGTTTCGGACGCAGACCTGAGGAGCTACATGTCGGACCTGTTTAGATTTATAATAACGCTCCCAGACGACTCTCTACTGGAACTGGACCGAGTGCACAGAACAGTCCCGAGACAAGCATTGTCATCTCCGCCTGACGTTCTCGCCAGTGTCCACTTTTATCAGATTAAAGAAGAAATTATGCGTGAAGCCAGATCAATGCACCAAATCACATTTCAGGGCCCCACGATTTTATTCTATCAGGATTTAGCAAACTCAACTCTCCAGAAGGGGAAGCTCTTAAGGTGTTGATGGAATGGCTGTGTGAAAGAAAGATCCCGTACCGCTCGGGCTTCCGAACATCGGTGAAATTCTCCTGTGAGGGAGTTCAGCGACAGATCCACTCCCTAAAGGAAGCGGAAACATGTGTGGGCATTGGCGGGGGAAGTGGGGAGTCAGAATCAGAGGGGATGGCCCGAAGCTCCCCCAAAAACAGACAGAGACATCTTGGTCAAGAGTCAGCAGGAGGCGCAGGATCCGCGGTCCTCCCCGAAAGGCACCTAACCCAGACTGAATGACATTCTCACTGCATGATTAATAAGGTTGGTGGTCCTCACCTGAAGATTCATATCTCCTCTCAAACGCCAGCCTGGAACAGGTTCCAGAGGGGGAAGAAAGGTGTCGGCTGCGGGTGGGGGGGGGGGAGGTGGAATTCCCAGGGTCACCCGCGAAATGGGGCTTCGGGAAACCCTCAGCATAATTGACCCTATGACCCACTCTTGAGTTGCTATGATACACCACACGTTCACACGTTGGGCCCAGTTGGTCATTTGATAGGTAAAAGAGAACCACCAGTTACCCTGTTCTGTAGGATGGGTTCTTTCCTACTACGTTTTGGGGGGGGGGTGGAGGGAGGAGGGGAGAAGGGGGAGAATTAAGAAGCACTGGAAGTGCGGATTCACTTTTTCTGCTTTCTCAGATAGCCACACAACACAACACATCACCAATTGAGGACGTGTAAGAGCCATATGGCCAGTACGCCACCGCACACACAGTTCATGCGGGAACCAGAAAAGGCAGGGTTATTGCCAAACCTACTACTGATCCTCTTGGGAATGGTTGACAGAAATGAAATTGTAGTCCAGGGCCTTAATTCACCAAGGAAGCGCAGATCATTGGAGCACAGATTGGGGCAACTATCAGGAGACATAGTTCTCCTTCAGGGACTCCTGAGGGACTACACCCACTACACCTGCGCGCATAGAGGATTTTCAAGAATAGACCTCTTATTAGTCTGCAGTGCCCTGTACTCCAGCCTAGACAAAATAGAGATACACACCCGTATGATTTCAGACCATGCTCCAGTCTCCGCAAATATCAGCATAATGGGCCAGGCATCCTCCTCAATGGCAGTGGAAATTGTGCGACTCCATATTGTTGGATGACAGCATTAAAAGGGAAATGGGGAAACGTTAGCAAAATACTTTAGGGAAAACACTACCGCTAACACACCTATAAATGTAATTTGGGATGCCATGAAGGCAGTGGTTAGAGGGTCCCTCATCAGTGCAGCGGCAGAACAGAAGCGGGTCTCAAATATTGATGCAAGCAAACTTAAGGATAGGTTGAAGTTCTGGGAGGCAGAGCTGAAATCCCATAGCTCAAAGAAAACCGAAAGTGCCTTAAAGGAAGCTAAAATTGCACTTGAAATGCATTGGGCAGACCGTACAGACAAGTCGTTAGACTTTAAACAACAATTATTCTATAGCAAGGGAAATAAAGCAAACCTGGCGCTGGCATATAATCTTTAAAGAGTACTGCACCGGGTCCAGATGGCTTAACGGCAAAAATGTATAAAAGTTATGTGAACACATTGTCCCCGCATCTGACGATCCTATTTAACTCCTTTCTTTTCACTGGTTCCGTCACAAAGTCTATAGCAGAGTCGCTCACAGTCCTTATCCACAAGCCAGGGAAAGATCCCGAGCAGGCCTCTTCCTACCAGCCAATAACCCTAACAAACAATGATGGGAAAATATTTTCAAAGCTACTAGTGGGTAGGTTGAAAGCGACTCTCCCAGATGTGATAGCTTGGGACCAGTCGGGATTTATAACAGGGATGGGGACACATGACAACAAAAGGCGCCCGATAAACATCATCAAACGTGCCCGTAGGAGGGGAGTGGGTATGGCCGTAATGTCTTTAGATGCACAGAAGGCCTTTGATCGGGTGGATTGGGGATATATTCAAAAAGTGTTGGAGCACTTTAGTTTTGGTTCAAACTTTAAGAAATGGGTTATGGCCAACTACCAGAATCCCACCACGCAACTCTGGGTTATTGGCACCAGATCTGAAACAATAAATATAACGAGGGGTACATGGCATGGGTGCCCCTCTCGCCTCTGATCTTTGCCTTGTCCATTGAACCCTTTGCTGCCAGAATCCAGCAGAACCCTAGGATTAAGGGACTTAATGTGGACGGACATGAATATAAAATCGCTCTATATATCGACGACGTCCTGGTAACCGCAACTGACCTGAGCGATTCCCTTGGGTCTCTCTGGGAGGAAATTGAAGACTTCGGGGTGGTTTCCGGGTTCAGGGTCCACTTAGATAAATCCTCAGCGCTAGCACTCAATCTCCCCAAGCAGCAAAAAGCGGACCTAGGCCCTTTCATGCCAATTCCCTGGGCTAAAGAAGCGATCGGATACCTTGGGGTACAGATCACTGGAGATCCCTCCCGCCTATACTTAAGCAATTTCCTGCAGCTATTTAGAGTCTTCCGGAGTGATCTAAAGCACTGGAAGAACCAGGAAATTTCATGGTTTGGGCGTATAGCTGCTATAAAAATTAACCTAATCCCTAGGTTGCTGTATCATTGTGCAGCGCTCCCGGCCTACATTCCCAAGAACGAATTGCTCTCCCTGCAGAAGAGAATACAGGAATTTGTCTGGAGGGAGTCCAGAATAGCGAAGAAAATCATGATCCACAGGAGGGCCCTAGGGGTTCTGGGAGTCCCTGATGTGGCGAGGTACGCCCATGCAGCAGAACTTTCCTACACTTACCGACCATAAAGGTCCAGGCAAAGGGGGGCCCCTCAGTGCAACTAGTGTAACCGCCCATAGCTGGAAAGCTGTAGCGCGGAAATCGGGCATCCGGGGAACACTAGGCCCACTTACGCCCATTTGGAACAATCCTGAATTTACACCAGGAAACCCACTGCTCGGCTTTGGGCCATGGAAGAAGGGGGGATTACAGAAAGTCACAGATTTCCTTGAAGGCGGCTCTCCCATAACGTTTGAGAGATGCAAGGAAAAGTTTGGGGTAGGAGAATCTGAAAGGTTTCACTATGCCCAGCTCCGGCATTGGATGTCGCACAAGGTGGTCAGGAAAAAAGGGTCTAGAGACCTAACAGCGTTGGAACTATCCCTACTATCTCCAACCTCTAAAGGAAGAATCTCGGCGCTGTACCGCCTCCTGGATAGAACTGACCCCACTAAAAAAGAAAGATACATGCTTGACTGGGAGAGGGACCTGGGCTGGGAGCTGGATATTGAGGAGTAGGGGAACATTTTGATTGGACTGCATAGAAGAATGCAATGTATTCCGAACAGAGAAGGGGGTTATGAACTTTGCCACAGATATTATGCCACCCCAGACCAATTAAACAAGGCCAATCCCTAAATTCCAGCAGACTGCTGGCGAGGGTGTTCAGAGCGGGGCACATTATACCATTTGATATGGACCTCCCCGAAAGCCGAAGGGTATTGGAGGGAGGTGATTGGTCACATCAAAGAAATCACTGGGCTGGCCATCCCGTGGGACCCTGGGATAATTCTTTTGGGCGAAACAGGGAAAGGGGGATTTCCGCTCTCGGGTCACGTCCTTCGCTTATGCACCCACCTTCTCCTGGCTGCAAAAAATTGCAATGGTGCGGCCTTGGAAAAACATAGACGGCCCCTCGATCCCACTATTGTAGTCGAAATGCTGGGAGATTGTGGTAGCAGAGAAGGTCACAACAATTCGCTCGGGACTTCGGAACAATTTCCTGAATATGTGGGCACCCTTCATGGGCTATGCTGAAAAGTTCCCCGCTCTCACTAAGAGACCTCCTCTTACGCGATGGCTCCAAGTTGGAGTGAACTATTAAACTTGAAAATAGAGGTGCGGGGGAGTCCTGTGCCTCAAAGCATCCTTGGGGGAGCAGGAAGGGAAAGCGCATAGATATGGACAACCTGACACACTGTCATTCATGGGGGGCTGGTGCGGGTACGAGGCTTGAACTGCATTGATATGCTGGTGAATAATGCATTGTTGATGTTGTTGTTGTGTACTCACGCTGGGAAAAACCTAATAAAATGTGCTGTAAACAAAAATGTTAATTTTCAAATCCACCTTTCTCAAATTCAAGAACCTTGCCACAGCTGTGCCTACTGATGACATGGATGCATTGCTGGGCCCTCCCGAGTGAAAGGTTGGCATCTGATGCCTAAGCCTTCCAGGGGGATGGTGCCATCTAGCCATACTGCTACTCCATACGCTGCTTTCACTCCACTTTCAGGTGTCCGTGCTGTAGGCCCCGCCAATCATCTTTTATGGATCTACTCATTGGCTTCTTAAAAATAGCCTTCTACAACAATTGCTTACACTTGGTCCCCCTGTCCCACACAAGGATCATGTTTCCACCTGATAGGTGCTCTGTCAGTTGCCTCTCCCACAGTCCCTTTGCCCACTGCATGTGCGCAAATAAGCCACTCCAGGCAGGCCTTGGAGGCCCATACACTGCTTTCTTCTCCTGGTGACTATTAATACAGGGGCTCTTTTGCTTGGAATTCGGGGACTTGTAGTTTTCCTAAATTTGAAATGGGAAAGAAAAACTACAAGTCCCAGAATTCAAGGGGAAAAACACGTCTGGGTGGCCTTCTGCTGCATGGCCACAGGAAACGTGAGAGGTGTATAATACTTTGGCCTTCACTGCATCCAGGGCTTGAAATAGCAAAATAGAAGTGCAGGTGATCATTATTGCAGTGCAATTGCCCCCTACAGAGAAGAGCCGGTACACGTCTCAGGATTTTCTTCAGGCTCTAGAACTAGGGCATGGCTCATAGACAGGGCCCCCCATCTTCTACAATGTTTAATTCAATAACTAACAGGGGGAGGTGGGGGATACAGTTCCAGAAAACAGGTAAACAGAGCTATCTCACTGGTGCCTACAGGCTTTCAGTGCTTCATAAACAAATAAAGCCCTTTGCCCACTTATTGGTAGAGATGGTCAAGTAATCTAGGCCAAACTCACTGCAGTGGAATGGGTAGCAGGCGGATTATCACCACAAAAATGCAACCGAAGCAAAGGTAGACTTCAATATTATAGTTATTTAATTCACGCGCAAGAGCAATTGTATTTAGTAGCCCCAAGTTTATGTCCTGAAAAATTCTATGAAAGTACCCAGATCAACTTTGGGGTTGCCGCAGTTCTAGGGGCTCACACAGACTTGTAAGCATCCATATGCGATAAACGAATCCCCATCCCCACCAAAGCCCCCGCGCAATACTTGATAATAGCCCCAATGAATGATAAGCATTCATTGGGGCTAAGGAGGGTTTTAGAAATGACTGCAAGCCCACCACAGACTCACTGCCTGAGCAGCAGATGTTCCTGAAGCGTGACTTGCTTAACAACAGGCTAGAACTGGCCTTTTCGGGCAATAGGGCAATGTCTGAACCAAAAACGCAAAACGCTAGTGTGGGCCACTTTTTTGGCGCATGTGGGCCAGAATGATAAATTACTTCACCATGCAGCTAGTGGTTTTGACCAGTGTTACTGAAAACATATTCTTTAAAATGCACAATTTGCATCATATTTTATCAAAAACCTCCCCTTTGGCTACTACTCAAATAGTCTGTCACAAAAGGAATGAATTGCCATTTGCAAACGTGGGCCACTTTTTCATTGGTGCCCACGACAATTCTATGCCCCAGTCCGACCCTGTTTAACAAGGCTGTCATTGATGGGGTGTGGCATTTTATTTTCTAGGTACCACGTGTGTTTGGGTTGACTGGCATCTTGCTGTCCAGCTCTTTACACTCCCCCACCTTTGAGAAGCTGAGCCCTAAAGTCAAAATCTGGACACGGCCAGCTGCGTTCAGAACAAATAAAGCAAGAGAGTGTGGATGGTGCCTTGAGGTTGGAGCCTGTCTGTTGTGAGATCCTAGTTGTCAAGCGTTCAGGTAAAGTACCCGTCAGTCACACCTCTTGGACTGTACCCAGCCACAAGCCATCATAAGCTTGTCTCTTTATAGTCATTGACCGACCCAGCCCCTCTCCAGGAGTCCAATCAGCTTTTGGTGACATCAGCCGTCCTCACAAGTAGAATCGCGAGGAATATTGGGCCATAGATGTGCAAAGCAACATTGATGGGGTGTGGTGCAGGCCTTCAGGTCATGAGTAGCCACGGTCCCCGTGGCAGTGGTACCAGCAAGGGTATGGTCAAATGCCAGTAGTGAGCATGTTTATATGCTTTCTGGAGATAAAATGGGGAAGTGACTTGGGTAACAACAAAGATCTTGGCATTACATGCGACGTAAGGGTAGCATATTCTTATCACTCACAGGTTCAACCTTGGTTAGGCTTTGCCGCTGGAGTTGTCTGCCTCAGTCAGCTACAGGATGCCTCAATTCTAGTAGGTCTTCCCTCCTAGTGGTCTGGTCACAAATGTGATGGGACTTGTGACCAGTGGATGAAGGGACAATGGAGTCTTCCTTTTGATCAGACAAACGGAGCCAAGGGAGATGAGCACTCAGCCATACTCTGCAAGGTAGCGTACCCAGAAGAGCTTTGCCCTCAGAGTCTTGCAGATCTTTGCAGGCTCTTTAGCAGGATTCTGCTGCTCGTCTTCAAGTCGCGTCTTCTTCTTTCATGTGAAACCAATTACCTGGCACGAACCTTCCATATCAATTGACCAATTGCTTTTTGGTTAAGGGCCTAAACGCAAATTACAGCGTTGCATTCGTTCTAACATTTTGGAGTCCACCAAATAAGTAGGAATGAGACCATTCTTGCAAACCAGGACCATATCCTTCCCCATCGGTGTCGCACGTACACACTCGTGGGAAGTATGTCCGACTGCACGACCTCAGGTGCATCACTGCAGTATAGCCATGAAACATCTACAAACCAGACGGTACATGGCGCAACTTCTGTGTCGGGCACCTGGGGTCCTCGAACTCCACATTAGAACGGCATCCCTATCAAGCTCTCAGAAACAAATAATCCAGGGAACCAGGATCAAGTCAGAAAAAGTGTAAGGCATGCAACTATGTGGCTGCATTCTATCAATTTAAACGTCGCAACTCTCCAAAGGAAGAGTATTACAACCCTGCTGATATGAGCTGGCACTTCTTTAAAAGACAGCAGATTTCTCAAAATCTGACACTAGCCATCAATTTTAAGCAGCGACTTCACTACCTCAATCACAGCCTCGATTTAGGACTCTAGATTGTATTGCAGCAGAAAAGCAGCTAAATATTCCACACTTTCTTCATATTCCACCGATGTTAGCCAGTCCCTAGGACACCACGATTTTCAGTTCTGTTTCCGTTTCATCGTTCCTGCAAGTGGGCCATGCATTTGGTTGAAGTGTGTCTTCTATGTCTATATTTTCCTGAAACAGCCTCACGCCTAAACTTGTATCTGAAAGCTAATATTTCATGTATGTCAGATTGTGGCCAAAATCCAGTGCTGGTGATTGGGACGGCTCTCGCTGGATCCGAGATCCGGCACCAGATGTGTATCCGGATCTCGGAATCCGGCCAGAGTCAGCCGCCCCAAACCCATGCCATTGGTGCTCTGCGCTGGATTACTAAAAACAAAAAGATATATATATAGATCTGTAATATTAGAAAGTGCCTGCGACGGTTAAGTTAAGTTATATATTATCTGATGTGCTGCATTTTTTAGAGGCCAGATTTGAATGTGTGCTGGCTCCGGTGAATGTGTAGGGCTCCAAGGGAAACGTGTTTAACCTTTAAGCACCATATTTCTGTCCTACAAAAGATAATTTCCTAAATAATGGTGAATATATTGGATGCACCAATGCCATGGAAGTGGTTTAAAGTGGAATTGATATATAGTTTGGGAAAGAAGCAGCATGAAAGAAATTGCGCACCACATTTCCTTTGGAAAACTATTATTTTGGACATTTCCTTTGATCAGAGGTCAACTGCAAGCTCCACCCCCTCTCAACCCCGCCTCCTCAGACACCGCCCCCCCTAAACTCCACCCCCACCCAGGCCTTGTAAGATCCCCCATCAAACTTTTTCCATTTCCACCACTGCCAAAATCTATAATTTAATTGCACGCCAAGCATTCCTGTCTCCCCTACAGAAAAGCTTCTGATGGTGTGACACACACTCACAAATCCACCCACTATAACCTCTTTATCAGAACTAAACTTCGTGGCATAGAAAAGCGGTGGAAATGAAGGTCACAAGGGCAGTGCATGAGGAAGGACTGGGAGCTAAACGACATTAAAGAGCCAGTGAAGCACTGCCCTGTCAAACAAGAGGCCCTACATATGCTTACATGTTCTCACGGATTATTTATTTAATCCTCAAATGTTTTTAAGTTTCTCTTCTTCTCCAGCCCTCTGAAATGAAGCATGCAAGCTGTTCAGCATCTCGAGCCAAGAAAAGGAAAACAATGTCAAAAATCTGCTTTCCATTTCTAGGTTGTGGTATTTGTGCTATTTCTGGGTCAAGATGTCAGCAGTGTAAGAACTGTGTGAGAGGACTCCTGGCTGCTGACTATTTTCAAAGGGAATTCTAGCCTTCCTCCCTGTCATCCACCCTACCCGCTGGCACCACTATCACAGTGGCCACTCGCACGCCCTGCTTCAGTGGTATGATCTCTCCGCTGAGCTTTGCGTCAAAGTAAACCCCTGCTCCCCGCCCGATTGCCAGGACAGTGCACCCATTTCTTTGCACTCCAGGCAGCAACCATGGTTGGACACCGGGGACCATAGTCTGTAGTCCTGGCTCCCCCCATTGCTAAATCCCTCAATAAAGCCTGGGGTCTGCAGCAGCACCTGGGTCATAGAGGTCTGGGACTGCCCCCCCTTGACCGAAGGCCACACCCCTGCCTCGGCCCACATGCTCTCCCCACATGTATTTGCATTTGTATTCATCTGACGAATAGAGATGTTAATTTCAATCAGATTTTACAATAACACATTAACAGACAGTGAAGGCATTCCCAGGAAGGGACAATAACACAAAGATCGGAAGAGGTAAAGAGCCAATTTATTTGCGTATGACCAAAGCGGGGCATAGACCAGCGACAGAAAGAAAATAGCAAGTGATTTACAAAGATAATGTTAACCTGGGGGGCAAGAACAGCAAACTAAACAGAATTATCTGCAAAGATACACAATTAGATTCTGCTTCAGTGAAGCGAGTGGTGGGGTCAGTTAGGGACGATGAGGGATGGCGGTGGAGAGAGTGACATCTTTGGCCATTAAGTGAAGTTTAAGCCAAGCTTTGAAGAGATCCACAGTTGGGCTGGTTTTGTTTGTGATGGCTAGTGGGTTCCAATGGAGTGGACCATGTAGGGAGAAAGCATGGATGCAGGGAGAAAGCATGGATGCGAGAGGAGGCACGGGCGGGCTTGGACAGTAAGGGTGAGTGCAGAGGAAGAGCGGAGGGAACAAGATGGTCATTAGAGAGCAATACAGCCAGTTTGGTACCGAGGAGCAAGACCATTGATAGCTTTCCAGACTAAGCAAAGGAACTTGAAAAGGGAACAGTAGTGCATAGAGAGCCAACCAGCATGGTGTGCATAGGTAGAATTGGAGGAGGAGCTGTGTAGATTGTAGAGAGTGCAGGTAGCAAAGTTAAGGACTTTGGAAGGAGGCAGGAGAAGAGAGGATGGCCAAAGAGTAGGCATGAGCAGTAGACGAGTTTACTGAGCACAAGGTTGGAGATTAGAATTCTGGTAGAGTGGTAAGAAATTGATGAATTTTTTGATTTTACAAATGTTACTGCGAGCAGCAGAGGTGTGGTAGTGATGAATTGTTGCTATCAGAGGTCACTATCAAACAGGATCCCAATGTTGCAAGCCTTGGGCAAGGGAGCAACAAGGTCAGAAGGGAAGGAGATGGCAGAGGGTAGGCGAGAGATGGCATTGGAAGCTAAGAGGAAGATGGCTACCATTTTTGAAGAGTTCAGCATAAAGCAGTAGGTGAGCCATCCAGTGGTGATTTTCAGTCAGACAGTTGGTAATCTGTTCCAAGTGAAGAAGTGTAAAGAGTTGCCATCTGCAAGGGTGCAAAATCCTTAACGTTTTTGATTTTTATTAATAAAATGATGCATGCTATTCTGTAACTAAAAAATTGGCTTGCTAATCAGGTCCCCCTTTCATAACACTCCATGCTAAAGGCATAGATCACTCATGGACCTTTGCTGTGACCACTCTCCTGGCATCTACAGCAACTGCTCTGCCATGGCAGCAGGGTAAGTTCAAAGGTAAAACGTGAATTCCTGACAGATGCTGGAACACAAAGTTCCAAAAGGAAGAGGTGGCTTTTTAATCTTTTGCACCTCTGATCAAAGCATAATTGTGTACCCTGGTCAACCTGGTGGCAAGTTACAAAGTAAATATGAGTCATGTCTGGTTATCCCATGGACGCCACTGAGGTCACATAATTACACAGTTACAGCATTTGGATATCATGCGAGTGTCAACTTGCGAGCAGTGCTGCAACTATGAAGGGGCTGATTTGTGTTATTCTTCTGGAACAGCCATGTAGGGCAATTTGCAGGAATCTGCCTCTTTGACCCCCCTGAGGAAGGGTAGCACCTTCCTTCAAGAGCACAGGAACCCTCCCCACGAGGTCCTATAGAAACCAGTGCTTGAAAGATAGCCCTGATATAACAAAGGCACACTCCCACTAGGGTGCTGATCACTGGAGTCCCTTTGAAGTAATCAGATTTGTGAAGGTGGCAGAGTTCGAGTAGTCAGAGAAGAGAGGTAGGTCATGAGATGGGTTCCGCCACCTTGGATTCTACTAGCGTTCCCTAAAACTGCTTTGCTCCTTTACTTTGTGCAGTCAACAAACTCTCAATATGATGTCAGAAGGCAAAGGACACTTTGTTACAGCAGCCTGGATTGGACTCTTGACAAAATACTTTGGAACAATCCTCTGTAGCAGTTTACCTTTATAGAGCAGGACATCCTGTCCTTAGCTGATTCATCTTTGGACTACCAAAGGAGAAGGATTCACGGTGCTCTGTTAGGAATAATGTCTATTCCAAAGTCCTGTGCCACAGAGGTGAAGATAGAAGGCTCCAAGGCAGAGGAAAGCTCTGCTCCCTAGGCATCCCAAGGGCACATTTGAACAGCTGGCTGGACCAGGCCTTCTGTAACTATGTTACTGGAACTCAGGACCGTGCTTTTTGAAGGTGGCTGAACCCTGAAAGTGTGTTCTACACCCTCTTGGCTGGAAGGTGCAGAAAGAAAGGAATTACCTGGCCTGTGAAGAATATGGAGAGGGCCTCTCTAAACCCATATGTCAAGGAACAGCTCCTAGACCTGATGCCCCAGTGAGCTGCTTTTGAGCTACTCCGACCTGGGCATCACCTGTCTGTCCCAAGCTTCTTTGTGCCACGTGCCATTGCTGTCTGAACCACACCACGTTACGGACACAGTGAACCAGCTCACCAACCCGATGCCGAACCACTACTTCAGTAAGCTCCTAGAATCCTGGCTGAATGGTTTTGAGCCCACAAAGACAACAAACCATAGGTATTTGAGGAGTTGCTGTCCCCTGGTCTGACTTAAAGTACCCTAGTGACCTTTAAGCCACCCTTGTTGACCTTCTTAAATACATATCCTTGAACACTGACATTGCTGCTAAAAAATGTTCTCTGAGCACCCCTGCCTCTCAACCCAGATTGCTGCTTTAGTCTCAAGGTCTGCAGTCCCTGTGTTTCCTGGCCCTTAGTGTTTCTAATCAGATGTGTGCTTTGTTAGTTTTATTAAGTTTCTTATTTTTATAGAACTTTTGTGAGACATTCTTTTATTTTAGTAGCACCATACCAGTGTTGTATATGTCTTAACTGTATCAGCTCATACGCATCCTGAAGATATAGCCTGACCTCGGCCGACGCTTCCAAAATGAGGCCAAGGAGGTTCACCTGTAGGGCTGTGCCTGTTTGACCTTTATGACTGGGATCACTGCTGGTTTAGTAGTAGTGTGAGGATGAGTAGGCAGTTTCACCACTACTTATTCCTGGTCTCCTGCGGAGCAGTAGCCATTTTATCACAAAGAGAGAAAGGAAAAAAGAGTTGAGCGTCAGCAAAGAGACGATAGTGAAAGCCAAACGATGAGAGAAGCCTACCTAAGGCAGAGGTATAGATTGCAAAAAGCATGTGTGAACCGATCGGCTGCTCCAATCCTGCGCCCTCACCTCATTTCAGCACAGACTATGTTCTCGACTCTCCATTCTCCTTCTACGTTTTACCTTACAGATTCCTTTGGATGACCCACCCTGCCACCACTTACAAAGGTTGCAGCCTCATGAAGGGGGAAAATCTGAAACTGCTTTCCATCCTGAAAGGCACCCCCCAACCAGAAGAAGCACCAACGACAACATGGCCACCGTTCCTATGAGCTCACACCTATCCCCGCTGCTCCCATCATGGATAACTACTCTGAAAGGTACCCTTACAGCAGACCATACAACCCTGCAGTAATACGAACCTTACCTACAATGGACGAAGAGAGACAAGACAGAGCTGGAGATGATTACATGGACAGAATCGGCTAAAAACACCAAGGAGCCATGCCTCAAGTCGTTAGAGACATCATGACGACATAGCTACATTAGACAGGAAGCACACGTGCAATCCGCACATTCGGGACACTCACACACCCAATCTACATGAAGAATATATGCGTACAGCCCTATGCGTTAGAGGAACGTGGCATATACATATTGTCAGCACGAGTATTATTTTGCCATTAGGTTTGCTACAGCAACGCAGAAACGCAAGAAGCCAGAAGAGTTTGTGTACATGCTTGCCGATGCTTACATGCAACTAACCCTATGGAAGGACAGGAGCACTCAAGGGACCTGACCGGCCATGATGCACACTAAGCTATGGACTCTATTGAGAGTACATAATAGAAGCCAGAACAGGCCTTAGGAAAAATACAGTAGGCCATGATCATCTCAGAGAAGTTTCAAGCGACAAGATGCTGTGCAAGCAGAACCACCACGGCAGGAGCAACGGCATCCAAGGCCACAATGTTGCAAATGACATTCCACACACAGAGCCAAGGTAACACCAGCCTCAGCATAGAATATTTCCTGAAAAATGCAGACTAATTCAGAGCAATTGAGCCCTCAAGAGTGGTCTCCAATCACGTGATTCGGCCGAAGCTGATACTGGGCCAAGACTCGGAGGCTGGGAGAGAGCTGTCGTCCCACAAGTAGACAGCGGTTTGCAACAAACTCGCAACTCTCCAGTTACCTCGTACGATGGGAATGGAACAATCGCATGGCATTAGTCTCTGCACACTATCGTATAACGCCGACACATAGGGGGTCATTACGAGATGGGCGGTAGCCATGTTGCTATTTGCACCATGGCTGCCTCCCATACCGTGGCCAAGTCCGGTGTTGTTCAGTGGGGACTTACCGGTGTAGTCCGACCCTGGCGGGACCGGTAAGTCCCCATTGAACAAATCATTCCCCATTCCCATTGAGCCCTAATAGCACCCTGGTCCCTTAGCGGGACCCGAAAGGGACGCGTGGTCAGACCACACGTTCCTTACGGTCCCCGCCAAGGGGCCTTGGAATAGGGCAGTAAGGGATTACCGGCACCGGTCTCCTTACCGGTGCCGGTAATCCCTTACCGCCCAGGTCGTAATGACCCCCATAGTTGCACTTTACTGACACATTGTATACAGGTATTACTAACAGGTGTCTCACGGGCTGGAAACAGAGTTTGTCCCAGGCTTGGAGGCCTGCGGCCTGACCAATCAGGACCCTCAGGTCTAGGGGCAGATGGCAGAGGCTGCTGACCAATCACACGGCTTACCCAAAGTAACATTTTTGGAGTAACAATTTTGGGGGATGATTCAAGCACACCACCTGACACAGCTGAATCCACTAACATCACCTCTCTATAGGTTCCTATACTGGAACTACCACTCAGTGGCCAATCCCAAGTGACATTAGATTTTGGGGAAGGTGCTTAGCGAACGAAGCAGAATGTGACGTCACCTATCATGAAAACTGGCCTGCGAGCTAGAATGCGGCGAGATGTGCCTGCACTTTCTACCGTGCATATGACCCCTGTGTGATTTGTTGGCTGTAATAAAACCACAGTAACCTTTTGCTACTTGTGAGGACCTCGACTTCTTTGGGACAAGGGAAGGAGTTAGGGCATTCCGTGAGCTGGGTGTCCGCAGACTACTAGCACGGCTCTGCCTGCCTAGAAGTTCCCTAACACTCATCCCTGTGCCCCTGTCCATTTCTGAATCTTTCACGGCCCCTGCCATCTACTCGCCTGGGCTTTACTTGTCCTACAGCCCTATAACTCCAGGCATCATTCCACTGTCTGGGCTAGTTCCTATCCCCTGCTATTAATCAACTCCCTGAGTGACATAGACTCCCCTTCCCACCTACTCCAAGCCCTGACTGCCTTCAACAGACTTGCCCCTACCTGACCTCTGTTCAGCAGGAGCACTCTGTCTTCCTTAATCAGCCTAGTACAGACCACTCTAATCCCAGTGTCTCTGGAGACCCCTTTCACAATCCTGACCCCCAATGCGTTATGTGTTCAGCCAGACCTATTGCCTCTGAACACAAGTGCTTTACTGCATTTATCCCTAGCTTCTCCCCACATTCCATCATGGACCACGGCACAGAGGTCAGTGCCTCTAAGAACCCATTCCTTCCTTTATTGTGGCCCTCAGGTAACCACCACTTCCCCCTTCAACCTGAGATAGTAGCAACCAGATCCTTGCTGATACTGTCCCACTAGATGTATGACTTCTGGCTATCTCCCACCAAATATATAGCAACCCTGTTTGGACTGTCTTTTCAGTATTTTACATTTTTGTGTTTAACATATTGGGCCTCATTACCAGGCCGGCGGTAGCCGTGCCCTTATTAAGGGCATGGCTGCCGCCGGTAATGATTTTTTACTGGGCCCATAGAATGGGCAATTACTGGGTCATGCCGACCTTGGCGGACCCAGTAATTGCCCATTCCATGGGCCTGGTAAAAATGAATCCCCATTCCCGCTTGAGCTTCATAGGGCTCAATGGGAATGGGGAGGGAGCTAAGTTCCCTGGTCCCCTCGCGGGACCCGGAATAGGGCAGAGTGGGTTTAACGGCACCGGCACCATTACCAGTGCCGTTAAACCCATTCTGCCCACCTAATGAGGCCCAATGTGTGCAATAGTTCAAAAGAACAATTTCACATATACAAATAAACCTTATAAAACAAATAATTTCCATTCATTTATCATAATAAAACATACCTCTCACTCATAAAATATCAATAAGAAGGCAAATCTAAAATATAAAGCTACCAGAGCCCAGGATATTTTCAGTATAAAAAACATGAGTAGTAGGTCTGTTACTGTGCTCTTAAAAGTATAATAGGCCTACTTGGTAGAGTGTGAACTGTCCATTAAGTATAAACATCTTCCATCTGTTTATATTGCCGAGATACTCTTTCAAGGGTGAACATTAATTTAACAAATACACCTGTTATGTTACGCAAAGCACAGTAGCCCTGTTAAATAGTGTTTGTAGTATCACATTAATTAAGTATAGCTACCATGTCTAAAGAGCCAGTACAACCTCAAAATCTACAATAGCTTCCTGAGAAGCACTAGCACTAATGTGTGGATATGCCACCTCCTCCTCAAAGGAAATGAAAAAGGCGGCACCCTGTCCGGACAGGTGGCATGCAAATGTGTTGGTATTTGGAACTGCAGCAGCTACACAGAGCTCCTCAGCTTGCGCAATGTAGCTTAGCGAATTGGAATGCACGGTCACATGGGTTGTGCCTCGTGTAAGCCCAAACGGTGCAGGGAGGAGGCACGGAATTGTTGCGTTGCAGTGGATCCTCGTAGTATTTTGCGTTGGTGGAGACTGAGAGCCAAGGATACAGCAAGCTGCAGTGCAGTACTGTGGTATGAACATTGACTGGACCTGAACCTTGGAGAGGGATCAGTGTGGTGAGAGTTAGGGTGTCTTGGCTTTCCAATACACCATGTGATATGTGGTGGGACTGACAATTATAGTCGTGACATTTAGGATGAACTGCTCAGCCACCACCCCTCCCAAGCTCTCCATCCAGAGACATGGAACTGAAGGGCATTTGTAGTATATGCTAAGTACAAAATCCCTTAGGATAAGACTATTTTTTGTGTTGCCTCTGCTGCACTGATCCCCGACCTCTCTAGCACTCTGAACTAGACATAATGACCATTGGAAACCTGGGAGAGTACCTGTCTTTCTTTCATGTGCTCTGGAATCTGTTACTCAGGACCCTTTGTGGGTTAAAAAGGCAGCCCCAGAGTGACAGAGATGGAGAGGCCATGCTAGGTGCTTCTTGTGAGAGTGAAGCTGGCTAATGTAGAGTTCCTTTGAAATAGAAACACCAGTACAAAACAGTGATTTCGACATGAGGCCTAGTGAAATGGAAAGAAATTATGTAAACTGCAACAGTGCACGTGGAAAGAAAATACTCATTGGAAACACTGTGCATTTGGAAAATAAAAGGAGGAATGATGCCTGACATTTAAGAAATAAAGTCAAGTCACAGGTTGCATTTATCAAGAATAAAGATACTTCATATTCATCATATAAAATGACAGCTTGTAAGGAGAAAGGCCTATTTCATTTTTGTAGCAGTAACACTGGTTTCCTAGTTTAACTACAGCCTATTTGTGCGCATTAGATTAAGAATTAACCTACCTCTGTTCTAATATAGTAGAAAAGAAATATTGTATATTAATCCCCATGCCCAGATATAATGCTAAAATGTTACATGGAAGCACATATTGTTGATTTAAAGGTGTATTGTCTGAAGTGTGCATGCAGCTGCTGTTTTCCCTGCTTTACTGAAAGGTCTGTGCCTTTGAAAATGTGCACTCAAGACCTTTGGCTGCGCCTCCTAGGAAAATCAGGCCTGGTTCAGTTAAAAATACAAAGAATGATGAGAGAGAGGTCAAACTTTTGGGATTTACAGATAACATGACAAACAGAAATGACCCTTAATGTCAAACCCCCCCATAAATTGTGCATTAGCTCTGAGCAAAAACCTTTGAAGCCAAGGAGGAAGAGGGTAGAATAGACATTGGCCCAGCAGATGGCCTGGTCACATGTTTAAAGATAAATGCAACTTAAGGGAAGAAATGGTGGGGGCCATTCGAGGGAAACTAGGAGCACCTATTATGCAGTGCCATTGATTAACATAAAAAAGAAAATTGTGCATCCCAGTGAGTCCAGCTGGATTCATATTAGAAGGTGTAAAATGTCGGGACCATATAAAAATGAAATTTGTGAGATGGATGTAATTTAAGTTATGATCAAAATTATGATTGGGGCATTTTCATACATTTTCATTCATCTGATGGATAGCGTCATGGACGGTGAAATTAATGTTGGAAGTATGTAGTGTCAGATTTGTAACTATTAACGCACAGCCACAAAGTGTGGAAACCAGTGGCTCTGGCCAGGAAATATTGGCTGACTTGCCATAAAATGTAGAATTCTAAAATATAGATTTTCAGAACACAAAAAGGTAAAACCCACCTGTCAATTTTGGATGATGTATTTTTCGTCCTCCTTCAGCTTCCATAACCCATACCTCCCAACTCCTGGTCCTATTAGAGCCAGTAGGCATCTTGGTGGGAGGTAAAGGTTGAGTTATAGCTAATCCTTACTGTGGGAATTATGATAATGTGCGAGTGTCATCAGCCCTATAAGAGGTCAGGTTTGCATCAGAAAAGGATTACATTTTCACTGTATTCCTGGAGATAGTCTACTACTGGACACTTGCAAGGAACAACTTGCTGAGAGGCCTCAAGCCTTGCATTGCAGACAGTGGCAGGGAAATCTAGAAGCTAGCTGGGACCCCATCAGAGGAGCCAGTGGAAGTCTGGGTGCAGGAGAAAATCCTTGACTGAAGCCCTTGACCAGATCCGTGCTGTCCTTAGAGGAGCCCTGCTGCTGTTTCCCCAGATGCCCCATAATCAACGTCTCTCATGTAAGTAGATTAATCTAAATGCCATCAGAAGTGTGAGGGGGAAAATGCCAGCCTTAATCTCCATCTCGCATAGCAGGTAGGGGGGTGGTACTAGCAAGACCCCCGGCACATTTTAATAAGCCTAATTCAAATGAATTCCATTATAGAAAATCACCCTATCCACATAAATTGAATTGTGTTGGGAGCTACCTGCCTTAATCGTTTCCATTAAATTGTGGGGTGGGGAAGCTGTGAAAATTCTTAGCGCATTGAATTGATTGAATTAATTCCCATATAGAAAATCACAGGATGAACGTTTTTAGAGTACTAAACTAACAAAGTTCATGCTCAGTATGTTTGAGTCGGTATACACAATATAGACTTGGGTGACTGTCCTTCTGATTCCCCTGATTCCTGTCCAGAAGGAGGGATCCTCATTCCCAAAAGAAGTTATCCTAAAAAGCTACCTTTCAAGTGAATGGGGAGGAGGTAAACCGAAATTTCCCGTTTATTCCCTTGCATCTCAAACTAGAATTACCAAGCAGTACATCTCATTTGTATGTATGTTGAAAAACAACTTTCCCATTGAGTTCCTTTTCCCAACCTTCCCTATTTAAATAAAAGCTTTAAAAAACGATTTCCCCATTTGAGTTCTTTTTCCAAACCTTGCTTTTCAAAGAAAAGCAAAAACAATTTTCCCATTGAGTTTCTTTCTCAAACATTGTCTTTCTCAAAATAAAGCCAAAACGATGTTACCCACTCCCTGGACCTTGCCTTCAAATCAGAGGAGTCATATCCAATTGTTGCCTGAAGGGTGGGGGTTGCTGGGAGTAAAGTGTATTGGGACAGACTAAGTAATTACTGTGTGTTTTGTATGTTTCCTGTTGGTTAATTTACAAGAAATCTGAGGTAAATTGTGACTGCCAACTTCAAAATTGTACATGTGTCTTATCGCAATTGAAGGTCCATTAAACCTGTGTTAGTCAGTTGGTGCAAGAAATTTAATTTGTTATATTGTGTAGTGCCACAGCATTGATGGCTGAGGTTTTGGTTGCTATTCAATTTTGTCAAACCTTAAATAAAAATGTATATTCTTACTATTTACCAGCTTGGTTCCTAACCCGTTGGTGGTACAGAGGGTGTTTGTTGAGGTGGTGCAAGACGGGTTGGAGGCCTCACTAAAGTTGAATCTACATAAGCGCTTTGGGTGCGCGCCACCTTGCTTGTGGGGAAAAGGAACTCTCTGAGTTGAGAGTGTTCGTCCTGATTAATCGCGACACCTTGAACATTTTATAGCTGCTTCCTCCGATTGACTACATCTGCTGTGCCCATGACAGATTTTAGTTTTGACGCACCACCTATAAACTGAAACTATTGAATTGAAGTACAGCTGAGAGGGAGACGGCATATGAGGAGGGACACAAAGCTTGCAGTAGTTGACGGTTATTTAGCCACCCATTGACTGCACATGGGCATTATAATCCCTATGGTCATTACCACCCACTTCTCAAAGTGCCTGCCAGTGTTTTTTAAAAGCAGTCTTCTGGGAGTTAATGGCTTAATTGGAGCTGTAAAGGAGTTAATAGTATAATAAAAATCTCATAACCAAGTGGGCATTCTGCTACTTGATTTATAAGCAGTGTGTGTTATTCACTGAAGTTCTGTTACAAATTAGCATTTGCAAAGCCAACCAACCCACTATTTTGGATTGTACATAGATGTATGGCACTGCTATAATATGTTCAGTTAGTCACACCATTTTGCTACCATTAATGGCCAGTTAATACCTTTTACCACACTGCCTGTCAAATGCCTTTCCCATGCCTAAACAAAAGTCAAACCTATTGGCATTGCCAATGCTTATTTGGTATGGTATGGTATGTTATGGTAATGTTTATTTATATAGCGCCTATATACAGGCAAGTGTTTCAAAGCACTCAAGGTGGGAAGGGACACGGGGGAAAAACAACAGTTGCTCAGAGCCCTTGAATTTCTGAGATGATAACTGTCTGCACAGGCAGATTAAGTGAATATTATACATTTAAGAGTTTAGATACAGCAAATAGACTGACGCAATTCTGCGCTTTTTTCAAGTGCAAATTAAGGGGTGAAGACAGGGGAGAACAGACAGAATGATCTTCAGGCAGGGCTGTATACAAATTGTGCAAGTGCGGGAAGGGCAAGGGGGTGCGGGGACAGGGGACCACGTGCGCCCAGTCAGTAGAGACTGGTGAAGTGCAGCGAGAGAAGCTCCCAAGGTTTTATTACAAGTGCAGAGGGGGGGGGTGGGATGCAGGGCCTTCAGGCAAGTGTAGAATGACTGGCAGGTGTGCCTGGGACCTGTGAGACTCTGAGGTACAGACAATAAGCTGTGTGGAAGAAGGAAGAGAAGGAAGATTTATTATTATTATTATTATTATTATTATTATTATTATTATTATTAAGAGCAGAGAGCTAGGTTAGCAGGTTAGGGTGAGAGAGAATGAAGACGAGAAGAGGAAGGTCTTGAGGAGTTTAAGAATATCAGGCTCAAGACAGAGGGTGGCAGGGAGGCTGTTCCAGAGGGAGGCACCTGCTGAGGAAAGGGATCTCCCTCCAAATCGCTGCTTGGAGAACTGGCTTGGAGAACTGGCTCATTCAGAGAAGGTTGGAGGTAGATGAGCGAATGGCTCGAGCGGGACAGTATTTAGGAAGGCAACCTTGAAGGTAAGTAGGTCCTAGGCCCCAGAAAGCCTGGTGGACAATGCAGAGGGTCTTGAATTTCATCCTGGGAGCCAGTGAAGGGATTTCAGCACCGGAGAGATGCGGTCCCTGGGCTTGAGGCCAAGGATAAGTCTCGCGTTTCTGTTCTGGATGAGTTGCAGAGGGTGCAGGGTGGAAGCAGGGAGGTTGAGGAAGAGTCTGTTGCAGTAGTCCAGCCAGGAGAGAACCAGGATTCTGAAGTCAGTGAGCTGCTGAGGGAAAGTGATAAAAGGTACAGTGCCTCTGAGGAGGTGTAGTTCATAGTTACACTTTTTTGAAATGTCTGAAAAGTGAGAGGAGAGAGTGGAGTCGAAGATGACCGCAAGGTTTTTGGCCTCACAGGTGGGGGTAGGCGCAGGGCCATGAGAGGCCGGCCAGAATGAGAAGGGGAAAGGGGGAGCAGGTGTCCCAATGTGAACAATCTCAGTTTCTTTCTTCCTATGACTATCTCTTTATTTGTCTTTACATTACCCTCTTGTTTTTATCTTCTGCATCTGTTTCGATTTCTTTGAACTACATTTTGTGCATGTTCTGTCTAGCCCTGAGCTAGCTCTTTGATATGGTAGTGTGCTCTTTATAACAGTACATCGATAAATCAATCAATTAACCTCTACCTACCCTCCCTCTCTACGCCCAGGGGCTCAAATCCCTTCGCCAACTGTCTTGTACGTCCAGGAGTAAGGCACACCAGAGGCCTAGGGCAATGGCTGGGTGGCTGCCTTGGTTCTCCCGGGTCATAGCTGACCCAATGCCAAGCCACCAAAGTTGATGTCATTCAAGTCCATATGTCTGGCCCCTCCAACATCCAGGCCTGAGATGAGGTGCCCATAACACACGCCAACCCAGCCTCTGAAGCCCATCCAGGCTTCAGCTCCCATGGAGTACTTCAGCCCACAATAGCCAACCTTCCTACATCAACCAGGCCCTGTCTTTGTCCTTTTAACCAATAACGCCAGACACTTATATACCTGGGGCATCTCTCACTCCTAAATGCTGATCACAGCTAAACCTTAAGCTAAAGAAGATGCACTCAGGGGATCATAAAAACCTTTGAACCCTCTAAATGATGCAGGACTAAGCGTTTAGTCATAGTGCACACACCTGTGTATGTAGGAAAAAGAATGTGCCTAATAAATCACTCCATAGTTGGTTTATGTTGAAAGTTAAGATTCATTTGAATACACTTTCTTCAATTTCGATAAGAAAATAATTTGCACAAGTATTGTGGTTTCTGATAATCATATTATAATGTATCTATCCAATGCACACTCAGCCCAATTTATTTCACAATATCTTTGGTTTAACAATCTGATTTGTGTTAATGGTAAATCAATCTTCTGGAAAACGTGGCTGCATAAAGGTATTAAATATGTTCACCAATTATTGATTTAAAGGGTGCCACTCACCTTTAATGACTTTCGAGAAAAATGCTCTGTTCCCTTATTGGCATCAAAATGCCACTCTAATTGATGCATTAATGAATAAGATCGAGGTCCCAGTGTCGAATATACATGCTCCTCGACAGGACAGGTTTCAACAGTTACATAATGCTCATTTTACTGCTTCAATGTTCCATAAATGTCTTTAGGCTGAACATGCTTGTCATATGGAATGGGAGTTACTAGTAGACTGGCGGCAAGATTGTGTGTTAACCAATGAAGACAATTGCTGGCCTTTGATTTGGAAATAAATGTCATGGCCTACCTCATCTGCCAGTTTACCTCAAACCATATATTTCTTCCATCATAGAGCGTTTATTACTCTTTCTAAATTATTCAAATGTAAGATGGCACAAAATGACAGATGTTGGAGTCATCTTAATGCACAAGGTACATACAAACATGTTTATTGATTTTACATTTGTTTGGGACACTATGAAACTTATTTTTCACAATACAATGTAACTTTCATTTTCAATTACTCTTTTTAGGGTGTTCACTTCTTCAAGGTACATTACAGACTAATGCTGGTCATTTGTTTTATCTCTTTATTCTTGTTGCCATACGAACTATTACTATCAATTGGTAAAATCTTGATCGTACTAATTATAAGATATGATGGAACTCTATCTGTAATATTCATAGGTTGGAGGGATGTATTGCCTCATCTTCATGTCTTGTCCGCAAACATGAATTGAAGTCGAACATGTGCCTCGATAATTTATTTCTATGTACCATTGCTCCCATTTCATAACTTTAATTCTTTACTATCCTATTATCCTGACTCCCCCCCTAACATCCTGTTTCTGTCTGTCTTTGTGTGTGCTTGTCTTTGTCTATGTTTATGTATAAATCGTATTTCGATCTGTATTCTCCAACTGTATTCTTGCATCTTTGTTAAGGATGTTCTCTGTCATATTGCTATGTACTACTACTCCTCAATAAAATAGCTTTAAACTAAAATAAAAACGTTGCAACCCTGATTTAAGTAGTCTAGCATTCTGTGGTTCGATCTGAACACACTTTTTCATATGCCAGTCTATGTGGCAAAAAAGTACATACGAAACTGCACTATGACTTGAGAATGCCCCCAAAAATAAATCAGCATACTACTTCCCCACTAAAATGCTTCATCAATAATATCAAAGACACACTCTAGACTTATTGAGATGTTGTCTATATTTCGTGCAACTGGTTCGTAAAACAGGAAGGAGATATGTGTTGTTGCTGGAAGTTATGTGTGTGTGGTGTAATCATATTTCACTTTACCTGAGCTAGCTTAATTGTTTAAAGAAGAGAGAGTAATTCTAAATGGTTCAAAGCTCCCACGAGTAATAAGGAAAATCTAGCGAGGCATTCTGTACATACGTTCACATTGAACTAACTCTGTCAGTGTCCCACAGTGTTCTCTGTTTATCCAGCGAAATTGAATTGAAGAACTTGCTAGAAAGAAGTCTAACCATCTTCAAAGGAGTGAAATAAAAACGAAAAAGGGAGGATAACTTGAGTGTTAATGATTGCAAATCTTGAAATCTACTATATATGCCACTCTCTTCATTCATGACAAAATGTAAGCAAGTTCTCGATGAGAAGGTTTCTGTGTTTATTAGGAAAATGTCTCCATCTCTTTTTATGGGATGAACTAGTATATCTTTCAGTACTTGACATCTTAATTGCAGGATGGAAAGGTCTGCTTAAAAAAGTAAAAGTATCTGACTACACTGGGATTTGCATTTCCTCTTCAGATGTCATTTTGTGTTCTGTGAGTCCAAGATCCTTTCTACAGGTGATAATAATTTAGATTAATATTTATAACATGCCAAAGGCCCATAGGCAAAAAGGCGCACATATAAAACCAAGACAAACAATGTACCAAGACAAGTGAGGCATGACAAGAATAGTCCGATCATTGTGTGTAACATATGTTTTAGGTTCAATTGAGGATGTAGACTATGATATGTCTTAGTACAGCCCAGGCAAGGGAATGGTCCACTCTTTGGGTTTAAAAGAAATTGTTGTTTGGATTTCAGAATGAATTAATCTGTTTATGTGACTAAATTCATGATGTTCAGGATTCATTGTCCAATGTTTCTTCATAAAATGCTTACTCTTGCTACATCTTGTCCTGTGAATGAGAGTTGTCGTTACTTCTTTTCAGACAGTCCAGCCATGGAATTGCTTGAACTCTTGAATTAGCTTCTGACAGTCATTTATCTGTGTATCGCCTAGCCTTGCAATCTTCCACCATTGCTTCAACTGTGCTTTACACCCCTACTTCATCTGTTATGATACATTGTATTCTTAAACATTGTGTGAATAAAGTAATTAATTGGTTATAGATTTTGGATGTTCACATTCAGCAGGGAGGGATATCTATCTGTAACTTTTTTTTTTATATATATACCCGGGGAAGGTGGGAATCTTATTGGTGCTATCCACAACTGTGTCCAGAGAAGCAACTATTTTCATTCCACTATCCAATCTGAGTTTGATGGTAGAGTTGAACTTGTTAATCCAGTTTATTATATGTTTTAAAACTTTTTATCAAATCTAAGATAGTAGGATTATGGATAAATAGTATGATAATGATATTAACAATTCCGGATCCTTCCCTTGATTTGTTTTTTTTATCGTTCAATGCGTCTAGTGTAGAATTTTTGCTTCATCGTTTGGATTGTTCATGTTCAACGTGAACCTACCGATAGTGGCTATCATGGTATGGTCTTGGCATGTTGTCTAGCCTGTAATTTCCAAATTAAGTCCGTCATGTCTTCTAGATAAAGATCCCTACTCTTATTAATCTTTGGTATCTCTGGCCCCACCAATGCTGGCATGAGTAAGTTGAAACAAAAAGACTAAATATGAAAAGTATAACATTCTAACATAAATAATGTAAAAATAAATAAAAGCTATACAAATGTATTCAGGTGCTTCTTCTAGCAATATACATTGTGTTTTCTGAATAAAGTGCTCTGTGTAAAAGAGTCGTTGTTAAACCGGTTGCTGTGAATGATGCTTATTCCTAGTGTTATATTTAATATGTTGTACCTGCCCTCCTGTGTCCAGAATTTAGACTAAATATGACTAAGTATTTAGACTAAGTATTTAGACTCATAATGAGATTCCAAATCGCAACAGCAATCCATAAGGGGCCATATACTTCTGTGTTAGACATACATTTGGGTGTCAACAGAGAAAGTTGCAAACTGTGTGAAGTACTGAAAGAGCAAAAATTCAAATCCATGTTCAGCTCAAAAAAGAAGGAATTAAAGACAACATCAACTTTTAGTTAAGAAATTAATAAAGGTATCACAAAATAAACTGCAATAAAAGAAATAAAATTTGAAAAATAATAGTCAAAAATACATTAAAAGATGTAAAGCTGAAAATGTAATTGAAAAAGCGATAACATGATATGCGATGATTGTTATTCTTTAAAACAAATGTGATATATTTGGTCCAACCAATGCTGGGACAATCAAGTTCAAACAACAGCCATAAGCCCCATTAACTAGGTGGAGACACAGAAGAAGTAGCACATACCAACACACGGGTCTGTTCTCCGTGTCCATCGCAGTGAGAGAATGCAGACCTTATCGTGTGATCAGTGGCCACTTACCATGCACCATAACAGTCACTGGATGCCCATGTGCTCATGCTTGCCTGACCTACCTCACCTTCATTTTCTCGCACTTTGGCATCATTTTGCAGTGAAATCTGTGCTTTGTCACAGGTCGCCAACATAGTACACTTGTTGTGCCCTTCACAGAGTGCCTACTTCTCCACTTGTCTGTCCTGCCTGCACCAATTTACTCCCAGATTAAAGACACATTCCTCCGCTCTTCCGGTCCTGTATCTGAACTTCCCTGTACAATTACAAAACACCCGTATTGCACAGCAACAAACATCTTTGGAAGAACGTTTGTGACACACTCATGAAGACCATCTCCGTGATGGCCATCCTATCCCACGTGTAAACTAACCATGGCAGAAGTGCAACAGCCACTCAGTTACCTGCTAATGCCGGATTCAAGAGCTGTGACATTGCGGAGGTCATCGAGTGGTAGCCCCCCGCCCTCCGAAGGTACCCAATGTCCTCTGTTTTCACTCAGGCTGGTACTTCCTTTTCTTCACTTATCGCTGCCACACTTTTATATGTCTCTCCCACCCATAATTTGTGGGGGTATTTCCCAGGCCTCTGCTGGAACACTTATTTCTGAGCGCCAGCCCAAATTGTATAACTCAATTTGATTGTGTGGTTTTTGGCAACTTTAATATTGTTTATTGTCAGTCATTCATAGTCAAACAACAAGCAACCACAGCATGCAAGGGCCATGTGTACCTGCGCCGTGTGCCGGCTCCTTGCTATTCATGAGCCTGGTGATCCGTGGTGGGGCAGCAGTGCTAGTTATCATTTTCATAAATAGCAATGAGTTGGAAGGTGACAATGATGGACGTTCGTGTTGGCCATGCCCACACACTTCTCAAATCAGCTTGCATGACACTGGAGCCGCTCTGATACTGTAATAACCAGCAGCAGTGCCATTGCTGGGTATGTGGCTCAGGCATGTCATGCGGCAGCAGCCGGGCAGCTGTGGTACCAGGGCTCCATGACCAGTTCAGCAGACAGGTGGACACACACATGCGCATAGGCCAGTATCAGTGCTATGGCTGGTCTGAGGCACGACGCATGCTCCTGCTCTCTGTGCCTCAGCAGGTGGGGGGCAATAGGCACGCACATTCAGGGGCGTGTAAAGCTTGGCCCTGCTCCTTTCTCTTCTGGTATTTAGCAAGCGTAGGGTTCGCAGACACATGCCAGGTTGGCACTACACAGTCACCAACCAGTGCGGAATAGGAGTGCCCAGCACTGACAGGATAGCATCAGCAGCACCAGCACAGTGGCTAGGTCAGGGAAGCGGCCCCTGCAGGGGAGGGCCTGTGCCGAGGGTCAGCCTACAAAGACGACCCAGCTGCACTGCTTGCCAAGCACGTTCATCCGTTCAGTCATGATTTTGCCTCCATCTGTCAATCAATTTTCCATGGAAAGGGAGCTCTTTTGTGTGTGACTAGCTGATCAACATGTTTCACTTGTCAAAAACGGAATCATGGGAAAATGGCAATGATGATGTGTTTAGAGAAGCACTTAGAAATATATCTCATTTCAAGGCAAGACTAGTATTTCTGTTAGGTTATTTTAATTGTTATTTGTAAATCGCACATCTACCCAGGGTAGTGTATCCCTCATCCTTACTGTGATAGTGCGAGTTTCAGCTGCAATCCCAAATGTGTTGACACTAGTCGCAGCAGCCGTGAGTGGTGGCATCAGTGGGTGGGGATTTGTCTGCTACAATGTGGCACAGATCGACTAGAAGAAATGTGGGCCCTGGTCCTTCATTATTTTTACACATTAATCACTGGACAGCGCTTAATACGTTCTAGCCACCAAAGGACCAACAGGGCTGCTTTTGCCAATTTAGACAAGCTTTGAACCACTTCCATACATTCGCCGGTTAGACCCATTGAAATGGACCAACTCCTCTCGCACGTTTGCACACTCAACATCTTGGGTGTAACTGACCTGAGCACCAATTTGACTGCTTGGTGTCTCTGACTCACCCATCTCGAACGCCGACTTGACCAAACAGATGAATCGACTCACTGCTGATTCAACCGCTGCCCTGAACCATTGGAGGCCATCCTCTCACCGCCTCTTACATCAACTTGAGTGGGAGCCTGCACCATCAAACCGACTCAGCTCCGACCAGAAGTGGGATAGCATTGACTAGAAAGTGTTGATGCCGGTTTGACCGGTTTTGCCGGTTTGACCGTGGTCAAAGCAGCTAGAAGCCCTGCTTGATGCTGCCGAGTGCCAAATACAAGAATGCATGTGCTGGGAAAAGGCCCTGTCCACATTTTGGGAACATAGTGACTTTTAAGTCCCCTTCTATAACACTTTGCAAAATAACATATCCTTGATTGGCCCTCAACCTGATTGCCTGAATACCGCAGCTAATCAACCGAGAGTGTCCCTTCACAAAAGTCTGCATTCTCTGTGTTTCTTTTATGTGGGTCTCTTTCTAATTGTTTCTTATTGTTCAATTAAAAATCTATATTTTTGTAGAACCTTGATTGGACATTGTTTTATTTTGCAACCATTGTACATACATTGTTTGGGTTGCTACTGCTATCAGCTCACACCCATCTTTAAGATATAGTAAGCCCTTGGCCTGCTCTACCAAAAGAAGCAAAGGAGGTATACCCTTCAGGATCTGCCTGTTTCATGTATATGATTGGAATCAATGCCGGTTTAGTAGTAGTCGGGGGCTCAGTGAGCAGTTTAGCCACTGCTCATCCTTGTACTCCTGCAGAGGAGCAGACCTTTTTTCACAATAACACTTAAATACGTGCGATTTAAAACAAAAATCAAATAGAGCAAGTCAGCACATACTTCCCCCTACCATAAAACAATAGGAAGAGCATCTCTAGTAATCATAGAAGCTTCCCACATACAAAAAATGTAAATATATGAGGAGCATCAGTGCAGGCTGCCGTAAGTCCCAGAGCACACATCACAGGCAGCAGCACTGCTCTTTTGCTGAAGTACATACTTCACTGACAAGCGGAGAACAGAGACAGCACTGGTAATCCCAGAGTGTATGCACCAGTTGGAGAAGAGAAATATGAGTGTACTTCCCGGTGCACTTACCTTTGTTCCAGCTGGTGCCTGGAGCTTGTGGGCAAACCTATTCATCAGAGTTTGAATATAAATCCCTCACCATGGTGAACTCTCATGGGCGGGGCATCGCTGCCTATTTTTCCAAATCTCATGGCCTGACTCTTTAACAGAGCCTGCATGGGTGGCTTGTAGCAATAATCTTTGCCGAAAGATGAGGTCACCCTTTAGGGCTTTAGGGGCCCATGGAGGACAGCACACATTTCCTATTTCTTATGTGGTCAACACGTGACGCTAACTCAGCAGGGAGTTGTCAGGTGCACAGTGCCACAATGAGAAATCCACTAGGCTGTGCAAGTGAGGTCAGGAAATCTTGGGAAGGGAACTGCTGAACTTCTTCATTGAAAGTGGAGGCGGGAAAGTAATCTGAGATGTGAGTGTCTGTTTTTAACAGACAGATGTCACTCTTGAACATCTGACACCTAAAGCACATATAGTCTTACTTAGTAGTAAAAAATCCAATTATACCAAAGTTTTACATCCTCCCCAAAATCCACAAGGCATTGATTAACCCACAGGGTCACCCGATAGTTTTAGGCACAGGAGCACTTCTAGAACCATTGTCTAAATTTGCAGATTGATATTTGAAACCATATTTGTCAACAATGTACTCTTTTGTACAAGATACTACTGAAATCATAAAAATGGTGGAGGTTATGCAGTTTGACCCAAAGAAACAACTGTTAGTGAGTCTCAATATTGTGTCTCTCTACACATGCATACCACAGCAAGAGACACTGCAAGTGTTAGAAGAGATTCTACTCTCTAAAAGGACAGAGGGAAAGACACCAAACAGTTCATCTTATGGTGTGCTGAGACGGCATTGACCGAAAATTATTTTGGTTTTGATGGCCAATTATATCATCAGTCCCACGGGCCAACAATGGGGTTATCCGTAGCCCCTTCGGCAGTGAATCTGTTTGTTGAAAGTTTCGAACGACAAGCAATCTAAAGCTCCACAAACCCTTATTTTTCGAATTTGTGTTGGTGGCGCCGCTATATTGATGATATATTGATTGTGTGGAATAGCTCCTCTGCTCTATTCCGCAAATTTATGGAGTGGATTCATTGCCAAAATCGCTATTTAAACTTTTCTTCCACACACAATAATGTGCAGATCAGTTTTCTAGACACCACAATTTGGGTAGACACTGTTTCAAATATTCTCCAAGTTAAACCAATCCACAAACCCACTGATCTTAATTCTCTCTTGGTTTTTGATAGTTGCCATCCACGTCATACCAGAGAGAACCTTCCGTTCGGCCAGTTTTTACACCTGAAACAGAATAGTTCAACATAAGAGATTTTCCAATCAGAAGCCAAAACTTTAAGTTCTAAACTCCAAGTCAGAAAATATCCGAAGAAGATAATAAGACGGTAACTGAAAAGGTCCATGAATAATAACCGTGAGGCACTTCTTCAATATTGCGACAGAACGAATGAGAAGAAGAGTTTGGTTTTTGTCAGCACGTTCACCTCCTTGGCCAATCAAGTTGTCAAGATCATTAGAAAGAACTGGCACATATTAATGGGTGGCGAATGTCCTTTGGAACCCCCTTTGTGTACATTTAAAAGAGGGTCTAATTTAAAAGATCTCCTCACAAGAAATTATATTTCTAGAGTTGTTCCACAACAGAGAAGCGTCACAGAGTTGTGGGGTATACCGAAAATATCAGGACATGCACCCTGCGGGCATTGTGTGAATTGCAATTTAACAAGAAGAACCACACAAGTGGAACTTGGTTTGGGAAAACCATGGTCACAGCGGATGTTCACAAATTGCAATACCAGCAATGTAATATATGCAATTTGGTGCCCATGCAACAAATTGTATATAGGGATGGCAAAACGTAAAATCAAGGTGAGAATCTCGGAACATAAAAGCTGCATCAAAAATAAAGTGGTGACTGCCCCAATGGTTAATCATTTTTCAATGATGGACCATGGAATGAAAGATTTTCGATGGACATTGTTATTACATGTACCATCATCCTATGATGATGGGGAATCTGCAATCAATAGATTACAGGCAAAAGATCTATGGTTGATCTTTTTGTGTAACTCGGCAGTGACCGGGCTAAATGAGGCCATTGATTGCAGTAGTATGATCTGAAATGTACACCTTTCAAAACACTTGACCATTACAACTATATCCACATGCAATGCACTGCTATTAACAGGGTAAATAACCCGTGGCCAGACGAGGATTATAGGTGTATTGACAGAACATATGTGAAATAGATCCAAGTAGCTTGTTCCATCAGATAGCTGCACTTGGATTACAGACACAGTAATTCGGGTTTTTAATGTCTGTACTCGGTTGGGTCTTTAATTAAGTGTTCACTGGCAGTCATATCAGTAGTCTAGAAAAAGGACCCGTTTACCCACGCATCTGATGTGAATGTTGCTGTGTAGTTACAGGTTAAAATTGGAGTTGCAGCAATCACAAATGATTGATCCCCTTTTTCTTTCTGTTTGTTGCTATACCGCATTGCTATACCGTGTGCATAGTATAGTGAAGGTAATCCTTCTTACACAATTTATTTTCGTGCGGTTTGATGAACGGCTGTGCACATTGGGGCTTATGCCTTTAATTAATAACAGCTGCCCGACCTAGCTACGAGTACTAATACTCCTGCTACGATATGCTACACGATTGGGTGACCAACTAAGTGTTGCAGACAGGCGGAAGTGACGTGTTACTCGAGACGCGGTCCGAGTAAGTATGGAGCCGGCAAGTCATTAGGGTACCGGACCGACTTGCCTCTGTTTCCCCGTAGTGCATTGTTTTAGTCAAATTCTCGGTATTTCCCGACTCCACCGAAGGTCGGCTTATTTGGAGGATTGTGTTGGAAAAAAATTACTGACACAGTAATGAAGGGTTGGACGATCCGAGTGAAGCAACAGCGCCGTTCGAGGCGACTATCGAAAGAGCATTTTCAGCTCCCGAACGCCAACGCACTAAGTTTCCAAACCAGGAGGGATTTTTTCCTGTAGTGCGTGTCTCCACACATGCTGCCAAATAGAGGGTAAGCCTGAACTCCTTATTTTTATTTGAAACAATGTTGGCTATGTTCAAGGAATTCCGTAATAATAATACACCTATTAGAGAGGAACCATGCAAATGATTAGGAATGAGATTGAGTATGTGACACACCAGTGCTATCTCGCCTGACCACAATGAAATGTTTGGCCACCGAATACCTAATAACACTTTGGTCTTTTAGTTGGATATAACAAAAGTTTTTTTCTGATATTTACATCAAAGTTAACACGGGTGACTGATGCCATACTTAAAATTGGATCCTAACTAGTTCAACTACAGTTTGTAGTATTTGGAGTGTTTTAATTAGCATTGGTAGTACAGAAAAGAATAAGGAAAAGTCTTGGAATGTTGGATTGGGACTAAGACGGCACAGTTGGTTCTGATTAGTGTGTTTATGTCTACAGATCACATGTCTACAGTGAAGACAAGTATACATACCCGTTGAAGGTGTTAGTAACAAATGGCGACACGGACAGCCATTGGTAGGAGACTACTCTTTTGAGGTTTTAATTAATAGTAAACAGCGTTACTAGTTGCTGTGGTTTTATGTTGTTTCCCCGAAGGTTTATGAAGAACACTACAGAGAAGAGTAACAATTTCTTAAGAATGTGAAGACCTGTTATTGTGAAATTGCTTTTTTTTCCCCTGATGAAGTTCTTATGAATTTTTGTAATCATTGTTAAAGAACAAAACATGTTGGGTGTTTTAGGGTGTTGTACAGTTACCAACATGTCTCAATGAATTATTGAGACAATTTGAACCAGATGATTGTACAGATGAGGATTTGTTTATTAAGCACATTAGATGTTTTAAGAGAGTAACCTGGAAGATAGGGACTGCATTTTGTACTTGATGGAAGTATTTATCACTATACAGGGTCTTTGGTAGTTTTAGATAGATAGTGTATGAATGTAATTGTGCATTATAATGTTATTGAACCTTATTTCAAATGATAGGAAGTTAGAATTTCATCTCATAAATTTAATTGCACATTGTGAGACAAAAAGTGAATCAAAAAAGAAATAAATAGTGTTTTATCGTAGAAAAACACTGCATTATGGTTTTTAAAATTATGAATTGTGTAATTGCTTTTGATGTAATAAAGTGTCATCATTAATTATTTTAGTATATGGTGAAATTGTTTCAATGGTTGTGTTTAAAAAGTGGTGTTTTTCATTCCTTAAGGGGCCACAACACAGAGGCAACGAGATTTTTAGTTTAGAAGCTGTCGCAAGCCTAACTTGGGGCGGAATCTCGGGGCCGTTAAAACTTTCCCCATAGTCTTTCTTATGTTATTTGGTGACCTATAGCACATAGCCATATAATGGTTTCTCATAGAGCCCCATGGGCCCGAAATTGACTTTACTGCACATTGTGCTGCATGATCAGGCAACAGAGCAAGCTTGTCTCCCACAGATGCAAGCACAGCACATGCAGCAGCAGTGCAAGCTTCTCTTAACAAGTCCAGCAGGAGCAGCAGCAGTGCAAGCTTCGCTCAACAAGAACAGCGCATGCAGCAGAAGGGCAACATTCTCTCCCACAGAGAACTACATCACAGTGCATGCAGCAGCAGTGCAAGCTTCTCTCACATGCATAAAGGAGTCAAAGTATGAGTAGCAGCAATGATAGTTCAAATTGAAATAAACAAAGGTGGAGGGGAAGCAAAAAACAAACCTGCACAATTTAAACTGCGCCTGCAAGCCAGCTCAGCGAGATGTGACACTAGAGCATTCCGGCCAGGGCCCAGGTTGAAATCTCCAGGTGGAGGGAAGCAAAAACAAACCTGCACAATTTAAACTGCGCCTGCAAGCCAGCTCAGCGAGATGTGACACTAGAGCATACCGGCCAGGGCCCAGGTTGAAATCTCCAGGTGGAGGGAAGCAAAAACAAACCTGCACAATGTAAACTGCACCTGCAAGCTAGCTCAGCGAGATGTGACAATGGAGCATTCCCGGCAGGGCCCAGGTTGAAATCTCCGGGTGGAGGGAAGCAAAAATCAAACGTGCCCTTCGTCTGCCATCCGGGAACAGTTCTCCCGCTGACAAAAAGTAAGGGAACAATGGCACATTTTTCCAAATAACGTTGTACCCTTTCATTCCTGCCCATTTCAACCTCTGAGTGCGTAGGGCCCTAGGAAACCAAGATGTGCCTTAAGGTTGAGCCCAACGAGGCCAAAACATCTCTGGTTGCTTGTGTTCCCGTACAGAGAGGATGTTGCCTGGTAGTTCGAACTGGACTGCTCTTATACAAAGCAGTACGAAGCATAGTTTCCATCAGGCTCGTTCTACTCTGTAATGGCGCAGAAGGACTAAGAACTGAAGGGGCGGAGAGCTGCCCTGCGCATTTAGCAATGGTCCAGATTAAGTCCAAGCTTTTTGGCCACCTCTTTGGTGTCGATAGGGAGTCGAGAAGATTCCATGCATACCTGCATTTCTGAAAGGCTTGTAAGGCTGGGGCAGGAACATTCAAATGCAGCGCTCAAACCTTTTGATTTAGTTAAGCTAAAGGGACTGTCATTTTGAGCAGTGATTTTGCCCCCCTGCAACCTCCCTCCCACCTTCTGCAATGCCATATTAGCCTCCCAGTCAATGCTAAACACCTGGAGGTCCCTTATGATATAATATGATATGATATGACATTTATAACGCGCCTATACACAAGTGTTTTAAGGTGCGACGGCAAGGGAGGGGGAACAGAGGGAAGACAGAGATAACGATCCTACTAGGCCAGGTGTCATTCAGATTACGCAAGTGCAGGGCAAAGGGGAAGGGGAAAAGTGCGGGATGGGGAGGGGACAGTGCATTACATGGGGTAAATAGAATAAATGAAAACAATAAGAAAAGTACGGTCAGCTGGTGGCAAGTGCAAAGGGTAAGTGCAGACATCAGGTGTCAAGTGCTGGTGGGAGACTGTAGGGGTACGGAAAACAGTGCCCAAGTGCAGGGGTTGCCAGGGAGGCAGTGCAGGTGTGCAACTGGCAGGGGAGGGAGCCTGGGCCCGAGATCAGAGGGTGGCCAGGCCACCAGTGCAGTTTCAGTCAGGGGTTCAGCAGGGGAGAGGAAGAGAGAAGGCAGAAACAAAGAGGAAGGTCTTGAGTTGCTTCCGGAACCAAAGTTGGTTCTCCTCAAGTTTCAGAGAGGCAGGGCGGCTGTTCCAGAGGGAGGCTCCAGTCGAAGAAAGAGATCTACCACCAACTTGTTGCTTGGAGAAGCAACTAGCCCAGGGGGAGTTCGAGGCAGATGAGCGAAGAGCTCGAGAAGGAAGATATTTAGGAAGAGAGAGTTAGATATTGAGGCCCCAGGCCCCAGAAGGCCTTATGAGGGTTTTTAACTTAATCCTCGCAGCCACTGGGAGCCATTACAGAGATTTCAGTCCTGGAGAGATACGATCCCTGGGCTTGAGGCCAAGGACAAGTCTCGCAGTCCTGTTCTGGATGAGTTGCAGAGGGCGGAGAGTAGAAGCAGGCAGATTTAGAAAGAGGCTGTTTCAATAGTCCAGCCTAGAGAGAACCAGAGCTTTGGAGACAGTGAGCTTCTGGGGGAAGGAGAGGAAAGGAAGGATACCTCTGAGGAGGTGCAGCTGGTAGCGTGACTTCTTAAAGACATCAGAGATGTGAGGAGAGAAGGAGAGGGTGGAGTCGAAGATGACCCCGAGGTTTTTAGCCTCGCAGGTGGGAGCAGGAAGAGTGTCAAGAGAGGCCGGCCAGAGAGTGACAGGAAAGGAGGGAGCGGGTGTGCCGATGAGGAGAATCTCTGTCTTACTGGCATTAAGGCAGAGATCATTGGCGGCACACCACTCCTGGATAGCAGAAAGACAGTCAGAGATGAGAGAAGGAGAAAAGGTGGCTGAAGGTAGCCTGAAATTTAGCTGACTGTCATCTGCATAGCTTTGAAAAGTTGGGGCAGAGAGCGGCAATGCAGTGGGCAAGAAGTGCCAGGTATTGGTTGAACAGCCAGGGAGAGAGGTTAGACCCCTTGGAGACAACACAGGTAGAGATAGAGAGAAATTAGATGAAGTATCCAAGTTGGAACTGGGAGGGTCGATCAGAGAGGAAAGAAGTCAGCCACGCCAGGGCCTGACCGGTGATATCCAGGTTATCACAGAGACGGTTGAGCAGGATGGCATGGTTGACCGTGTCAAAGGCAGAAGAGAGATCAAGTAAGATGAGGACACAGGGGGTGTTAGAATCGAGGTTGGAGAGCAGGTCTTAACGGATGTTTCCGTGCTTCTGGCAGCTTTGAAGCCAGACTGATGGTCATGAAGACAACCAACAGATTCAGTGTGAAGATTACGCTGGGAGATGGCCAGTTTTTCCAGGAGTTTGCCCAGAAAAGAAGTGATAGTTAGCCGGGCAGGACGGGTCAGCAGGGGGTTTCTTAAGAAGAGGGTGCACAAGGGAGTACTTCAGGGGGGATGGGAAGACTCCATTGGCGAAGGAGAGGTTACAGAAGTCGGCCAAAGCAGGAGCCTTGGAGTCAATGTGGTCCTCGATGGTTTTGGAGGAACAGGGATGAACCTGTTTTGATGAGACTTTCATAGATCGAACTTGTCTAGAAACCTTGTCAGGGAAGAACAGCAGAAAGGCAGAGATGGAGGGAGTAGAGGTGGTCGAAGAAGGGCCAGAGGAAGAGCAGGGAGTAGAGGGGAGAGGGAGAGAGGAAGAGAAAGAGGTCAGGATGTCCTGAGTTTTAGAGATGAAATTAGAAGCCAGAGCCATGCAGAGGGCCTGGGACGGGACAGGAGAGGTAGAGCCTGCAGCAGGATTGGCAAGTTCCTTGCAGATTTTAAAGAGTTTGGCCGTGTTGTTAGATGCCGCAGAGACGCAGGCTTGGATGTGAGCTCTCTTCTTGTTGCAGACAGAGAGCCGTTATTGCTTTTGGAGCAGGCGGCAGGCCAGTTTGTCGGAGGATGTACCAGAAGCACGTCATTTCCACTCAGCCACCCTGCACTTGCATTTGAGGGTGACGAGGTCTGAGCCGTAGCAGGAATTGCACTTGGCTTTGGGCTTCAAGCGGATCCTCATGACAGGGGCAAGAACATTGAGAGTATCTGATATAGCAGAGTGAGCATAAAAAGGGATGTGTCAGGGTGTGAGTCAGCCAAAAGGGATCGGGGGTGAGAAAGTGGCGGCCAAAACCTCAACTGACACACGCTTAATGGGTCAGATAACCGAGAAGGTGGGTGGCAGTGCTGGAGTTGGCTTTGCCTGGAGGGTGGAGAGGGTGAGCTGGCAGGAGAGGAGAAAGTGATCACTCCAGGAGAGAGGAGTGGGGAGAGGGACAATGGGCTATAATGGGAGTCTGATCCCCTTTAAAATAAACTGCTTAGCTCAGATAATTAACCATTACAAACTACAAAGAAAGAAAGGCTAAGCCAGAGCCCAGTTATGGCCTTGGTAATGAGAGGCAACAGTGCAGATTCGGAGTCTCCGCTGGTTAACAAGTAGGGCCTCTGCTCTGCTTTTCACCCCATCCTCAGGGTCTCCAGTGGTAGAATGAAGACAGCAGTAAATCCCATTTATTGCGGCAGGCACGAGCAGGCCACCGTACACAAATGAAGGAGAGCGGCTGTGGCACTGTTCTGCAATCAGAGTGTTAAAGGAAATGAGACCAGCTCCAAAAAGCGGGGCCGTAAATCAGAGGAGAGAATAACAGCGACCTCTGGAAACTGCAGATCTCAGCGCAAATCACTTGCGGGCCACGTCATAACTCTGAGCCCCTCTGGCAGCCGCCTCTGGGAACACTGTCTCAGCGCAGCCATGATGTCCAGCCAAAACACAAGTATGGCAGAGAATTCTAGAGCCGCGTAGGCCTTCTTTCTGGGGGACTCACGGTGAAGAGACCCGCACACTACCATGGAACACTACACGGACCAGCAGAAGAACATCGGGAGATGCTACTCACAGGCCAGTGCTCAGGAGGGCTGGGGCTGAGTCAGTAACGTGGCAGGAGAAAACTTGGACGGCCAGAAGAATTAGATTTTCTTTTTAAAGATTCGATATATTAAATAAAGAAAATGAGACGAGTATATACAAAAGTAGAGTGGTTATCACTTATTACGTCAAAGAATCATCTAATATACCAGATGGTTTAAACGTATGGACGGACATTTTTCACATGATTTATTGAGCCACAACCAGGATTCACACAAGGGTTGAAAACACAAATTTTGCTAGAGTGAACCGGGCCCTCTGATGTCATAAATGCCTCTGAAAGAGTACCTTTGCAGAGCATATGCATAGCTCTCAAAGATTTGTGTCGCAAAGGCGGGTAAAAACACCCGATTTATTTTTGGCGGGTGGAAGGCACATTGAAACGAATGGGCGTGCAGGAGGCCTGGAGGATGAGTTCGCTGTTTACAAGGCGGGTGACACCCGCCAAAAGCGTCTGAGTTGAGAGCTATGCATATGCTAGCGCTTTGAAAATATAATAATGATAAAAGGCGCTATATAAATGACAAATACGATACAACTACAATACAATACAAGTACCGAATCTGCAAAGTTATGCCTAATGCAGAACCTGTCACATGCCAGGCTTGAAGGGCCACAAGGGCTGGGGATGAGACAGTTACGAGTCAGACTTCCATGTGAAAGTCTGCAAGCGCTATAGCAGAGTCATATGTCAGTCTTGCGTTTCATAGGTTAAGAGGGTTGGGACAGTGGCAATCATGTTTCAGTTTTGGCTTCGAAAGGCTTGCACATCTGGTGAAAGACTCCATGACATTTAAAGCTCTGAGGTCCACTGGGTAGAGTGAGTCGCCTATTGCCCCAGGCCTCTGCATTCTGCTCACCACTACTGCACTTCTGGAATTCCATCCATGAGAAAGACTTAAGCCAGGTCCCTGTTAGACTGCTGTTCCCTCCCCCTTCCACCCACTCTCTGTCTGCGCACTTACATTACCTTAGAATGCATTAGGCCTAGTTCGCCAGGCCTAGTACAGTAGATTTTTGTTTTTGTATGTCTTGTCCCCCTTATCACCTGTATGTTCTTCTCCTTCACCCCCTTATCACCTCACTCTCGGTCATGCACTTGCACTATCTGACACATCAGTGGCCTAGCACGGTTCTTTGAGGATTGTATGCCCTTCTCGCTCTCCCCTTTCTCGCCTCCCTTAATGCCATGCACTTGGACTAGTAGTAATGCCATCAGGCTTAGTTTGCTAGTCTTTTTTGCTAGATCATTCAGAAACTTCAAGGCCTAAGAATGACTCTGTATTCCCTTGTTCCCTTCCCACCTTGAAGCGCTTCGAAGCACTTCACTTGTCTAGAAGCGCTTTACAAATAAACGATTACAATTACAATTATGCAGGTCCCAACAGTCTGGTTGCTCTGGATACTGGCGTGTAGGGCTAGGGAGGCTCACATGTTGGGATCATTGCTGAAAGAACAATATGTCTGCGACTGAATGAGCCAGACATCATGCTCACCTCCGAAAGACTTGTAGGGCTGGGATGGCGTCAGTCACATGCCAGTTCTACCAGCGCATGCACGTATTGCTTCTGCAGTACACTTGAGATGTGCATTGACTGGACCCCCTTCTAACAAAAGTTCCTTCACATCAAGGACCGCAATAATTATCCCCTAATTTTGAATGTACCATTCATGGCTAAGACTCTGGAATTTTTTGAAATTGACAGAGTACAAAAAATAATTTGACCTTCTTGACAAATCAAGGTTTAGAGCCTGCAAGCGCATAGAAACCCTCCTGATCTCCAGGAGGGAATCGATCCTTAAATCTCTGTATGTGACACATCATCTGACCTCATTCCATGAATCCTCCCAGCTGCCAATGCTGCTGTAGATCACGCCGGCCTAACATAAGACTCAACACCTCTACGGTTGTCAAAAGGCCAGTCCTTAAATATCTGTCTACTTTTCCCAATTAACGCACAGCTCTTGTAAATATAGGGGAATTCAGACCTATACCTTCCTCCCTCAGATTAGTGGTCCCCCAGGGGTCTATCCTCTTCTCTATTCAATGCGTAAATGAATCCTTTGGCAGAACCTCTGAAACAGTACTCCCTAGATTATAATTTATCACAGACGACTCTCAAATCACATTTGACCCAGATAGAAATGACTCAACACACCTCCAACTCTGACTGCTTCAGTGTGCTGCACAAATGCCTAACATGAATAACCTCTGCCTTCAATCCTCCAAAACAGAAATCCAGAATGTTGGCAACCAAAAGCCAAGCATACTCCCTTTGAGCTCACTAGATGTGCTCGCCAATCCCCTGCACCAGCCATATCCCTGAAAAACCTGGGCATCAACATTGACTCTGACTTGTCTATCTTGCCTCAAATCGATAACATCTCTGCGAAGCACATTTCAAACTGAACATATTGCAGATTAACATGCTATACGAGATGGCCCAAGCAGTAGAAATGAGCATAGCCTGGATACCTGGATTGCTACAATTCAAGGTATATGGGTGTGACAGAATGACATCTGGGGAGGGTGGGATTGCATGGACATTTTTGATATTTATAAATGCATTGGTGTATGTAATTCTGCTTCTGAAATGGAGGCCTGCTAATCAGACCCCCCTTTCATAATCCTCCTTGAGAAAATAAGTGTGTGCTCATGTGCCTTTGCTGTGACTGTCTCCCGACATCTCCAGCAACTGTGTTGCAGTGTTGGAATAGCCAGGTCTAAGGTCACGTGCATTCCTAGCAGCTGTTGAAATGCAAAGTTCAAACATGCAGACTAGGCATTATAACTCTAGTGCAAAATATAACTACCCAACCACCTGGTAGCACGGTAAATATAAGCCATATCTTGTTATGACATAGTGGCTGCTGAGGTTACACAATTATACAGCCACAGCATTTGGATGTCATATCAGTGTCAGCTTGATAAAGCAACTCATTCAGTACCGGGCTGTTGTGCATTAGCTGGCAGACCTGAGTGTGCCCACAACAATCAGTTGCGGCCCTGCCCAGGAAGCTGCTCTTTGGATATTCTGAGGAAGGCTAGCACCTTCATCTTAGGCACAGATACCCTCCCTAGGGTGAGGTTTACTTGAGTCTTTTTGAAGTAGGGAGACAATGGAAGGGTTTGGAGTTAGAGTAGCCCAGATGAGAGGTTTAGGCCAAGAGTTCCACCATGTTGGATTCTGATAGGGCTCGCTAAACTTCATGTCCCGCTCTTAATTTCATCAGCCCACGTTACCAAAAGAGGCAAAGGTGGTATGCCTGTTGGTCTGTGCCCATTTCATGTTTCCGTTTGGGATGACTGCTGGTTTAGTAGTGTCGGGGTGAGTCGGCATTTTATACACTACTAATCCCTGTACTCCTGCAGAGCAGTAGTCATTTTGTCACAGTGGGCCCCCTTAAAAACCAAAACCATCAACTTAGGCTCCTCCAGAACCGAGAAGCAAGTGACATTTTAGGACTCAAAATGTCAGAGCCCCATCTCCCTGGTCCTAAAAGCGTTACATGGCTACCTTTCAAGCTCAGAATCTAATGCAAACTACTTTGCCTGACACTCCACAGATTTTATAACGGTATACAGGCGACCAAAAAAACATTTTTTTTAGAAAGACCGCTCTGTGACCGCACAGAGCGGTCTTTCTAAATCGAACATTCAGCCCCTGTGATGCACACGAGGGCGCGCAGGAGATGACAGGCAAGTCAGGCAGTGCCAATCCGGGGAGAACGAGTATGTGTTTGTGTGTTTCGTGTTCGTGTGTATTTGTGTTGCGTGCTTGTGTGTGTGTTGCGTGAATGTGTGTGTTTTGGTGCGAGGGAGTCTTGGGTGGGGAGGAAAGTGGCAGGGGCTGTGGCAGGGCAGTTCGGCGGGTGAATACCCCTATTTGGACGAAATTCCGCAAGAGAGGGTGAGGGGTGAAAGAAAGTCATTTTTCAATTTTTGTAGGCTGCCTTAAATCGGCCTAAAAAACCTTAATAACATAAGCCCCAAATACATCAGAGCCCTCCTGACACCCGACACCTCAATCAGGAGCCTGAGATCCTTAGGAGAAAATCCCAAGAAGCTCCCCGATTAAAAGAAGCAATGACATAGTGGCAGAATTCATACAGCCTCTGGAAGGACCTCCCCAGAGCGCTAAGAACAGAACCGAACTAGGACGTATTTAACATTGCCTCAAGAAACCATGTTCAGGCTCACTTTCCCTGAGCCATAAAAGCCCTCACTAGCATACCCTCATGATGACATCCCCAGATTACTCCTCCCCTACACCCCTAACACGAAGAGAACTATACGTCTCTCATGCTTGCAGTTGACCCCTCCACTCTCCAATATGGTGAACCTGTATGTACACTGTTTGCTTTAACGCTGTCAAAGAGTAATGCATCTTCCCTGTCTATACCATGCCTGCATACACTGCCAATGTTTGAATGCACTACTTATTCCCTCCTCCCTCCGAAACACCCCGATCCCCCGCTACTGGCCTTTCCACTCCCTGTACTTTAAAAATATTACATTGTAAATTGGCATGTTTTAAAACATGAATGAAATAAAAGTAAATGACCTATGTTAAGAATAAAAATGAATGTATTGGTGTACTGTAAGGCTTTCAAATGCAAAAGGGCAGTGAAAAATTGGAAAGTTTGTTTTTTTGGTCACAGGTAGTTTCAGTTTTTGCAGCTTGTCATCATTGGAGTACATATATGAGCACACAATGGTTTTAGTATCAGAATTTAGGGCAGTGTAGGTAAATGACTTTGGTTGGAAGAGGCAGCTGGGTGGGGGATAGATTATAATGGAGAATATGGGCGTCATTACGAGATTCCGGCTGAAAACTGAGCCATTACCGGCATGGAGGTATTAGCGCGTCCGTGCACCCTTGATGCCGCCAATAGCACCGCCATGCCGCTAAAGGCCCTCCAACCCCCCGATAGCGCCATCACGGGACCCGCCGATACCGCCTCCGCCAAGGAGCAACCCCTTAATAATGACCCGGTAATAACAACATGCAAATACCAGGCTCGTAATACCAGACCCGGAAGTAACGTCATCACGTCAGAACGGGAAATGCGCCGGCGGCCATCTTTAAAAACACAATCCATTGCAACCCTCCCAAATCACCAGTACTACAGAGGAGAGACCAGGGCCATTGTATACATATCCAAGGCTACCCGTAAAACCACCTCCCGCCTGTGCAAGAAGCGCTTCTCAGATGAGGAATTAAGTAAGCTGGCAGATACCCTTGCTGCCTATGCCGATGAGGTATTCACAAATAACCTCAAAAGGGAGGCGCAGCTGAGGAAGAAGGAAATCTGGGAGGAGGTAGCACGCAAGGTGTCAGCGGTAGGCACCACCCCCCCCCCTGCACAGTCAAAGACTGCAAAAAAGACGGTTACCGGTCATTTGGTCGAAAAAAAAAGGTCGACAGGACAAATGGTCGACGCAATTTTGTCGAAAGACAAATGGTCGAATTTTTTTTTTTTTTTGTATTTTCACTTTTTTTTTTTTTGGGGGGGGGGCGCAACCCCCAACCCCTTTTTTTGCTTAAAAACCCTGTTTTTTCCTAAACGAAAACCTGAAAAATATATATAAAAATAAAAAAAAAATTCGACCAATTTTCTGTCGACCAAATGACCGGACAGCACAACCTCCATCTCAGGGTCCGGAACATCCTGGCCAGCAATCGTAGGGAGGCCATAGCCACAGGTGGGGGTGCCCACTCACCGGTGAAACTCATGCGCTGGGAGGAAACCTGCAGCACAACCATCCAGATGGAGTCGATAGAGGGCTTCAGGGAAATGGAGACGGGTGCCGCGACACCTGTAGATGGAGGTGGGTGACCCTGCAAACCCCAGTAGGCCAAACCATGACGTATCACAACTGATGTGAAAGTGAGCCAAGCCAAGGCAATACATGGGCCATCGTACACACATTAACAGATCCATGTCCAGATGGATGCCCAAACCCTGCCACACTGAAATGCATGCTGTGTGCCAATCCCATTACCAACAGACACCCAACACACAGGGACCATTTGCATGTAACACATCACACAAACCCCAATACAATGGCATACCACCTGGTACGCATCAGTGCCGAATGGAGATGCCACGGCTAATGCCAATATGCCCCCCCCCCCTTGAAACTACCGTGTGTGACACACCTATAAGATTGAAATGCATGAGAAATTAAATACTGCACAGTACCATCTCATGCATCTTTCATGTAACACCATCACTGATGCCCAGCATCTCTTCTTCCCCCACATGCACTGATGGAGAAGGTGGGAGTCGGGACCCTGCCACAAAGCCATCTACGTCCAGGGCCAGACCGCCGGCCATGGGCCAATCCACCTCCGGGGCAGCATCGCGGCCCACAGTTCAACCCAGGGCAAATGCACAGGCCATGCAGGCACATGAGGACACCACAGCAGCGGACGTGACTGTGACAACAGAGCTGCCAACAACAACTGAAGGGAAGGCTGATGGCATCCAGTCCGCTGCCACAAGTTCATTGGTTGAGGCAGCAGCCACAGCACCACTCAGGGATGTGGATGTAGGAGCGGAGGAGTACTTCGACCTAGATGGAACAATCCATGTGGAATGTCCACACACCCCAAGCCCCCGTCCACCCCCAGACACTCCACTCAGGGCACACTCTCCATCCCCATGCTGGATCCTGCAATTCTACTGCACAGTTCAGACCTCACTTCCACCCCAGAGGCCAGCCCTGCAATGGCCCACCCAGCCACAGCACCCTCAACCTCGGCAGCCCCCACTGAAATGGAGGCACGCCTGTCAAGGGTGGAGGTGAGGCAGGACTCGATGATCGAGCTGGTGTGCCAATATGTGGCTGACGGGGAGGAAACACGGAGAGAGAGATCCGTCAGGCCAATGTTGTGACCAGTGCGGCCATTAACACCGGTGCAGTCATGATCCATGACAGTTTGGGGGCCGTCACGCAGGTCCTAACCAGCATGCTACAGCACATGCAGCGCCAACAACCAGCACCAGCCGTGCCAGTACCATCTGCATCCACCCCATCGTCCACACCTGCATCCTTCACCCCTTCAGCCCTGTGTGGATGACAAGGCAGAGTGCAAGGCAGACCGAAATGCTGCCCCCAGACACTAAAAAAGCCTGCAAATAGTGTGGGATGACAATGGGCGAGGGGGGAGGTGGTGTTGGTGGTATAGAGGGCATTATGGGGGTGTTTATTGGGGGTATGGGGTGTTCATTGCGCGGTATGGGGTGTTTAGGTGTTTTGGGGGGAGTGGGGAGGGCGTGTGAGTGGTGGAGGCAGAAAGCACTGTTTTGTAAATTACCTTAATACACCCGTTGTGTTTGAAATCATTTAATGCCTGGACATTGTTCATTTCATGTGCGTCCATTCAATTCATGACAGCGCACAGTGCCCAACGCCCCACACACCCTGTGTCCATGTCGACATGGTCCCAGTGCCCAGGGTAGCACTGACACATAACCATCAACGTCCCTGTGGTTCAGAAGTAAGGCGTACATCACGGCCATCTTGTGCATCATGTACTGCCAAGGGTGCTGCTTCTCCACCATCATCCTCACCCGGTGCATGCATGTCAATGTCAGGTGGCAGTGGTACATTTCTCCGGATGCACATGTTGTGCAGCATGACACAGACCATGGTGATCTTTGCCACCTTCTCAGGGCCATAAAGGAGTGCTCCACCAGACCTGTTTAAGCAGTGGAACCGTGCCTTCAACAGGTCAAAGGTCTGCTCAATCATGACACGGGTACGGGTATGGACCCGATTGTACTCCTCTTCGTGCCTGTTACGCGGGATACGCACAAGGGTAAGTAGCCAAGGCTTCAAGGGATAGCCTCCATCACCTCCATGGGAGCACAATGAGGTATGTGTGAGTCAATCAGAGCTGATACCTTTAGGATTCACGGCCATGGCCGCAGCTATTTGGTGTTGAAATGCACATGTCCCTGCACGAAAGCACACAGATTTATTTGATGCATTGTGTACTGAAATATGACCTGCTTGTGCGTCTTGCATTTTGTCATTGATGTACGGCATTGGTCTTATGTATGGCATTGTGTGTCATGTTCGGGTTGGGGTCTACAGTGTTTAGCTTTGAGTGCATGGTCCACTCACCGCCCATTCCCACCCAGGAGGGGTATGCATCCCCCCCATCCCACCTAGGTGGAGTATGCATCCACACCAATCCCACCCAGGAGGGGTATGCATCCCCCCCATCTGACCCAGGTGGAGTATGCACCCCCCCCATCCCACCCAGGTGGAGTATGCATCACCCCCCAATCCCACCCAGGTGAAGTATGCATCCCCCCACCTCACCACCCTGATGCACTGCCATGGCCCAGTCAGGCAATTTACCGAGCAGCCAGGCACGTCGTCCAGCATGTCACTGCGTGTAACAGGGTAGCGTGGAGTTACGCAACACCATGTCATCATTTGTAGATCCAGGATATTGTGCGCAACAATGTGTGATGATCATACCATCTGCACATTGATGGAGTGGTATTGCTTGCGATTGTGGTACACCACCTCTATTGCATGAGGGACAACCAATTCGACATGGGTGCAGTCGAGGGCACCGACGCAATTCGGCATGCCTGCCAGTCCATGGAACCCTACTTTAGTGTCAGTAAGTTCACAGGCAGTCTGTGGTAGGGATAAGTGGGTTCTAGCGTGCTTCAGGAGGGCATCCAGCACTTGGGTCAGCATGTGTGGAAAGAGTGGTTGTGATATACCATCCGGCTGGCCCACTGTGTGCTGGTAGGTGCCTGTGGCCAGGAAGTGGAGCACAGACACCACCTTTAGTAGCGGGGGGATGGCAGTGAGTATTTCTATGAGGCTGATGATATCATTATGTATCATGTCCACTATGGTGGTGATGGTGTCCTGGTCCAACCGGTACAGGGTGTGGATCTGCTCAGGGATTAGATTGAATGGACTGGGTCTGGTGCGAGGAATTGGTGGCTGCCTACGTGGTACCACTGACTGCACTGGTGGAACTTGCTGGGCCTGTCTCACCCTTCTTCTCCTCCTGCGTCTCCTCTGTGCAGCCTATTGCTGTAGCTGTAGTTGTTGTTGTAGTTGGTGTTGTTGTTGTAGTTGTAGCAGTATTGGCATGTTCTTCAGCCCCATGATTGTAACAGCTAGTGGTATCATTTTGGTGTAGGAAGGGGTGTGGTGTGTGGGTGTACTCCTTTTGTACTGGGACAGGCTCCGTTGACTCCACCTGTGGTGATTGTATGCACCTGTGGCAGTTGCCTACACTGCAGGTTGCTATTTATGGGTGGTCCGCGATGCCTGTATTGCCGCTGTCGTGCAGGCCCTAATTACCACCTTCGGGATGCCGGTAAGTGCATGCCCACATAACTTGTGATGTCTTCCTATTAGCGGCATCCTGGTATTTCCGCAGTGAAGGGGCGAGTGTACGCGCGCATGCCGGTAAGAGGGGGCACGCTACAGGCGGTGGCAGTATTAGCGGGTTGTCGGGTCGTAATAGCCCGGACCCGTTAACGATGCCGGTAATACCATTCCGCATTCCTTTTTTCATTACCTCCATGCTCGTAATGAGGCCCAATGTTTCCTAATGCTAATTTCATGGTTGATTTCCCTGGTTTCATTGAGTTCACTGCCTCACACCAAAGAGGAAAGGATGGTAACATCTGCTTGTGGTGATTGAACACCTTTTGGAGAGGTTGGTCTTTGGACAGCAAATGTACTTTTCAAGTTACACAGCCTGCAGTTTATGAAGACTGATGCTTCCTCAGGCAGCATGTGCATGCCATCGGCCTCCGCTTGTGACTTGATTCTGTGACAGAGCCCAAGCTAGAGCTATGCAGGCGGCATGGAGTGTGCAGGTTATCCAGAGCATAAGTATTGCTCGTGCACAGCAGCACAAAGAAAAGCAGCCAGCAAGTGTGCCAAAACCCTAATTGACCACTTATAAAAAGATGGTAAACCTGTATTTGTCAGAGTGGGGTACCCAAAGTATAGGGGCCCACTGCAGTTGAAACAGCTGAAAGGCCCTGACATTGGCACTGTGCTTGGTTTGCAGATAGTATGTTGTCATGCAAAACAAGCATCTGCAATGAGTTATGGCACTGATCGTTTTGTGTGGTGAAGAAGCGTTAGAGGGAGTCCCATACGGTCACGAGGCATGGTCCAGTAGGAGCATTTTGAGAAGCACTGAATTGTACCTTCTGGGGAGAGTTGACATTTTGATCTAAAACACAAATCAATCCTGGAGAGGGCAATTTTCAAGCATGGAGGAGGAAGACGGTCTTGAAAATCGGGTCAGACACACACACACACACAACACTGTCCATGGTTCCTTGAGAATACTCTGATCACAGCTATGCCTATCACACTCTTGGTACTATCACCTAATAACCTTCTCTTTACTTCAACATATCTGTCAATCTGATGTGCACATGGGAAAAATAGATATGTAAATGTTTGGTTTGAATAAAAACGTTTAATGTAAAAAGGGTACCTATGTCGTGGGTCTTGTAAGCCTTTTTTTTGCTGTTTAATGGTTTGTAATAATGTCCCTAGAAAAATGTCGCCGGGAAAAAAGTTGCCAAAAAATGGCTGTTTTTTGCAGGGACATTATTACATTGAACATGCGGGGACACCCCTGCAACTCCCAAAACTTTTTTTTCCAGGGCGAGCAGGGGTCACCCCAGCGACTCCCGCTCCACTTGACCCCATTTATCTGGTCACCGTATGTAATGTCACCACAACCTTTTCCTGGGGATATTATGTATTGCAACCATATACATGGGGATAGTATTACCGGATACCGTTTGTACCCAGTCCTCGATAATGGACTGATGGACACAGTTTTCTCACACGCATCAGATGAACGCTGGAGGGAAACGCCATACATGTCTGGATGTTGTGTTGTCAATTGTGTAAGTGCCTGACTGTTAGTTGCTGTTGCGCTCTTTAAAAGGCTAACACAGTCTGAGAGATGCTTCAGAGTTGTAAGGTGGCGAAGAGCAGGTGGTGCGGCACAGCTGTTTCCCCAGGCTATGCCACTCGTAATTTGACTGCCTGCACCTGGGGATCCTCTGAAAATCATACAATTGTGGTAGGAGTACTTGTCAACACAAGTCTGAACTACTGCAACACCCTTGCTGCTTGCCTCCCGACTAATCACATCAAAAGGCTACAAAAAGTCCAGGGCGCTGTGGGTAGTGTATTCCGTGGCTTAAGGAAAGGCCAACAATTCTCCAAACATCTCAAAGGCACACACTGGCTTCCAGTGCCTTCAAGACATACATGTATTTATTTATTTCTCGAGCTCTTCGCTCATCCGCCTCCAACTCCCTCAGGGTCAGTCGCTTCTCCAAGCAGCAAGTTGGTGGTAGATCTCTTTGTTCGGCTGGGGCTTCCCTCTCGAACAGCCTCCCTGCCCCTCTGAAACTTGAGGAGACCCATCTCTGGTTCCGGAAGCACCTCAAGACCTTCCTCTTTGCTTCTGATTTCTCTCCTCCTCTCCCCTGCTGATCTCGTGGCTGATTCTGAAACTGCATTGGTTACCTGGCTGCCCTCTGATCTCTGGCCCAGGTCCCCTCCCTGCCAGTTGCACACCTGCACTGCCACTCTGGCAACCCTTGCACTTGGGGACTGTTCTGTACCCCTACAGCCCCTTCCAGCACTTGACACTTGTTTTCTGGACTTACCCCCGCATTTGCCACCTGCTGGCCGCACTTTTATTCATTTTTACTGTCTTTATTTATTTTACTGTTATCCCATGTACTGCACTTCCCCATCCCCCCACCCCTGCACTTGCGCGATCTGATTGTGACCCGGCCTAGTAGGATTGCTGTCTCTGTCTTCCCTCTGTTTCCCCGTGCTTGCCTCGTCGCGCCTTGAAACACTTGTGTATACGCTTTATAAATGCCATATAATATTCATTCATTTATAGCAGCACACTAAGCCCAAGGGCTTCTAGGTGCTAGTTACGGTACACACATGCTTATGCATTCCAAAAAGGCTGCACACCATATTACCTGAAAAACCTTATTAGAATTCAGCATGCTGGGCCAAGGAGACAGCCAGTTCCCTGAAACTGCTCTCCACTACTGGAATAACCCCCAAGTAGCCTGGACAGCCGTACCACAACCTGATCACTTTAATGGAAAACTGAAAACACATCTTTTCTGATAAGCACCATAGAGGAACCGCCACTGAATTCCGCAAAAAGAGCCAAGAAGCAATTCACTTATGCAGTGAATGCTCTACAAATTAGAGACATCTTTAAGGTGAGGCAAAATGGGCATGTGGCCTGGGCCCACACCTTGGGAGGGGGGCACCCACATGGCTGCCTGATGCGAAGAAGTCTTTGACCATTTAAAAAAAAAAAATCATAACACCTATTTCATAGTGCGCTGGTGAGGCTATAACCCTTCTAGCTGTTTTTGACAAGTACATTCTCCATTCAGATCAATTAATCGTGGGCTGCGGACAACGCGTTTGTCTTGGAAGCCAGACAATGCAGTGCAACACAGGTTCGAATCCCGATCCTCCGCTCAGAAACCACTCAGCTCTGTTTATTTGTCACAAAAAAATGGTTTGCTTTTTTGTATAATTTCAAATGTTCTCCTGCACATGATGAAGGGAGTATTGTGGGTGTATTTAAAGCTTTGAAGTATAATGCAAGGGAAAAACCCAGATGAGGTTTTTTAGGCTTGCATGAATTAGTATTATGGTACGTGATGATGGAGAAATGTTAGATAATATCATTCACCTTTAGCATATAAACTTCCATAACGTTTTTTTAAATGTTGAGTTATTATGTGATTTGTGTACTTTCCAAGTCAAGTTTACAAAACAAGGTATTATTTTAGTTCATGAAAGTCAAACATTCCCAAATATGTGCACCTATATTTGCAGCTTGCTATATGTCAAGAATTGGAAAATGGCTCTTTCAAGTGCCCAAATTATAAACTGAACTCAAATCTCAGATACCCCTCTTAAAGTGGATCCTCGACAACTCAAATAACCTGTGGCATTTGCCAGCCCCTAAATATTTCAAAATTGAAAGCCCCTAAAATTCTTTAATTCTCAGGGTACTCTAAATAAACCTCACTCATAGTTTAACTGGCTATATCTTTGGTTCATATTAATAATAGTGGCCATTTTGATATCACACAACACAAAGTCATTTGTTTCTTTGCTCGCTAACCCTGGATCTCTTCTATTCTCAGTCTGATATGTGCATCTTTCTGGTAGTTTATATATAATTCGGGATTGTCTCCTGCATCCATGCGTGTGCACTTCTATATACTCTGAGGCTGCTAATCCAGGTTATGTGTCTATGCTGGGTTATGTTTTCCTTTTTCATACAACTACTGATCTGTGCCCTGCATTTATACTGCAACCTATATACTATTCATCTGGCTGTTACTATTAAAAGTGGCCTGTACCTTTGCTAAAACACAAGTAACCTAGCCATAAAGTGCTAATGTTTCCATTGAACTGCCACTTGATTATGGCTCTGTTTCCAATAAGGATTAAGAGGGCAAAGGGACATTAAGGGAGTACCCCTGCCTATTGTGTGACCAGACATTCTGCATTCCTTAATTTCTTTAGTTTGAGGGGTGGGCCCAAGTTGTCTGTGCCGTGGCCCCAACATTGCTCAAGATGGCCCTGCTACAAATGAGCATAGCTGGACATAAAAGTCTGGTTCCAGGCCATAGGAAGAAGGAAGGGAGCCTCGACGTTTGGTCTTTGTCTTAAATCCAAACACATAACTGACTGGACTGAGCAGTGCACTTGTGTCTTGTTAAGCAATTTGAGCCATCCGGATACTACTTTGAGTGCGGCCAGGCATGATTTGACATCCCCATCAGGATTGTTTGAGGTATGACTGAAGGAGCAGGAGGGGGCATGTTGATAATTAATTATGATAGTGGCTTCGACATCATGCCCGTTTTCTGTTGATCCTGAATTACTACTCAAAAACTTGAGCTACAAGCCTAAGCTCCACCCCTTTTTCCCACAATGCTCAAACAACGAGCTGTGCGCATTTGGAGGAAGTGCATTTGTGAAGTGCTGTCGGCTGTGGAGGAGCCTGAACATTGGAGTATTGCTTACTGTATGCCGTGCTTTTGTGTGGCAACGCAATTAAATGAGCAGTGAATAAGACAGTATTGTTGGTGCCTAAAAAAAAAGGCGACCACGGAGCGAACTTACTTTTCTCCCTCTCAATTGTTTGAATTGTAATTTGATATCCTGTACTGAGTGACCCACTGCTTGTAGCATCTTGTAGCAACTAAGTGGCTGCTTTAGTTTACTGCAAATAAAATGGTAATGACTCTGCGCACTGGGATGCCGTCTAAGGAAGCCATCACCGTGCGTGCACGGGAAGCCATTTCTACACCCAAAACATCTTCAAGAACAATCAATCTTATGCGAGTTAGTAAATCAGCCTTTAGCATAAGAGCGTGTTCGGCAATGGCTGACATCAGAAAATTCTGTGCCCTAGGGGGTAAAGGAGGAAAAGGTCATGAAAGTGTTCAAGACCCAAGTATCAATGGTGCTTTGAATACTCAGGATCTAGCATGTAAAGATTCTCATGGGACCAATGTGAGCACTCAATCCTCCCTCCCTGATTTGCTAATTGCTGCAAGAGTCCTTAATGTAATTGACCAACAAGGACTGGGGAGGATGGATCCACAAAATGAAGTGAGAGAAATCTTTCCTAGCAAACAAACTACCCTCGAACATAGTACCAAGGAAACGGAGTTGTATGCACCTGCCAGTGTTGGTGAAAGGGAGACTGTTGATGAGGTGAAAATGGTAATTACTCACAATAGAAACATGGTTAGTTCACCAGATGCAAAAAAGACCAGTAGTTCCAAGCAGGTCCTAGACGATAGTGAAGACAGACAAGATTTATATCAATCACCTATGATGTTTTCCCCCACGGCTAATTCATCTTCTGTAATGTCCTGCTCTTTTGCTCAACCGACCCCTCGGCGGAATCATTCTGCTTCAAATGAAAAAACACAAGCAATACCGGGAAATTTCGTAATAGGTCTAGAAACATCATTGCAAACTATGAATGCAGCTTTGTTCTCACTTACACGTCTATATGACACACTAGACACTAAAATAAATGACCAACACTCCTTATTAATTAAACTGTTACAAAGAAATAAAGCTAATGAATCACATTGTGTATGCTGTGAGAAACAAACTAGCAGACACAATAGCCTAGCTGTAAATTCAGAACTGAGAACAGAAGGATTAAAATCACAGGATGATGAGATACTGTTAATTGATTGCACACAAAATCAACAGACTGCTTTTCAACTGGGGACTAAATAAAAAGGAGGAAGTCTTACAGAACTAGTCAAGAAAACTATTATCATTGACCCCCTCAATGATAAGTGTTTGGAAAGTACTTCCACAAGTACTATCCAAGATAAAAATTAGGAGTGCAAACCAGGGCAATCATGCATTAAAAAAAAGAAAGCCAAGTCTAAGAACTTGGAAATGCCCAGCAAGCAACCCCTGAAACAGATGAAAAACAGTGTGGCTCAAACTGCCTCTGGGGTATCAGAGAATAGTAATGCCCTAACGTACAACATTTTTGATACGAAAAAGAAAGAAATGAATACCATTACCAAAGTAGCAACAAAAAAATCAAAAAATGTTCCAACTGTTGCAAATTATAAAATTACAGGCACAAGGCAGTTCATTCGTACTCTAACGCTACCCAAAACAGCTGCTGCTGTAACTCGCACGGCTATCGCTAATAAATATCGAAATGTGATATTACAAAAAGCGAGTCAAAATCAGCTGACACAAAATATGCCTGTAGAATATGAGCCTTTAGACATTTTAATCCGTTTGGCAAAACAGCAAAAGGAAGTTGCAAATGGTAACACTGAAATGGAGCAAGGCAGTATGGTTGGTAACAGCAAATCAGATGTCACAGTAAGCACATTGACGGGTCAGCTAAATGGTGATTTAAATCATATTGAGAGATTGCCAATAGGAAATAAATCAGAACAAACTGGTGAAGAGGATGAATGCTACGACTCAGCAAAACAGAATCAGGAAAAACTAATTTAATGAGTGAATGGAAAACGGAAATAGAGCAATCTTTAAAAAGAATTATTGCCCAGGCAAACACGCAAGAGAATCCAATAGTAAATGCTATGAATAGTGGAATACAAACACCTTTGATCAACAACACAAGGCAATTTAATTCTTTGTCACATGCCAAAGTAAGTTACGCAACCAAAGCAGGGTCTTGTACTCCATTGAGAGATTCGAATATAAACTGTTTAATGATGCAGTGTCGCCCTCATCCCTTTGGCAGTTTTGATCTGAATAGACAATCTGTAATGAATATATTTGCAGAGGTTCTAGCTCTTGATGGGATATGCTCGCGTGACATAGACCAAATAGAATTCCCTCATAGAAATGACTTGTCTATGATAAAGTTATGGATGAAATCAAGCTTTGTCAAAAATGCTGTGTGGGAGGCGAGAGATGACCTGTATGAACTGGGTTTTATTTTGCTAAATCCAGCACTTTTTGATCAACAACAGCCTCCTAACCTCAGAAATCAGTATGTTTCTAAACCAAATGTGTACCAGAGTGGTCAAAATCGTAACTCACAGACAAACATGACAAGATTGGACAGACAAATGTCAGATACTAGAGAAATGAGACTAAATAACAACTAACTAGTCCAAAATCAGAAAACTCTCTCTCTAGCCTCCTGGAATACAAGAGGCTTTAAGCACCTCACTATATCTAAAGATAACTTACTGATGAGTTACGATATTTTGGCTTTTCAGGAAATATGGCTCTCCATCGCCACTGTGTGGGATAAACATGTTGTACTATATATCCAGCTATCGTGCCAGTCAGAGGTAGACCCATGGCAGGTTTAATGGTAGCTATAAGATCTTCTCCCATCATGCAAATTGAGCCATGGTTCTCCCCGAATAGCTTCCTGCAATTGGTAAAGATAAAATTAAAGTCAACAAATATTGGGTTGTTAAATATCTACTGGAATCACGCTGCAATAACTGATTCTGACTTCTTCGATGTCATGGATGAAGTACTAAAATTAACTATACTGGACCCGATTTGTGGTCATGTAATAATAACTGGAGACTTGAACTTGACATGTATATTCCAAGTGGGGAAACCTCTGACTCCGATAGCGAAAAGATGGAATGCCTTTATGGTTGAACGTCAGTTCCTAATGTTAAATGGAGCAAAAAAAGGTGATGTGCCACCTCAGAGCACATGGCATAGAGGTTCACAAACAGCAACAATTGATTATACTTTTGTTAACAGAGGTCTGTTTAATCATATAATTGAATTTCAAATTATAGCTCAAGAAATAAGTGACCATGACATTCAATCTACAAAATGGTCGTGCTTTACGGAAACCAAAACGTATGATTCATCCGTAGGTTGAAATTTAACGACAAACTCTGCACAAAATAGGTTCCATTGGACCCCTTTATCTCTACAAACTGTAAGTGAAAATTTAAATCTATTTTCGAATGGAGATGCACATTATGACTCCAATATCTTCCCTTCTTATGTCGAAGAAATGCAAATATTTAGGAGGAAGAAAAATAATCATAACAGAACAGATCTTAGAACTTTGCATACATTTGACCATCAGGTGGCCCTCTATAAAACTTAATATAGAGCTGATAGAAGAAAAATCATAAAGAGAAACCCTCCCAATTACCTGCGCCAATTGAACGCTCTAAAATGTAAACGTAAAAATTGGATAAGAGCAAGGAAAGCCCTAATGTATCAACATGACGCAGAGGTCATGTTGAGGAGTTTACAAGAGAAGAATTCTGCAAAAATATGGTCGCTCTTAAAACATACTCAAAGTAAAATTCAAATGGTGAATCAAATGAATCCGATTCCCCAAGAAGTGTGGGCTGTTTTTTACAAATCCTTGTATGTTGATACAATAACTAGTAGGTGCCAGGACATTGTGGAGCGGAGTAAAATAGAGAATCTTGTTTTTGACATTGATGACATTCTACTATTTATCTCAAAGCTGTCTTCATCTCGCGCGCCGGGCCCCGATGGACTTTCTAATTTTATGATTAAAAAAAATCCTGCTGCATGGGCACAAATTCTAGTTACCATTTTCAATCAAATCGTGTTAACTCAGTGTATCCCTGATTCCTGGAGGAAATCCATCACTATACCTATTCATAAAAAGGGGGATAATCAAAACCCTAGGAATTATAGACCAATATCTCTTTTGGATATACCAAGTAACATTTTTGCACGACTGTTACTAAGAGATATCAACAAATGGTTGAATGGAGCTGGAATTAGAGACCCAAATCAAACGGGCTTTATGCTTGGGATGGGGACAGCAGTTAATCTTCGCCTATTGGAAATCATAAAGAAACAAGAACATCAGAAGGGCCAGGTAGTTTATGTGGCCTTTATTGACTTCCAGGCCGCCTTCTATTCAGTGTGCAGGAAACTTCTAATCCTCAAGCTAAAGGAGGCAAAGTGTCCTGATTATCTCAGATTTTGGGTCCATGAATTACATTCTCAAACCACGGTTCAAATCAGATTGGCCCTAGGTGGTACTCTGTCAGATCCAATTGAAACTTTCCGAGGGTTAAAACAAGGGTGCATACTGGCGAGTACCTTGTTTAATTTTTTCATGTCAGCAGTACAGCAAGAGTTCATGAACATTGTTTCTGATGCCCCCCGTTTGGGAGGACATACAGTCCCCTGGTTGTTCTATGCCGACGATCTTGTGTTCCTAGCCAAGAGACCAGGGGGTTTGCGAGCCCTCTTATGTTGCTTAAGTAACTATGCCGATACAAATCTGTTAAAAATTAACCAAGACAAGTGTAAAATCATGATACTTGATCCTAAGAAAAAGAAAGCCTCTAAATTTAGAGAGTGGCAAATACAAAGCGTTAATATAGGAATTGTTAATGAATACAAGTATCTGGGAATAACAATTCGTAATGACCAACAGGATAAACCATACTACAGAGAAATAGAAAATAAACTTAACACCGGGATAGCCCAGTCAAAGATAACCCAGGCCAAATTTGGAACATTTTCGCTACTACCAGCCATTATATTTTACAAGCAAAAAGTTACACCCATAATAACTTATGGGGCAGAAACCAGAGAGATCATCTTAGAGAGTGTTTGGCTGTCATCCCTGCGCCATGGGCGCATACATTGGCGATCAATATGGACTCATTGTTATTCATTTATCTACAGAAAACTCTTGGATCAACCGTTATTCACTTTTTGGACCTAATTTCCCATTTGTGAGACTTTGGTTCTTTTTTATTTTTCCCAACAAACTGCACTTACCATAATGCACTTGGCTATAACTATCTATTCCTGGCCATTTCTATTCGTCTTCATCAGAACTACAATCCCCAGAAGCCCTAGGGATCAGCTCTGCTTCCACCAGCTCAGGAACAGAGAGGGAGGAGGCAGATTGTATTCAGGTGAGCTGATCCAGGTGCGGCCAATTAGCCTGCCTCTGTGCTGGGCAGGGCGGTATAATAGCTGCTGCCTGCAGGGGCTCAGTCTCTTGCATTAAGAGTCCTTCCAGCACCTTTTTGCTTCGGGCTACGGATCTTTGTATGCGGTTCCTCCTTACTCCTGCTTTGGATCCTTGGCCCTTCTGGGCTCCTGCCTTGCAGCCGATCACGCTCCGCTGCTACCTTCCGCCTTTGCCCTTCCGGGCTCCTGCCTTGCAGCCGATCACTCTCCACTGCCTTCTACCTACAGCCTTCGTCCGCTGGGTTTCCAGCCTTACAGCCTACTTCAGTCATCAGCAGCCTTCTACAGTCATCGGCCCTGCTCCTCTGGGCTCACTCCTAGCTGCCCGGCCCTTCTGGTTCTTTGCCGTGCAGCCTGCTTCACTCCGCTATCAACAGCCCTTGTCCTCACTCCTTGCTGCCCGGCCCTTCTGGCTCCTAGCCGCGAAGCCTGCTTCACTCCGCTGTCAACAGCCCTTGTCCTCGGGGCTTCCTGCCTTGCAGCCGATCACGCTCCGCTGCTTTCTACCTACAGCCTTTGTCAGCTGGGCTTCCAGCCTAACAGCCCTCTACAGTCCTCTGCAGCCCTCTACAGTCAATGGCCCTCCTCCTCTGGGCTTACTCCTTGCTGCCCGGCCCTTCTGGGCTCCTTGCCGTGCAGCCTGCTTCACTCCGCAACCCTAAGCCCTTTCCCTCTGGGCTCCCTTCCTTTCAGCCCTGCTCTTTTGGGCTTGCTCTTTGCTGTCCTGCTCATCTGAGCTCTCTACCTTGCACCCTACAGTCCTCTGCAGTCCCTCTGTTTCCTGACTGCTGCTCCCTTGCTTTCTTCCTTGTTTTCAACCCTCTACTGCTTTACCTTCATTTCCTTCTGCATTTACTCATCGACTTCCTTTTTCCTGGATTGTCTGATATTGTCTTCTCTTGTATCGTTTGTAGACCCCTTTGTACAGAGCTTGTCTGTTGGCCTCCGGCAGACAACCTTTGCCACTTGTCTTGTCTCGTTTCTGTGTTACAGACACCCACAGTTGTTCCCAGCCATGAGCAAACAGCGTGGGCCTCTGTTATAGCAAACTGTGCAGAAGGTTGGAGTTTTTCCATAGGTCTGTGGAACACTCTTTTCCTATTTCTGCACTCACCCCAAGAGGGAATCCCCTACTACACTTGCCTACTCTTTGTTCTCTTTTACTTTCTGCTGTGTGTGTACTTATCTGTCCACCTTACTTCGGCACAACCACCCAAACTCTTCCTGGGTGTCCTGTGCCACTCTTTACAGAGTGCTATCTTTGACAGAATGCAAGAGCCAAAAATGTCTTGTTCCATAGGCAGGAAAGGCACACACTGACCAAGGATGCTTTCCTTTTGGCTTAAGAAACCTTTGTAAAAATCTAAAGTTTCCCTAAAGACAGCAAACAAGAACCTTAGTCTAAAGAACAGTCTCGCCTTAGTAAACAAAGATTTACAAGCACGGTACTACACTCACTGGCTTGTTGACCCTTCTTCCATGTATAATTATTATTGCATTTGCGACTATGATCCGCAGTCCTTATCTGTTGAAGAGCTACAGCAAGATACTGAATTCTTACAGATCTTGTTAGCCCAAGCAGTGAAAAACACTCCTGCGTCTTCTGACATTTCTTCTAACACTACTACAGCCAAGGTTATTGCACTCATTGTGGGAGACTCTCAACCAGAGTACGTTGTTGCCAGAGTGATATGCTCAAGACCAGCTTGGCAAGCTCCCCAGACTGCTGGAAACCCTCATTTGACAGGACAAGGCATTCAGTATCCTGAGGTTAGTGCACCTGGTCCTGGGTACACAAGACCAATACTGACCATCGGTTGTCTTAATGCTTCCCCAGTATCTACTAACCATAATAACCATAAGGTCAGTCTTCCTATTGTTACAACCGAATTTTCTGCTACACCAGATTCTGAAGCTTTAGATCAGGCTAATGGAACATACCTGGTACAAGAACAACTCCTACGCCTTAAAAGACAAACCGAAGACCTCTATGATGACTTTGTTTATTTACATAGTAAGAATTTAATGAAGGGACACAATGTTCCAGACTTTCTGACACTATGTCCTACACCTGACATTCTGTCTTTAGAGATCGACATGATAAGGCCTGGAATTGCCACGCAGAAAAGGATACAGACTTATACCGAGCAGATGGAAGACCTAAATTTAGCATATGCATCCCTTCTAAAGTCTGACATAGCTCTTTCACTTTCCAGCCACAGTAACTCAGGTTGTTGTACAGACAGTAAAGAATTAACTCCTTCGGTGGGCTACATCACTCACACTGCCATTACAGCACAAGTCAAGTGTAATCTTCTGATTAGAGATCCTTCTGAGTTAGAAGATTGATCCGCTCTTACCCTTGACTACTGTCCTTTACTCACACTTACAGCCTCTTCTGAAGGGATCAAATCAGAAATGTACTCTGCTTCTAAGGGGTTTTGTACACCAGACCACCAGTCAGATTCTGAACAATACCCAGTACCTGTCTGGAATCCAGCCTTTTCATCAGTCAATACCCCAGACCCACCTAGCAATCTGAGCACACCAGACTTTGAAGATCAGCCTTCAGAACGCCTACCCTATCCTGACCCCACATCTGTCATACTACCTGTTACTGTATCTGCTAACCCAATCTCTGCTGCTCCTCCTGCTAATACTTCTAAATCTGCTACTGATCTCACATCACTCTTTCTGCAGTAGAAGCACCCCCTTCCTCTCTGCCTGCAAGGACAGTACCTGTTGTTAAGCCAGTTAACACTTCTTCTTTTAAGACTACAGCTCCGGTTGTTCCTGCTGGTGCCTCTGCAGCACTTAAACTACCAGACTCTACTCTACCAGTCTTCTCTTGTATCGTTTGTAGACCCCTTTGTACAGAACTTGTTGCTGGCCTCCGGCAGACAATGTGTGCCACTTCCCTTGTCTCGTTTCTGTGTTACAGACACCCATAGTTGTTCCCAGCCATGAGCAAACAGCATGGGCCTCTGTTATAGCAAACTGTGCAGAAGGTTGGAGTTTTTCCATAGGTCCGTGGAACACTCTTTTCCTATTTCTGCATACACCCCAAGAGGGAATCCCCTACTACACTTGCCTACTCTTTGTTCTCTTTTACTTTCTGCTGTGTGTGTACTTATCTGTCCACCTTACTTCGGCACAACCACCCAAACCCTTCCTGGGTGTCCTGTGCCACTCTTTACAGAGTGCCATCTTTGACATTGGCTAAGATTCGAGGGTCGTTTTTGGAAGAAGGTTTGTGGCCTCCCAATGTCCATATCAATGTGTCTACTAAGGCACGAAAGGGGCTAGTATCCTTGTATGCAACATATTCATGGAAAGCTCTGTCATTGTATCGGAAATATCTGATAGCTGTGACAGAAAATGGAATAATGTACACAATTGGAAGATACATGTTGGAATCAATGAACCCTAACATCATGAAATGGAGGAAATGAATTAAAGTATTGATGGAGATGGCCGGCATTGATGATGATCTACTTATTAATAATCCTGAGAGGGTGAAAATTAAACAGTGGCTGTATGATTGGATAAAAACTAGAGATGCATGCATGAAATTGAAAGTGTTTGAACAACAAGCTTTTGCAAGCAAAAAACCTCATGTAGTTGAAAATTATTTAACCAAGTTTCCTGATCCCAAATCCAGATATTCATATATGAGAATCAGGCTGAACATTTGCCTAACTAATCAAGTGCGCTTTATGAGAAATAATACATCCAATGTCAGCTGTAGACTTTGTCTTGTACCATCAGCTATAGGGACACTAAAACATCTAATCTCTGAATGTCCTGCGTTACTGCGGCAAAGATGTCAAATGTTTAAACATTTATTTGAGAGTTATTCAATGTTGAGTGAGGAAAGCTTTTGGAACATTTTGTATAATAGTCAGTCTGCAAAAATGAACATTGCAAGTCTTTTGTTTGTTGAATCGTTATGCTTACTGAATCAAACTGATACTATTAACCTTAAAGTGACAGATCCATCAAATTGTTCTTAAAACGTTGAGTGATTTTTTTTTTTTATATGTATATGAAATGTACACATCAGAGATTGTATTGTGACATTTTTGTTTTACTGTAACTATTTTTATACTGTGTAATGTTTATTTTTGAAAGGCTGCATTTTACAGCTATATCAAATAAAATCAAAATTAAAAAAAGAAAATAAAGAGGAAATGTTGTATAGTTACCAAATGAGGGGCTTTCCCAAATGTGTCTAAGACATTTAGGGACTCATTAAGAGTTGGGGAAATTTTCAGAATGAAATACCGCTGGAGGTAGTTATCACTTTTACTGGTGGTATTTCTGAAAATCAGCCTAAATTTAGAGTTTACCACTGGTGGATATCACCTCTGCCTCGGATTGAAATGCATTTTCTGGTTACCACTGGTGGAGATAGTATTTCTGGAATACATCTGATTGTACTCTTCCCTCCCAACTCTGAATGAAGCCCTCAGTAATTTGTTCCTAGATTGAAAATAAAATAAAAATAGATATTTAATAAAACATTTCAACATCTATGAGAAGGTTAAGCCAAGATGGGCAGGAAAAGAGCGCACTTTTATAAGGGTCTCTCTTGTATCAGAGATGAACAGATTAAAAACAATGCGGGTCAATGCATAAGGCCCCGTTCAGTATGTACAGAAGTAGTCAAGAGGCCTTCTTTGTTTAATCTTTGTTTACGGTGTCTGTGTAAGGAGTTTTAATCATGTCAATCAAGTACAATGGACAGCCCCAATGCAACAATTTTCGCCATACTTTGAATCGATTTATGCTATCAAAAGCCATGGTAGGGACTGGCCACCAGGGGGTGCATGGACGATGATCGCCTCCATGTGAGCTCTCGACCCACGGGCCCCAAAAGTGACCTGAGCCCCCACTTTTGCCCCCCGTGCCCAACAACAGCAGTTTGAGCCATCGGAAGCGCCCCCCCCACCCCCCGAGCGAAAACCCGACAAAAATCGGACCTCCAGTCTAGGAGAAAAGTTCGTCGGAACCTGCCTCCCCCTCACCCACGAGGACACCGCCTGGAAATGAGGCCGCGTTCACACGTGGCCCGCGGCACCCGACTCCTCCCCCTGCTCTCCCGGCAGAGGATCCACGCTGCGCTGTAACTCCTGGAAAAACCGCGGACACCCAACCGCCCGACTTATGCCGGGGGCCGAACGACTGCAGCCGCCTCCGCATCCCCGGACACCGGCACTGCGACGGGCAGAACCAATCTGCGGAGGTGAGTGCCCATCCCCCCTGGAGTGCTCCGAGGCACCTCTCCTCAACTGGTGCCCATTTCTCCTCCCCAAAACGTTCCCCGCCCGGGGCCCGGACTTGAACGGTCGAGCAGGGGGTGCCAAAGTGACCCCTGCCCCCTGCTCTCACTGAGGACCTGGCCCCGCGGGGACTCACGGATGGGCCGTCCATGTGCCTGACCCCCCTGGAACCCCCTTCCTGACACCCCCAGGAGACCCCATCGACCAGAGTGCTAGGGCCCAGCAGGAGCCGGTCCCAATCTCTGAACGGAGCCACTGGCCCAGCGCATTCCATACACCGGCTGCGACGTTGGTCCCCGCTCTTCACAGCACTAACCCCATTGGGCCATAAAGTCACCAAAGTGCCGCTTACACCCCAGCCTCCACTGCTTCTAGCCGGACCTACCCACGCAATCCCTTCGGACTCCACCACCCGAGGCATCTCATCACACGGCAACGAACTTGACTGTGCAGTGAGGCTAAGCAGAGGGTTGGGCCCCCATTCCTGGGGCGTGTGCCCTCCTCTGGCAACGCCTCAGCCCACTGCCTAATCAGGACACAGATAAGTGGCCCAGTAACAGAGAGCAGCGGAATACCGGGAGGTGTTCACCCCCCCCACCTCGTCTGCACCCAAGACCCTCTCCTTGGGGCCTCGCCTCACAGACTCTCCCCGTAGCCCCATTACGGACCGGCATCGATACTCAGGCCCCCCTCTCACCAAAGAACCCCCGCCCAGAGGGTCATCGCCTCGGTGCCCCCCAATACTGCCTACGTGCCTACGTGCCTCTCAACACACCAGGACCGAGGGTAGGGCCCCCGATCCCGGGGCGTGTGCCTCCTCGCATGCAAGTGCCCCATGAACATTCCAAGTAAGCTTGCCAAATACGCTTACACCCCACTGCCCAAGGCCAATAATGTCACTAGAAGCCTCCAAAACGGGTGCAGCTGCTACCAAGGGAGACATCGCCGCCCTCCTAAGTGAAATTTGGAACATGGGTGCCAACCTCGGCGGTAAAATGGATAAGATGACCCAGAGAGTAGACAACATCGAGGAGAGACTAGAGGGAGTCGAGAACAACCAGGCCTTAATCGACACCCTAGTAGCCCAAATGGAGCTTAGAATACGAAGTATAGAGAAGGAGGGCGAGATTTGCCTTAAGATAGATGACTTGAAAAACAGAGAGAGAAAGAATAACCTGCGGTTTTTTGGAATTCCGGAGAGAGAAGGGGAGACAGAGGAAGACCTCACACAAACAATACACAATATCATCAAAATCCTGACGGCGGACGAGGACATTGATGAACTCAAGACCAAGAGAATTCATAGAGCTGGCAGCCCCCCAGGTGGCCCGAGATCGGTCCTTGCCAGATTCCATAGATATCAGGACAGAACAAGGATGCTTGCTAAAGCCAGGTCCGGAGGCACCCTTATCCTTGGAGGGGCCCAGATTACCATTTTCCAGGATCTTTCATCGCTGACACTGCCCCTACGCCGCCTCTGTGGTCCTCTCACAAGATGGCTAAAAGATCAAGGCACGAGATACAGATGGGGATACACCTTCTCCCTTGCGTTTGAACATGGGAGCAGGAAGTTTTTACTTCGCTCTGAAGAAGAAATCTGAGAATGCATCGCCGACCTCCTCGGATCAACCTCGGGGGAGGGAACTCAGGATACCCCTACACAGGACAGATCAGGATGGGAACTTCGGGGCCCGAGAAGGAAACGAGTAAAGGGATCCAGAAAGTACAGGCGACCCAACGACACACCAGACAATAACAAATGACAACGTGTGTCCAAGCTCTATATCCCGGCGATCTTTGCTTCCGAGGTCCCTGCAGTGGACCTAACTACATCCCGGATCACAGCACTCCTGTATCACTGATTCCATCATATGCCACGTGAACTGCTTGAACCGCAAACGCGAACTGCCGAGGAATGAAGACTCCGGAAACCGCATGTATCATAATATATACTAGCACACAGTTAAAGTTGCTGTTGTTTGTAATACTCTCGTTTGTTACAGAATTTTATAAAAGGGGGGCAGGGGCTCAAAAATGATATGTTGATGTTATTAGTTGATGGGGCCGTGCGGTTACGACCCTTGCTGGTGGTCCGACAGTAGACCGGTTGTTCACATCCAGTCCAACTCAGACGCCATCACAAACAGACACAGACCCTCATCGAAGAACCAAAGAGCAACGTGACAGAACAGAGGGCAAAGGGTATGATGTTCAATACCCTACAGGAGTGGGTGGGGGGAGGGAGACAGGGAAAGGCACACCCTCAGGTAAAGCCTCTGTTAAGTAGAGGCAGCTACTACATTACTTCCAGCATGGCAATTTCCTGCAATGGGCAGCGTGATGTTGCGACCGATCTCCACGAACATATTAATGGCCCACAGACATAGCGAATCAAGTGACAGGCAGGACATACTTAAAATTGGCACGCTGAATGTTAAGGGACTTAACTCCCCCACCAAGAGATCGCTGGTAACAAGAGAGCCAAACTAGATATACTCTTTTTACAAGAAACCCGATACACAAGGGAGAAGAGAGGAAGGTCTTATATGCAAAATTAGGCTCTGAATATTGGGGCTCTGGCCCGCTGAAGAAAGCGGGAGTCGGCATATTAGTCAATAAAATGATCCAAATTGAACTCTTGAAGTCATGGATGGACGTCAGTGGCAGAGCACTAGTCCTAGTGGGCAGGATACAAGGCACCGTCATCACCCTGGTGTCAATATACGCCCCAATACAGGACAAGCCAGATTCCTGCAGAGGATAATCCCGAAAGTCATGAGCGAAGCAGAAGGCGAGGTAATACTCGGGGGGTGATCTGAACACGTGGATGGATCCAGAACAGGATAGACAATCAGGTTGCACCTCTACGCCACCTCAAGCGGGCGTTGGACGCTCACCGGCCGCAGATATGATGGATGCTTACAGTCTCACCGATGCGTGGAGACATACCAATCCCAAACGTACTGGCTTTACTTTCTTCTCAGCACCGCATACGACCTATTCCAGAATAGACTATATATACCTAACTGCAGACCTCATCACGGCAATGATTGATGCCATTATAATCCCTGTCTCATGGTCAGACCACGATATGGTCATGGTCACCCTTGATCAAATGGCCCTTCCTCGAAGATGCTCCAAATGGAGGTGCAATGATACTCTCTTTAAGGACCCAATTTTTCGGAAACAACTAGAGCAGAAGATCACCCAATATTTTGAGATTAACAACACGGGAGAAACTTCCATGAACACAATTTGGGAAGCTGGCAAGGCGACCTGGAGAGGTCTACTTATTAAAGAGGGAGCAGCGAAAAAAGAGAAAGACAACTGATAGAAAATAGGCTCTGAAACGAAATTACTCAGCTTGACCTCATGGCACAGTCAGCTGACCAAGATAGACTACAAAAGATTAAGGAGGCCAACGACAAGAGGTAGGAACTACGACAACTGAAGGTCGGGCAGCATTGCGCACAAGCTTCAATGCCTTAAGCAGAAACACTATGAACATGGGGTCAAAGCAGACGCCTTTCTAGCCGCAAGACTTCGAGGTCAACGCCAAGAGAGGTGGGTGCCCACGATCCAAACAGAAGGGAATTCCTGCGAACCATCTCCCCCCCCAGTGTCCCGGAAGCCTTTGCCGACTTCTATGAGGAGTTATACACGTCACGCGTTGCTTCACACCCAGAAGCGATAATTGAGTATAAGGACAAAATACCCTTGCCTACCCTCCCGTCCGATACAGCACATACCTTGGAAGCCCCCATCACAGGAGAAGAAATTGAAGAAGCAATCAAAAGACTTCCAACAGGGAAAGCCCCCGGGAACGACGGGTACACAGCGGGGTTCTATAAGACTTTCAAAGACGCTTTTCTCCCATTCATGGTTGACCTATTTAACAACATCCTTCAATCCGGTGTGGCACCCGAATCCTTCTCTGAAGCACTGATAACAGTCATCCCCAAGGAGGGTAAGGACCCAAAGCTGTGTGCCTCATACCGTCCGATATCCCTTCTAAATATCGATGCCAAAATTTATACGAGAATCCTTACTGCAAGGGTGGAGTCACACATGCCATCAATAATCCACAATGACCAGGTGGGTTTCATCCTGGGCAGACAAGGCGAGGACTCCACCCGGAAAACCCTGCACTTAATCCACGAGGCCCAAACATCGTTGAGCAAACCAGCGTTACTCTCAATTGATGCCGAGAAGCCGTTCGACAGAGTCGAATGGCATTTCCTGGAGGCCACGCTAAAGAAGATAGGCCTAGGCCCTGCGCTCCGTCGAGGGATCAAATCTATCTATACACCCCCAAGAGCATCGGTCGCGGTGAACTCCCAATTCTCCCATTGGTTCCCCCTCAGCAGGGGTACAAGACAGGGTTGCCCTCTCTCGGCAATACTTTTCGCGGTGTCCCTGGAGCCCCTCGCCATAATACTGCGAGCAGATCCTGCAGTGGAAGGGATTCAGGTGAATGGCAAAGAATATAAATAGCCTTGTATGCAGACGTAATTCTGCTCCATGTGTCAAACCCAACGTCTTCCATTCCACGAGCGATCCATCTGATAGAGGAATATGGCACACTCTCAGGATTCAAGATCAACAAATCCAAATCCATTCTTTTTCCACTCCATCATCCATCTCCAGAACACCAAATCGCTCTCGAGCAACTCGGGCTGATCATCGGAGGCCCAACAATGAGATACTTGGGGATTAACTTAACGCGACACCTCGACAACCTTTACAAAGCCAATTTCCCTCCACGTCTCGAAACCCTCAAGGCTGATCTCAAGGAATGGAAACCGCTGACAATCTCCTGGATGGGACGCCTAAACTCAATCAAAATGGTGACCCTCCCACGGTTCCTTTATCCCTTTCAGGTCTTGTCCATCACAATCCCAGAGCATTTCTTCAGACAAGTCAAAAAGGCCATACGAGAATTTCTGTGGAATGGGAAGAAACCAAGAATCCCTACAATGTTTTAATATTACCAAAGGACCTAGGAGGAGTCGGCTTGCTAGACATAGAACGCTATTATCAAGCCACAAAGCTCAGAATTTTAATCCTACACCTGTGTGATAGGAAGGACCTCCAATGGGTCCAACTGGACAACAACATTTTAGCCACCGTAACTCTAGCAGAATGGCTATGGGTCCCCAGACCGAAATGTACGAGAAGACTGCGCAACCACCCGATACTGGGCACAATGTGGAACATATGGAAGAAGGGGAAAGCGATGTTGGGAGTCACCACTTGGCCTTCGCCCCCAAGCCATCTCTGGTCCCCCGGGATCAGAGAAGAAATCCCAGAACATGCTAGATACCAATCGTGGTTCGATGTCGGCCTCAAGAGAGTCGGTCAGCTGTGGAGAAAAGGGAAATTCATCTCAATTACGGAACTAGAGGAAGCCCTCCAAATCCACCCAATACCAGTCTTCCTGTACCTGCGATTGAAAGGCGTTTTATCCAGAAGGGAATGGAAGGCCACCACACAGAGAGAACTAACACCCTTTAAGAGGATCCTAGACACGACTGCCACCTCCAAAGGCCTCATAGCACGAATGTACAAGGCTCTAATTACTAAAGACGACGCGCCAAACAGCCGTCTCAAGGCAAGATGGAAAAGAGACTTCGGCAGAGAGTTCGACCAGCAGGCCTGGGACAAAATTTGTGAAACGTCATCCAAAATATCAATCGCAGCCCAGTATAAATGACATGCTATAAAATTGCTCCACAGATGGCAGTACGATCCATACAGGCTGTCCAAAATGTTCGACAATGTGGTATGAATACCGACTACTGGCACATGTGGTGGACCTGCCCCAAGGTCAGCATCTACTGGCAAGAAGTCCTTGGATGGATCAAACAGGTGGACGGCATAGAGAGGGAACTGTCACCCCTCCTGATTCTTTTTGGCCTCGAGGAAGAAGATGAGGAACTGATCAGGGTAAAAGGTCTAATATCCCCCCTGTTACTCGCGGCGAGAGCAGCCCTAGTGATAAAATGGAAATCTTCACAACTACCTGATAAAAAGGACTGGATACAGATCGCCACAAACATTTACACAATGGAAAAAATAACGGCAATACTACATGACAAAGCCGCACGACAAGAGGAAGCCTGGTGCGACTTCACTGCACAATATATCTCGCGCTCAACCATGGATGACTAAACACAGCAAAGAAACTAGCACCCAACCTACGCCAACAATGGCGGAACACCGAACGACCCATTGCTAACAACCCATGCCTGTCACAGACCATACTGGAGATCGATGACCTAGAGATGAATGAAGATGAATGTCACGCAGCCTACCACGAAGCAAAGTAGCAATGCCTCGAAAAAAGGAGACTCAAGAACCCGGAAGGAGGGCGGTGCTTTCATTTTCGCCAATGAACGTTAATGTTGTTAAATATTGTTATGGTGGACTGGAACAACTTCGTGAAATAGCTCTTAATGCATAATATGTACCCACCTGTATGTTCACATCCAATGTCAAAATTAATAAAACTCAAGTTGAAAAAAAAAAACCATAGTAAAAACCACAAAGGCTACAAAAATCCCATAGTTTTTATTTAAGGCACTCGCCTTAAGTAGATTCAAAATAAAAACGTTAACTGTGGTCTCGGTCCCTTTCACAAATCCAGACTCGAATTTATCGCATCTTCAATTTTCAACTGGCCAAGTTGTATATTTGCCATTCTAGAAATTATGTAAAAAGTTTGCTTGGGACATCAAGCAAGTCTGTAGGTGATAGTTTTGTGTATTTCCTCTATCAGCTTTCTTTAGAAAGTGTAGAATGGTTCGCGTGGTGAACACAACTGATAGAATAAATGCCCATAAGCAGAGGTTCTGTTTTAGTGTTGCATTAGGGAGGCCATCTGCACCTGGAGCACGTGTTTTTTACTCTTAACAATTAAATTATGGATGTTCTCCATCTCAAAAAGTAGTGGCCATAATGTTACAGGAGGAAATTCACAATAGTTCTTTATTTGGGGTTTTGGTGAATATATTGCTTCAGAATATGAACCCCATGCAACCTCCACAATCGGGTAATTTGTATAGGGGCTTGCAGTTTACTGAATTTGTATTCACTAACGTTTTCAGCATATATGCACAGTCTCTCTGGATTAGAGCACTTCTGTGATGACGCAGCCAATTTTTATAATGTTGTTTGAAAACTCTCCTTGCATTGAATTTCTGTTTCATGATCAAAGGGTCAATAGTTTTGTTTGTAAAGTTCTTTTCTTTGCCTGGACAACTTTTTCAAAGACATGTTTTCTTTTATGACAAAGCTTTTTTGGGGCTTGCATTTGTTCATAGAAAGCCACCAACATCTTTGATTAGTAACAAGCAGCAAGCTATATCTTCAGATTCTTATTTCGTATATCTAGCTCTAGTTGATTATTGAATTTAGTGATGTTACTTTCATTCCATCAGAATCTATTACATCCATTTTGATCATAAGGTTGATTGGGTAGATAGATCTCACGGTATGCTGACAGGGGATATAATAATAAAGGTAAACGGTCACTATAGATTGTTCATTGATCTCAGGGGATTTACATTGTTGGAAAATCTAATTTGTAACAAAGATATAATCTATTGTTGCCTTAGATTGACCTCGAAGCCAAGTGTACATGTATGCCTCAACTAATGTTCCCATTGAGCTGGGCGAGATCCCAGGTCTGCATACACAAATTCTGTGTTGCTCCCCTATCCCTGGCTGCTTTCTTAGCTTTGGGGGGTTTTGGCCTAATATGTTTAGGTATCTTAAGGTAATATGGAGGTCACTGCAGATGACTATACTGTTTGACCTGCGATCACTTTGTCATTAATCAATTAAGTCTTCAATGGTTGTTAACATTGCCTCTTGTGTAATCCTAGCTATATTCCAGTAAATGTTTGATTAGAGAGTAAGTCAAATCAAGATAATAATCTGTGTCCCATTTTTAAGTTTCCCGGGCACGGAAAACATCAAACGAAAGTTGCAGCAATTATGAATACTTTGCCGGTGGCCTGGAAAGTATTCAAAATTGCTGTGACTTTCATTTTAAGTTCCCTGAACCTGGGAAACTTAAAAGGAAAGTACCAACATTTATGAATAATACGCCGCCCGAGTGGCGTAGTATTTATAATTGCTGTTACTTTCGCTTTAAGTCTCCTGAGCTCCCCCAGGCCGGGGGGCTTAAAACAAAAGGCACAGCAATTATAAATACAACGCTGCACACTGATCGCAGCGTGTGGCGTGGTACTTATAATCGCCTGGACTTTCACTTTAAGTCTCCCGAGAGAGCTCGGGAGACCTAAATCGAAAGGCACAGCAATTATAAATACAACGTTGCACGCCAATCATGGCATGCGGCATGGCACTTATAATTGCTGGGAGTTTCACTTTAAATCTCACAAGCTTCCCCGGCCCAGGGGAGCCCAGAAGACTTAAAATGAAAGGCATGGCAATTATAAATACAATGCTGCATGCCAATCGTGGCGTGCAGCTTCATGCATATAATTGCCAGGACTTTTGTTTTAAGTCTCCTGGGCTCCCCAGTGCCGGGAGAACCAAGGAGAGGGAGGAAGAACAACAAAAAATGCAGGTGATGTGGCAGCACTCACCAGTATCACAGGGCAGGAGCCTAACAGCAATCTCTGCTCTCCGGCAGTAATAAACAAAATATCCCAGTAAGTGGCTTTTGCTTGATTGTTGCCGCGGGAACAGAGCTTAACCTGAACAGAGGAGGTTGCTTCATTTAACAAAATGGCATCCTCCTAGTGTTAAAAAAACTGAATTTGAGGTTCATTTCCCAACAATTTTACATAGGAACTTTTTGTAAAAATATGTTTAAATACATTGTTAATTATGGCCCATCTTTTTAAACAATACAATTTTTGAGTGAACTGCCCCTCCAAGGTCACAAGTTCCCTCTTGAAATAAATGGGAAAAACCTATTGTATTACACAACATTAAACACAAGGAACCTGTACAGCTATGAAGGGTTAGTTAGTCATTTGTTGGAGGATTAATTTGAAGTACTCTTGCTAGCCATGATCAACTTTCCTATTTATATTCAGTTTGAAGTTCTCCCTCTCTCAACTGTACTTTCCTTTTGAAGGCATTATCATTAGAGAAAGTAATTTGAATGCTTGGATTCCAATGTAAATCATGATTTATTTTTATCAGAGGTTCATTGAAGCATTGTGCAAGTCTCAGTTTACTTGTCATAGTTAATTCTGTAAGATCCTATCCACAGAGTAGAAAGAACTCTGCTTCTTGTAGGAGCATCTGGGTTATTAATTTTGAGGCAATATGAAGAATAGCATGCATCCAATTTGTGATTGTTTATGAATTCAATGTGTTCAATGCCATTAGAACTAATTCATTCCTTTCAGGCAGTCAATAGAGTTAAGCAATAATAAATACATTGGATCTATTCAGAATTTTCGAGATCCTTAGTTATTGAAAGTCTTTCTAGATGAAGTCGACTAGCTAGATTCTCCTGATCACGATAAGGAAAATAATGTGATGACAGTGATCTTTCGGGTGGATTGAATTGAAGTAAAGTACCACATCTTCTTTCTTCCAATGTAATAAATAAATCACCATCATCGTTTTTGTGTTTCATCTTATCTGTCAAAGTTGCATCGTTGGGTGCTTGGTTCAAAGGAGCTACAGACTTGCATGTACCAGTTGGGGATTTGGTAGCTTCCTCTGTAGAGTATGTGGAAATGTTGACTTTCGGATCTGAGAATTCCTCTTGCACGGCCTTGTTGGATCCCACAATCTTGTTTATCGAGTTGGAATCCTATAGGCTCCTTGGGGTTATTATTCCACTTGTGACGTTGAGTGACTTGCTCTTTTTCTTTTGAGTCTTGTTTTTTTCCTTATAATCCGAGGAGCACATAATCTCCTCCAATGACAGAGTTAAGTTAGCAGCAATTTTCGGGAGCCGCAGTTGTTGTTTGAGCCCACAGGTTTCTTGTTTTTAGACTTTTTCACTTTTGGAGCAGACGAAGATATTGTTTTCTTTTCTTTTGTTGATAAAAGTAGAATACTTTATAGTGGCCTCTGAAGGTACTTCTGGGTCCGAGGGTTGATTTTGCAAAATGATATGAACAGTTGCATTAGTGATTGGAGCATTGGAAAACCTATTTAGAGAGCAGTCATGACCGCTCTGTTTTTGTAGTATTGAAGTGTCAAATAGCCTTCGGGCAGCGTTCTCATCTGACTGAATTGATATTTGTTGAGGATAGTGAATCTCGCAAGGTTTTTCAGCACCGTCTCGCTTTTGAAGAGTTTTTATATAGCCCGCCAGGAAAGACATCTTTGAATTTGTTAGGGCAATCATTGACCTTTGTTCATTTAAACCGGAATTGATGCGTAGTTCAGTGCTGAAATTGTAGTAGCGGCCTAAGTGGTGGAACAGATGTTGAATTGGGCATTGCAGGGGAAAAAAGGGAGGGGGGATGATGAGTTGGTTGAAAGCTGTTACGTATCAAGGGAGTTGTGAATTAATGTGGATGATTGGTCAATCGAGCATTCCTGTGCCTAGGCTTTGGAGTTGTTTCTGGCCGCAGGCTCGGTGTGGTGAAGTGAGTCAGTTACCCCTTGAGAGAGATTTAATAATACTGCATCCAGGATTTCACTTGTTTCTCTCTGAATATGGGTTTGTTCCTGGATCATATTAGCTGCAGTCGGTAAATAGGAAGTAATTTTACTGCCAAAGAAAGATGTTATTTTGGCATTCGAGGGAGTCTCCAGAAACCCTCAGTTTGATTGTTTATCATTTCCGTCTTTCGCGCGTAGTTTAGGACTGGAGGCGCATACTTTGGAGCGGGTGGGAGGGAAGGGAGGTCTGCCTGAACAGTGTTGGGTTCCTCCGCTATAGGAATCAATACTTTCAAGCCTGCCATGGTGCTCGCAGCTTTGCTATCTATGCAGGCCATAATTCGTTTACATAATGATTATTAGAAGCAAAGCTTACTCGTCAGTCACTTCCCATAGCAGTTTGTATTGCTCGCCATTACTTGCATTTGATTGCAGAAGTCTGCACTCAGCCTTGCACTCACGTGCAGCGCTCCACGCTCTGGTGACTTTTTTATAGGCAGTGTCTCATAGAAATCAGCTCTCCCGGCATCATCTCCCCAACAGAAACAAATTTGCGCCATGACTGCCTCCAATAATGGTACCGGCACCGGTCTCATTCAATGGGGAGTGTAGTCCGACCTTTGTGGGACCGGTAAATCCGCATTGAAAAAACCATTCCCCATTCCCATTTGAGCCCCCATAGGGCTCAATGGGAAGGGGGAAGTAGCTAATAACGGTACCGCAACTTGCGGTACGGTTGTTGGCTCTGATTTCCCTTAACGGGTCCCGTCCATAACACCTGGTAAAACCAGGCGTTAAAGGAGGGACCCGCTAAGGGAACTCGTAGTAGGGCGGTAAGGGATTACCGGCACCGGTCTCCTTACCAGTGCCTGGTATCTCTTACCGCCCCACTCGGAATGAGGCCCAGTGTCTCATAGAAATCGTCTCTCCCGGTAATAGCTCCTAAACGGAAACAAAAGGTCCATGCTCAGTTCTCTGTTCACTGGAGCAGACTGCACTCCACCTCACATTCACATGCCCAGTGCACAGACATCCTCATAGAGCTATTTGTGTTAAATGAATGACCTGGTTGTTGTCTGCATCCATTTGTAATTTCTAATTGTGGGATCCTATTATATCAAAAGAGACTCTTTGTGGGCAGCAACTTACTTCAATGTATGTTGGTTTCAAAAGGCTGGCAATACACCCTTTCACTTGAAATGTGAAAGTAAAATAATACATTAGAGCCAAGTCACACTTGCCACAACGCCACCTAGTAATCATCTCTGGAAGTTCACCTCTAGTTCAGAGCCACATCAGCAAAGCCTTTGGGACATGCAAGTTAACCCAAATACAAGCCTTTTGCTCCAGAAAATGTCATTTGTCTTACTGGGCAGTGCTACTTTATACATGACTTAAACAACCCAAGGCAGACATTTCTGAAGACTGCAGACAACTACGTACCTGGTTACCATTATTAGGCTTCATCAGTGTAAATATACATTTTAATCATTATAATCAAAATATCATGTCCAAAAGGGAGAGTTCAGTGTGAGTGCGGGTTATGGAGGTCGTACTTCAGGAGGTAAGTCCTCACAGTTAACCATTTTACAGGAACAACCCCGTCTTATTCCAGAAACAGAAAGACCTATATTGTGGAACACACTGATCAGTTTACTGAAGGTGCCGAATGATCACAATAAATCATAAAGAAAACCAACCATGTGCTGTTGCTGTGTGAGGTGTGGGCACATCTTTAATATTCGAGAGAACTTCTCCAAACTACCCAAGCAGTAACTAGGTTTTCGGGCCCCTTCATCCGGTTCTTTCAAGGCTCAAGAGATGAGTCAGTCATATAAGAAACTAAAAGCTTGGCACCCAAATGCATTTACCATATGCTGACGGCATTACATCATGTCATCCAGCTGTGTATCTTTCGCTCCGTAACTATGGAAAAAAGCAAACAATTTATATATGCAATATGTTCAGATTATCGGTGAATTGATATAAAGTGCGATAGAAGCAAATTAAAGTGAGTATTTGGAGATTGTGGACTGGGCAACTCGGAAGGGGGCGGGAGATTAGCATCACAGCAATACACAAGCCCGAACAAAAAAAGAGAAATCCCAGAAGCCCTGTTCATTCTACAGCCGCTCCATGACTTAATAGCATAGGTTATACTAAACCTAAACTAGCACTGTTGTGTCCTGCCTCCGCGGCTCTGCGCACGGGGAGACAGAACAATGAAGAGCCAGGCCGCTCAGCCTTTATGTCGCAGCTCCTACGGGAGCGAAAGAATGTACGCCACACACAGGTTGCTGGTCTGCCCGGAACTCCCTCCCGTGCTCGGGGGCGGGGCTTTTATTTAGACGCCCTGCATCACCGCGTAGCGGGGCGCAGGCGCAGGCGGATGTAACATTCCTCCTTTATTTCAATTCAAAATAACATCAAACCAAAACATGTCCCGAACTAATTCAAACAATTAAACTACTGGAAACCCTGGGGTCTTCCTTTCTCATAGTCTGCAGGGGGCCAACTACCACACATAGTCTTTCAGCCTGGCGGGCGGTTTAGTGGCAGTTCTCAAACTATATCGCCCCCCTCTCGGGCTGAGCCTCACTGTCTCACTGGGTGTCTCACCTTCCATGTCCGGCTCACCCATGTCCGGCTTGCTCCACTGCTCCCACGTCCTGTCGCCCACTTCTACCTCATCCTGGAGGCGAGCGGGTTCTCCTTCGTTCGACTGGGCTTCTTCTTCTTCTTGGTGGCCTTCGCCATCTGTCCACAGGTTGCGTGGCACCGCCTTGAACCATGACGCATTTCGTGTCACCTGTCGGCGTCCTCTCTGTACCGTCACCATGGTCCCTTGTTTCCCACTGACGGTCCATGGGAGCCTTTCGTATCTGGTGTCCAATTTTGACCTTGTAGGATTTCGCAGCATGACCACCTGGACGCCAACCTGGTGGTCGGACGGTCTCAACCTCCTCTTGGCACTCATGTGTGCATTGGCACTCGTTCTCCTTCTTTCAGTGCACTCCTTGTCGACTTTGTCCGGGGTCCTGCTGGGGTGATGTGGGATCGAGGACTTTATTACGGTACCATACATGGGGTTACGCTGGCGGTACACCCATCTAGCTGTGAGGGGTGACCGGGTAGTTCCGCAGAAAACGGTACAGGTCAATTTTCCAGGGGCTGGCATTTGCCTTTGACACTCTTAGCACTTTGTTGAGGGTCCTCATGAACCGTTCCACATCGCTGTTCGCCTGGGGCCATCTCGGCATGATGTGATGGTACCTGATGTTTAGTTTGTGCAGGTACTGTTTGAATTCTTCCCCCTGAAATGGGGAACCATTGTCGCTCTTGATAGTGGTGGGTAGTCCATGTGTTGCAAACATCTTCTCCATGGCAGGGATGACCACCTCTGCTGCCGTGGATTCCACCACCTCGACAACGGGGTATCGGAAGTGATCGTCAATGGCCACTAGGAGATAGAGGCCTTCTTGTAGTGTGCAGAAATCGATGCTGATGGCATCCCATCGGCCACGACCACGTTCCGCTGATTGAATGGGTTCTGGTTCTGGTGGAGCCCCGGTAATCTGGCAGGGTAGGCAGGTGTTTATCAGTCTTTCGACCTTCTCATCGATGTGCGGGAACCACATTCGGTGCCTGATTCGAGCTTTGGTCCGAGCCATCCCTTGGTGTCCTTCATGGGCCAATGCCACTATTCTGTCCTGGATGCTCGGCGGGATGACAATTCGATTACCCCTGTGCAACAGTCTGCGCTCTATGATCGACAGGTCTTGTCTTATGGGGAATATCCCCGAGAGGAACGCCTTCACTTCCACTGTCCTGTTGTGGGTGTTCTTCATGAAGGACTTCCAGTCGCCTGAGATGATGGCATCCTTCACCAGGTCGCAGCATGGGTCTTTGTGTGTCTCCCACTCAATGTCCTCAATACTGACAGCCTTTGGCCTCATAACCCGCAATACCTGGCATAAGTGCTCCTCGGTCTCTTCGGCAACTTGGACTTCTTGTGGGGTCGCCGCTCGAGGGTGCCTTGAGAGGAAGTCCGCTGGGCCAGTTCAAAATTGTACTGCTGGAGGTGCAACAGCCATTTGGTTATCCTGGCCGGCGGGTGTGAAGATGTGCCTATGAAAATGGGTAACAGAGGTTTGTGACCTGTGACTGCCATGAATCTACGTCCATAGAGGTATAGGTGGAAATGACGACACCCCCATAGTACAGCAATGGCCTCCTTCTCAATGTGGGCGTATCACTGTTCTGTCATTGTGAGAGCTCTTGATGCGTATGCGATGGGCCTCTTCTCCCCTTCTCTGGTGACCTGCATGAGGATAGCTCCTAAACCGACAGGGCTCGCGTCCACAAATGGCTCCGTCGGGAGCTTGGTGTCGTAGAACACCATCTTTGTGTCGACGGACAGGGACTCCTTAATGTTTTCAAACGCCTCCTGACACTCTTGCCCCCATTCCCACTTTGTGTTCAGTTTGGTCAGCTCGCGCAGGGGTTCAGAGAGAGTGGCCAGATTGGGATTGAACAGCCCACAGTACGTGGCAATCCCCAGGAAGCTGCGCACTTCAGTAGGTGTCATTGACCTTCTGGGAGTCAGGGGAAATGCCCGTGCTGCTGAATTTGTAGCCAAAGAATGTTATTTCTGACTTGAAAAATGTGCATTTCTCTTTCTGTATGGTTAATCCAGCGTCTTCTGCCCAATAACGTCTTGAGTCTCTTAAGATGTTCTTCCCTGTCATGAGCATGGATCAGGATATCGTCGCTCACATTGAGGACACAAGGTATGTCTCGAATGACCTCCTGAATTGTTTGTTGGAAAACTTCGGCCGCCGATGATATCCCAAAGCTCAGACACTTATATCTTCGTAGACCCAAATGTGTCGAGAAAGTGGTTATGTATCGAGAGTCTCTGTGAAGCTTTAGCTGGTGGTGTCCTGCTTTCAGATCAACCTTGGAGAATACTTGCCCGGTGAGATCGGCCACGATTTCGTCGAGCGTAGGTGTGATGTGGTGCTCCCGCTTGATAGCGGTGTTCGGAAGACGCATGTCTATTCAAGTCCGGACTTTGCCGGGCTGTTTGGGCTTTCTTGTTACTACCATTGGGGAGACCCATGGTGTTGGCCCAGTCACCTCCTCTATTATTCCGGCTTCTTCCAACGCTTTGAGTTCTTTTTCTACTTGCCCAAGCATGTGGAACGGGCCCCTCCTGTGTCTCACTGCCTTCGGCTGGACCGATTCATCTATGTGGAGCCTGATTGTCTTTCCTTTCAAACACCCTATCCCCTTTTGCAGGTTGGGGCAATGTTCCAGGATCTTCTCGACTTCTTGCACTTCATCCACTTGACAGACGAACTTGACTAGCCCCCGATTTTCAGCCGCGTCCCCACTTAGAAGGCATTCGATCCCTGCATTCACGAGGTAGATTTTTGACGGTTTTCTGTTTTCACCGTGGCTCAGGGTGGTGCGGAATCTGCCAACAACTGGTAGGGGCTTCCTGCAGCCATACGCAAACAGTAGAGTGTCCGTGTTCTTCAGATCTGGTTGTGGTTGTAGTTTCTGGAACGTGCTTGTGGGCATGACGTTGACGGAGGCTCCCGTGTCAATGGTCATCCATACTTGCTGGTTTTGAAGGGTGACCATGCATTTGCGCCTCCGGAGGCCCTTTCTCTGTGTTGCCTGCCCATGATCCAAAGACAACACTAGGTAGACCTTCCTCCCTTTCTTCCATTGTTCCTTTCCGGATTTATGTGGTGTTCCTGTGACATCATCTCCTTCTTCCTCGGTCGATGAGTTAGCGGTTTCAACTCGACTTGCGTTGGCCTGCTTCTTCTTCTTGGTCCTGCTCTTTTCTTGGGGATTTTGCGGGGGCTGTACCGGGGTGCCCGCTGATCGGCATACTTTTGCATAGTGGTCCTTTCTGCCACATGCCCCGCATGTTGTTCCTTGCGCGGGGCAGTTTCGCCGTGCATGTTGTGGTCCACCACACCATCCACACTCCGTGGGACCCGGGACACGTGGCTGCCACCTAGCTTGTGCGTAGTTGCCACCAGTCTCATCCCTCGTGAATTGTCTATTGGTGACATGGGACACCATGGCTGTCGTGAGGGCGGGCTGTAGTTTTTGTAGTGTCGCCCCCATGTTGGCAGCCCTGGTATGTGCCAGTTCTCTTTGTCGACCCAATTCGAGGATTTGTGTCAGGGAGATGCCTTTCTCACCGAGCACCATCCGTCTCAGTTTCTCCGATTGGATGCCATTGATGAGTTGCCTCTGGATTTCTTTTTCGACATTTGTGAACTCACACGATATTTCTAGCTCCCTGAGCCGTGTGTGGTAGGCATCCAAGGTTTCTTCTTCTGCCTGAATGGTGGTGCAGAATATGAAGATTTCATAGTCAGGGTTTAGTTGTGGGAGGAAGTGAACCGTCAGGGCATCTTTTTCTTGTTGGTATATGTCCTGGCCATCATCAATGGTTAGCGAGTTAAATATGCATAGTACCTCATCCCCCACGTTTAGCAGCAGGTGCAACCTCATCTTCCTGGCAGTGGTTATGTCCTTGCAGTCCATCGCCATTTTGAATTTCTGGATCCATAGCTGCCATCGGGGGCCAACTGATGATGGGTCTGTAAACGGATCAAAAGGCTGGATCATTACTGAGGAGTTCCCCTGCTGGCGAGCCTGTCGTGATGATATAGATAGATTTGCCGCCAGTCTTGAAGGCGTGCCGGGCCTGGGGGTGGATGTGCCGGTTGCCATGGCTGGGGTTCATTTGCCTCACCTTGGTGCTGGTCCCTGGGCGATCCCTTTTTTTTTTCAGATGGTCAGTATTGTCAAATCAGGCACTCACCACGTGCAGCCGTGTTGATTCCATGATTGTGGAGCAGCAGTGGGCCTCCTCCGTTGTTCCCTGGCGCCTCTGACCCATGGGGGGCAGAGAGATGGTTGTGACATCTTGGGTTATGAGCCCAGGTTGATGATCACTGAGGATTTGTAGTTTTTTTTTGTGTTGGGGGGTTTTTGTGTGCCCACCCCCCCACCGGGTGTCCAAAAATTTGCTTGAGTAGCTGTGGGTCAGCAACAGCATGTCGAGCGTCAAGCGCGTGTGATTCGTTCCGTTCCCCTCGTCGCCATTGTTGTGTCCTGCCTCCACGTCTCTGCGCACGGGGAGACAGAACAATGAAGAGCCAGGCTGCGCAGCCTTTATGTCGCAGCTCCTACGGGAGCGAAAGAACGTACGCCACACACACAGGTTGCTGGTCTGCCTGGAACTCCCTCCCGTGCTCGAGGGCGGGGCTTTTATTTAGACACCCTGCGTCACCGCGTAGCGGGGCGCAGTGCGGATGTAACGAGCACCACAAAGAAGTATGGATTCAGGCCCTGCCAAACGTACACACGCTCCAATATACCGATTCCGATATTGCCACCTGAGAAACCGTGTCTAGCAAGCTGCAGAAGCAGGTGAGCAACTGCGGAGGAGGAGGAGTCGCAGGTCCAATCCAGCAGGTACCACTACATGATCTGAGGATGCCAGTGGTGGGCACTGTACATAAAAGTATACTTGCCAACCTAACCCACTCCAAGCTGTAAGTGCTTATATAGCCCGGTTGTTTCTTTGCAGTCTGGGACTTGTAGTTCCACTTTTCCCATTATAAAACTCGGACTACAAATCCCAGAATGCTAAGAAAAAACAGGACTGGATAAACACATACAGATCGGAAGGAGTCATATTGGCAAGTATGTAAAAGGGAGAGGAGTTATTTCACTTGATAGATCAATCAGTTGTCGCGGCCGGTGGTATGGAGTTGGCAAAAGGTGAGATAAAGTCAGCGTGCAGGTTTTTACGGATGAACCGGGATGACTTGGATTTGATTGGAACAAAGGTCAGATGACTGATGGGTTCCTCTGTGATGCGTGCAGTGTTTGAGTGCTTCATGTCTTGCCTGTAATGGCCTGCAAGAAGTGACAGTGGCTATGAACTAGTCCTGCTACCTCAATGTCTTCCTATTGCAGGAAGAGTGCAGCAGCATAGTGAGGGACTATCGGAGGTTGAGGGCTGCCTTTTGTCCCACTGGCCTTTGAGAAGGCAGGACTGTCAGGAGCTGGTGGTGTCCCTGGGAATGGAGTTGGAATGCAGAAAAATAATGTTTGAAAGGCCTGTTACATGAAGTGTAGATTCTGCTCCACAGGTGTACAAGGATGAGTAGGGGTTAAGTGGCCCCTTAGCCCTCACACGTCTACAAACCAAAACCCAACGCAATCATAAAGGTAAAACAGGGCCACTTAAGAAATATACCTCCTTCATCTTTCGTGGCAACGTGGGCCGAAGGAAGGCTATGCTTTTAAGAGGGGTGTGAAGGTGAACCAGTAGCGACACAAACAATAACGCAGTCAAAAATAAAGACAATGTCCAATCGAGGTTCTATAAAAATGTTCATACTACTTTAATTAAGCAAACAATGTGTAAATAGAACGAGTACAAATACTGTACAAAAACCAACCCTGAAGAGAAAAACACAGACAATATGACAGACTAAGGAACGTAGCACTCTGATTGTGGTTCCAGGGGAGTCATGTAAATTACTAGCCACAAAAAGGATATGTTGTTGTTGAAAACAGGAGTGATCGTGACCTAACTAGTGGACCGAGGGGGCAGTTCAGGGTCAACAGTACCTGGCTTCAGTTCTTGGTGGTTTTGATGGGAGTTAGACCCGGTATCGAACTTTGATGTGATCGGATCAATCTCATTTCGACACGTTGGATCATGGAGGCCCAAGCAGCACGTGGGTGTCGAATAGGGGCAAATGTGGTTGTTCGGTGTGGTAGAATGGCGGCTCTCAATGATGCAGGTCAGACCGATACAAGGATAGCTTCACAGTTGGGCCAGGCCGAGATGACCTGCCAAATGAATGTCGTGAGCAGAGTCTGAAAGGAACCTCCTATAGCACTGAGGGACCACCAAACGTTTGCTAGCTCCTGCCTCAGAGTTCTTGGGCTCATTATACATTAGACCATTCTCCCAGTACACCGTGAACAACCCAGGGGCTTCCCACTAGGCCTGCTTCTCTGCCTGTGCACTCAGATTTGCCAAAAACCGACAGTCGCGCTGTGCCTGGCGAATGTCGGCCTCACTCGGGATCCCAGCTACCAGGTAAGGACAAGTCGCTTAACTCAGGGAGACCCTTGAGGTCTAATACTTCTGTATATTCAACCCCAGGTTCTGGTTCTAAGTGGTTGTAGGTCAAATGGTCGAATCTAAATGGTCGACAGGACAAATGATCGAATGTATTTTTTTTTCCCCTAAACGAAAACCTAAAATATATATATATAACTAAAAAAAAATTCAATAATTTGTCCTGTCGACCATTTGTCTGTCAACCATTTGACTATACACCGTTCTACGTCTGTAGGCAACCCTGGGGTCACTGAGTCTGAAGCCTCCCCAGCAGGAATCTCAGTGGCCACTAGACCACCTCTCTCAGTTGCAGGTGTCTCTGTGGGCTCTGGATCTGGACTGGGTAGTACAGAGCCAGTCTTTCATGATTGTCAGCCAGGAGAGCCCCTGGACCCATGGCATTCAGGGCTGCTTTCTGAGCTCCTTTCTTTGCCCTAATAATGGCAATGATTTCAGCACCAGGTTTATCGTTTACTAACAGACAATCTACAGGAATGGCATCTTTAACAGTGACGCAGAGCTGTAAGGTTTCTCCCCTCCAACTGAACTCCACGCTAGCCAGTGGGTATCGGGTGAGACCATCGAATCCCCTAACTAGCCTGGGAGGACCAGGGATAATCTAGTACTTGTGCACCCACTGTCGTCAGGCAGCGGTAATGCTTGCACCAGCATCAAAAAGGGCTGGGGCTCTGCTCCCATTAATAAACATGTGGTCCAAAAATATTTCTGTGTTAGCGGGAACTGGGGCCTTGGTGGGAGACGCGTTCCTTTCCTCCTCAGAGATACCAAGGTGCATTCATCCATCCCCAGGCCATGTGGGAATTCATCATCTAAGAGGCCCACATTGACTATCTCTTCTTCCTTCTCCTTCATGAGTGGAGTGCTAACTACTGCCAGCTTGGGTAAATCTTGCAGGTGGGATCGCCCTTCCCATGTCTCCGATCTCTGCAGGTAAGGCAGCCTTGAGGGGCTGTGAATGGGGCACCCTCACTTCTCCTTTCAGATGAAGCAGACGATATAGGTTACTGGGGCCATGTTTTAGCAAGAGGGTGCAGAACTTTGTCCTTACCCTCTTTTGATTTACAGCGCCCTTGTCGTCTTGTTTGGATGCACTAACCACAGCCTTTTCTTAAATGCGAGTAGCCACGATCTGATCAGCTACGTTTGCAAGCTCCCGAGGGTCTGTGATATTCTTGACCACTAACTGCTGGTACAACTGCATCTTACATTGTTTTATGATGCTGTAACATGCGATCAGATTAAACAGGGCCTCAAATATGTCAACTTTGTTACCTGTGATCCAACCACTCAGATATTTTAGGGACTGATGTGTAAATGCCTCAAAGGTGTGACTCCCCATTTTGGTGAACTCTCTAAAGCTTTTGGGGTATTGTTCTGGGCTTTTGCAGAACTTTCTGAGGACGGTGGTCTTCATCTTGGAATAGATAAGCCTCTCTTCAGGAGTCAACCGAATAACCCATCAGTTCCAACCAACGGTAGACTGCTCATAAGGGCTGAGCCCAACAACTCCTCTTCCACCTTCTGGGGGCGGAAAGCAAACTCCAGCTTTTCGAACCAGTCGAAATGTCCTTCCCCTCTGCATATGGCTGGAGTAAGTCCTTGGGGAGGTTGTGCCTAGGCTTTCCTTGGGAGCCACCACTAGAGACACATCCTTTCCCACTGGAAGGTTTGCTGGCTTCCTTCTGAGCCGCAAGCTCCCTCTTACACAGCATCACATAGTCCCTTTGCTTCTTTTATGCTAGGGCTTCGGCAGCCTCCTGTTTTTCTTCTGCTAGGTACTCTCTCCTTTCTTCCAGGAGGTAGAGCCTATCAGGGTCAATTCCGGCAAGAGGCTAGGAGGACATGGCCAAAAACGCGGAAACCCACAGTTTAGGGTCAACAGTACTTAGATTCAGTGCTTTGTGGGTTTGACAGAGACAGACCCGATGTCGATTGTTGATGTGAGTGGATTAAGCTCAGTTCGGGCATGTTGAATGATGGAGGACCAAGCAGCAAGCTGGCATTGAGTAGGGTAAAATGTGGTTGCTTGGTGCGTTAGAATGGCATCTCTCAATGATGCAGGTACGGTCCCAGGATCGCTTCGGACTTGGACCAGGTCAATGAGTGGCGCTCCAGCAATTTGAATCAGCGGATTGACGTCTTGGGTGTGCCGATGAGGCAGCCCTTTAGAAAGCTAGCTGGGCCGAGCCATGGTTGTAACCCTTGGTCAGTGTTGATGTGTGACTCTCCAGTGGTTTGGATCAGGTCCCAGCATTGAGCAGTGATTTTGGGCCTAGCAGTTGATGGGTTGAGCTAGGATAGGATGCTGCTTTGTGCTGACCTGAAGTGCAAGCAATAGTTCAAATTGGTGGCGCATCGCAAAAGCCAGCATCTAAGCCTTACCTCTCGTTTAAGGTGCGGTGAACATGGAGCAACGAGTTTGGTGCAGAAGAACAGGAAGCTTCGCCTAGTCTAGCCCTCCAGCTGCTGTAAGGCCCCCTCATGGGGACTTGAGGACAGGATGGTTCTGGGTCGTTCAGGGTCTTCTCTCCCAGCTCGGGGGATTCTGGTGCAGAGTGGTAGGTCCTGGTCCATAGCAAAGGTCACTCCTGATGTGCCCTGGGAGTGGGTAAGAGACAGATCTTCATTATGCCTTAGACCACTCCTTCACCTCAGGATGAGGGCTTTGGAAAGTACAGAGAATTCATTCAGAGTGAATCTGCGAATCTTGGAGGGATCTGAGAGGATCTGAGAGAAACTGAAGAAGGGTTGGGAGACCCCTTATTTCAAAGTCAAAAGTCCTGAAGTGATTGGGCTAAATCTAGCCTGCCCTAGTGGGCCAATCCCTGCTCTTGTATGGCGTAGACATTTCCCTGTTGATGTCACACCCAAAGTGCGTTGCTCCAGAGGCAGTGGAGGGGACAGCAAAGGGAAAGGGAGACAGAGAGAAACAAAATGGTTGAGGACTCCTGCCTATCCTTGTTCAGCCCATTTCCCTTCTCACTAAGAGCAAAGGTCTTTAGGGATGCAGCTGCATGGTGTTAATCTACTCGTTTCAATGGGTGTGCGCCTTTCATGCCCAAGACAGTGACCTGTTATGCAGCGTTCTCCGGTGGAGGGTGTTACCTGCCCCACAAAGAGATCAAAGTATCTAACCTATGTGCAATATCAATTGGGATGTAGCTCCATGATCATAAGTAGTGCCATGTACTGTGCCTAATTCAGGCGTAGCTTTATTTTACAGTTTTCCCTGACACCAGCCTGGGTTTATTTTTGATCATCGTAGTTTTGGTACAGGGGTATATTTTAAATGCCATCCTCATGCTGCAAAGGCTTGGCTGTTGCTGCATCTGTTGAGTGGGCAGCTTGTGCCCTTTGCACAAGCTGCCCACTCAACTCAAAGATGACATCACAAATGCCATTGATGACATCACTGATGACATCACATGTGCATTTACTTTTCATGAAAACTCTGTACAAGGCATTCTTATAATGCTGACCAAAAACTGTCAAGGATCATTGGGATAAATATCATGAGCTAATTAGTGCATTAAGCAATGCATTGATATAAATAGCATTCTATTATGAAGTTCTATCCAGTATAGTAAGCTACTTATGCAGAAACATAGGCAGTGTGTGCAGCATAGATGATGAAGGTGCAATATTCATAATCTTGCCATGTTGAATAGTGAAATGATAACTGCTTTCTTATTAGAGTTTTGCGTACTTTGAAGGTACCGTAATTAGCACCAAGGTCCCTGTGCGGGTCCAATCCTTAACGGCTGGTAAAACCAGCCGTTAAGGTGGGAACCCGCAAAGGGACCTTGCAATCAGGCGCTAAGGGATTACCGGTACCGGTACCCTTACCGGTACCGGTAATCCCTTAGCGCCAGGGTCGTAATGAGGCTCCTTGACTGTTACTGAGCAAAACCATTTGGCCTAGATATGTCAGTAAAGGAAAAAAAGGTGGAGCCAGACATGTGATGTCATCAGTGATGTCATCAATGGCATTTGTGATGTCATCTTTGATGTCCTGGGTGTTAGTGTTAGCAGTGCACGGTGGCGCAAGTTATGGTTGCTTATCTTACCATAAATGCCGAATTTCAGGGGTTTTTCGGTTTTACTTTGAACCATAACATCCCTTTAACAAAGTTTTTTTACTGAATTTCATAGGTTTTTAGTAGCAAAACTTAACCATATCGTCCCTTTCACACAGTTTTTTTACTGAATTTCATAGTTTTTTATTAGTGCAACGTAACCATAGCATCCTTTTCAATGGAGGAAGACCACTAGCATCCTAGGTTCTCAAAGTGGGAACCCGGGGTGGTAAAAAAAAGATTTTTCTTCCCAAACCATGACACCGCAGGCAGGCGTCCCAGTGTAGGAAGGAAAATCTTTTACCAAGATGGACACCAGGGAAAGGGAAGGCAGGGTGTATAAAGAGAACACAACAGCGCATCGGCAGGGGGTCGGGAAGACCAGGAGAGAGATACGGGGCATGAGTGGGGGGTAACACGAGGGAGACACGGGGCATGAGCAGGGGGTGGAAAGAAGGGAGACACGGGGCATGAGCGGGAAAGAAGGGAGACACGGGGCATGAGCGGGGGCTGGGGGTGAACAGGGGAGACACGGGCCATGAGCGGGGGGAAAAGGAGGGAGACAGGCACGGAGCATGAGCGGGGGTGGGGGTGAACAGGAGAGACACTGGGCGTGAGCGGGGGTAGGGCAAGGTGGGGCCTCACCCCCGCTCATGCCCCGTGTCTGCCCTGTTCCAACAGTGCAGACACGGGGCATGAGCGGGGGTGGGGGAGATCAAGAAGGGAGACACGGGGCATGAGCGGGGGGTGGGCGGTGGGAGGGAGAGACACACGGGGCATGAGCAGGGGGTGGGCGGCGGGAGGGGTAGACACACGGGCATGAGCGGGTGCTGGGCGGCGAGAGGGAGAGACGCATTGGGCATGAGCGGGGGGTGGGTGGCGGGAGGGAGAGTCACATGGGGCATGAGTGGGGGTGGGCGGCGAGGCATGAGCGGGGGGTGGGCGGCGGGAGGGAGAGACACACGGGGCATGAGCGGGCGGGGGGGCGGGGGGAGGGAGAGACACATGGGGCATGAGCGGGGGGTGGGCGGCGGGAGGGAGAGACACACGGGGCATGAGCGGGGGGTGGGCGGCGGGAGGGAGAGTCACACGGGGCATGAGCGGGGGGTGGGCGGCAGGAGGGTCAGACACACGGGGCATGAGCGGGGGGTGGGCGGCGATAGGGGTAGACACATGGGGCATGAGCGGGGGGTGGGTGGCAGGAGGGAGAGACACATGGGGCATGAGCGGGGGTGGGTGGGAGAGACACACACACGGGGCATCAGCGGTGGGTGGGTGGGAGAGACACACACACGGGGTATGAGCGGGGCATGAGCGGCGGAAGGGAGAGACACACGGGGCATGAGCGGGGGGTGGGCGGCGGGAGGGAGAGACACATGGGGCATGAGCGGGCGGGGGGGCGGCGGGGGGAGAGACACACGGGGCATGAGCGGGGGGTGGGTGGCGGGAGGGAGAGACACACGGGGCATGAGCGGGGGGTGGCTGGCGGGAGGGAGAGACACACGGGGCATGAGCGGGGGGTGGGCGGCGGGAGGGTCAGACACACGGGGCATGAGCGGGGGGTGGGCGGCGATAGGGGTAGACACATGGGGCATGAGCGGGGGGTGGGTGGCAGGAGGGAGAGACACACGGGGCATGAGCGGGGGGTGGGTGGGAGAGACACACACACGGGGCATCAGCGGTGGGTGGGTGGGAGAGACACACACACGGGGTATGAGCGGGGGGTGGGTGGGTTGGGAGAGACACACACGGGGCATGAGCTTGGGGTGGGAGAGACACACACGGGGCATGAGCGGGGGGTGGGTGGGAGAGACACACACACGGGGCATGAGCGGGGGGTGGTTGGGAGAGACACACACACGGGGCATGAGCGGGGGGTGGGTGGGTCGGAGAGACACACACACGGGGTATGAGCGGGGGGTGGGTGGGTGGGAGAGACACACACACTGGGCATGTGCGGGGGGTGGGCGGGTGTGAGAGGCCTATACACACACACGGGGCATGAGCGGGCGGTGGGCGGGTGGGAGCGACACACACACACACGGGGCATGAGCGGGGGATGGGCGGGAGGGGAGAGACACGTGGGGCATGAGCGGGGGGTAGGCGGCGGGTGGGGAGAGACACACGGGACATGAGCGGGGGGTGGGCGGCGGGTGGGGAGAGACACACGGGACATGAGCGGGGTGGGCGGCGGGTGGGGAGAGACACATGGGACATGAGCGGGGGTGGGCAGTGGGTGGGGAGAGACACACGGGACATGTGCAGGGGGTGGGTGGCGGGTGGGGAGAGACACCCGGGACATGAGCGGGCGGGGGATGGGCGGCGGGTGGGGAGAGACACACGGGACATGAGCGGGGGGTGGGCGACAGGTGGAGAGAAACACACGGGACATGAGAGGGGGGTGGGCGGCTGGGGAGAGACACACGGACATGAGCGGGGGGTGGGCGGCGGGTGGGGAGAGACACACAGGCCATTAGCGGGGGGTGGGAGGCGGTTGGGGAGAGACACACGGGACATGAGCGGGGGGTGGGCGGCGGGTGGGGAGAGACACACGGGCATGAGCGGGGGTGGGCGACGGGTGGGGAGAGACACGGACATGAGCGGGGGATGAGCGCGGGTGGGGAGAGACACACGGACATGAGCGGGGGGTGGGCGGTGGGTGGGGAGAGACACACGGGACATGAGCGGGGGTGGGCGGCGGGTGGGGAGAGGCACACGGGACATGAGCGGGGGGTGGGGAGAGACACACGGGACATGAGCGGGGGGTGGGCGGCGGGTGGGGAGAGACACACGGGCATGAGCGGGGGTGGGCGACGGGTGGGGAGAGACACACGGGCATGAGCGGGGGATGAGCGCGGGTGGGGAGAGACACACGGACATGAGCGGGGGGTGGGCAGTGGGTGGGGAGAGACACATGGGACATGAGCGGGGGGTGGGCGGCGGGTGGGGAGAGACACATGGACATGAGTGGGGGGTGGGCGGCGGGTGGGGAGAGACACACGGACATGAGCGGGGGTGGGCGGCGGGTGGGGAGAGACACACGGACATGAGCGGGGGTGGGCGATGGGTGGGGAGAGACACATGGACATGAGCGAGGGGTGAGCGGCAGGTGGGGAGAGACACACAGACATGAGCGGGAGGTGGGCGGCGGGTGGGGAGAGACACACGGGACATGAGCGGGGGGTGGGCAGCGGGTGGGGAGAGACACATGGACATGAGTGGGGGGTGGGCGGGGGGTGGGGAGAGACACACGGGACATGAGCGGGGGTTGGGCGGCGGGTGGGGAGAGACACACGGACATGAGCGGGGGGTGGGAGAGACACACGGGGGGTGAGAGAGACACACGGGGCATGAGCGGGGGGTGGGCGGGTGGGAGAAAGACACACGGACATGAGTGGGGGGTGGGTGGGAGGGAGAAAGACACACGGACATGAGCGGGGGATGGGCAGGAGGGAGAAAGACACACGGCGTTCGTGTGCAGGCAGCAGATCCCATGTGCCGATGGAGTGAGCGGGGGGCTGAAGGAAAAGGGAAGACACGGAGCATGAGTGGGAGTGACAAGAAGGACACAAGGGGCATGAGCAGGAGGGTGGGAGGAACAGGAGACCGACACGGGCATGAGCGGGGGTGGGGGACTTACTGTGCAGGCGGGATACAAAGCCTCTCATGCGAGGAACAAAGATGGCGGGCGTCTCTGAAGCCAGACGCACTGCACGCTTTCACTGCATCCAATGAGAGAGCACGTCAGATGTCCGCGGACATCACGCAAGCTGCTTGCCCAATCACCGTCCTGTCCGCGGAGCGAACAGGGAAGTGTGTCCGCGAAGTGAACACAGATATCACTAATTTTTTTCACTTACATTTTTTTCATTTTTTTAAAAACTACTGGACGGATTTACACCAAATAAAGCAAAGCATGCTTTCGGGACCAAACCGCCGCTCCTGCCACAAATTTGGTGTAAATCCGTCCAGCGGTTTGGGCTGTAGGCGTGAGCACATTTTTTTCCCATTATGTCTATGGGGAAAAAAAAAAGTTTTGGGACCCCCACTATAACTTTGCCCCCCTGGACAAATCCTCACCAAACTGCAAAAAAATTCAGAGTGACCCAAATACTTTTTTTGCAAAGTTTAGTGAGGATTCGTCCAGGGAGAGCGAAGTTATAAGCCGCCCAAAAAGTGTTCTTCCTATGGAAACAGCAACTTAACCATAACTACATAGCCACTACCGTGGCCATGTAATATATATATATATATATATATATATATATATATATATATATATATATATATATATACTTGGCGCTTGCCGCTCTATTCTTCTACTAAGCATAGTAAACCGAACTGTTTTCTTAGCTTCTTGCGTTACTAGCCTATGTACAGGCCTTAGCTGGTTGCATATTTACATCCTGCTTTATGGTTACGTTTCTTTATATTTTGACATCGTCTTAACTTCTATGTCTGTGATGTCTTTATTCATGGTTTTTCGTCTTAGTGTGTCATCTTTTGGTTGTTTTTTTTTTTCATCTGTACGTCTGTCCGGGCCCTCGTGACTTCACCATTCACCTTCGATTAAGGCCCTTTGGGTCTCTTCAGGGACTGTCTGAAAGTAGTCTTCATGTCGTGTCAGCTGTTGGTACGGTTGTCTCAATGGGTACCGTGCTACCCATGGTTGTCTGGTTATTGGAACTTCTGATGGGCACCAGGCAGAGCCCCAGTGTGGCTCTCTGTTGATTTATTTGCTCCTCATACGTCACATATCTCGGCGAGTATGTTCCTGGTATTTCAAAATGGGTGGCTGGAGTGCAGGCCATATCTGGGACCACCTCTACACTTGCATGACTGAGTTTGATAGTGGGGTATCGTCCAGAGGATTGTCCCCCGTGACTGGGCCCCTACTAGGCTCAGTTGTTTCTGACTTAGTCAACTGTTGTACATCCTGGGTGAGTACTTTAACATTTTCATTTAGTAACTCTGCTAAAATGTTTGAGGATGACCATTTGGTTTGTAGCTCAGTTATCACCTTTGTAAGGAAGGCATGGTATCAAAGTAAGACAGACACATGTGATCACAGTACAAGGGTGTTTATTGAACTTTATCAGGGGTGGGGAAAAATGCCTATCTAAACCTAAATCTGAGATGGAAGCAAGCTACGATCATCAAATAATAACAATACAGTTCTGGTGGAGTCTAGTCAAATAAAAAAGGGCCTATAGTAATTAAACCTATTGCTAATCCTTACCACTATGCTACAAAATAGTGTTGGCTAATGTTCTAAAAAAAACAGAAAGAAGTGTTCACAAAATGATAAATCCGGATGTTAGGCCGTGGGCCTCCCTCCCCAACGTTATTCGCATGGGACAAGGTGTGTCACTCAAGCACAGCACACTCCTGGGTTTCTCTGGCACAAGGTCACAGTTTCTTTCACCACCTTGGGGGACCGTTGAATAAGCTAGTATGGGGCTCAGGGAGAGACCTGACAAGGATGAGGTCTGTTTGTTCTAAGTGTGGCACTCGCTAACCTTCACAATAGCTATCTAGATATGGGACAGGCTAATGCTCTCAATTCTAAGTGTGGCACTTGCTAATAGTCACAATCCCATCAATGTGCGGCGCAGGCTGATGTTCTCAATTCTAAGTGTGGCACATGCTAATAGTCACAATCCCATCAATGTGCGGCGCAGGCTAATGTTCTCAATTCTAAGTGTGGCACATGCTAACATTCAAGGTCCATCTAGGTGTGGCACGTGCCAACATTCACAATCCCATCCAGATGAGGCGCAGGCTAATGTTCTCAATTTTAAGTGTGGCACATGCTAATATTTACAATCCCATCCAAATGTGGTGCCGGCCAATGTTCTCAATTCAAAGTGTGGCACCAATTAATATTCACAATCCCAACCGGATGCGACGCAGGCTAATGTTCTCAATTCTAAGTGTGGCACATGCTAATAGTCACAATCCCATCCATGTGTGGCGCAGGCTAATGTTCTCAATTCTAAGTGTGGCACATGCTAATAGTCACAATCCCATCAATGTGCGGCGCAGGCTAATGTTCTCAATTCTAAGTGTGGCACATGCTAATAGTCACAATCCCATCAATGTGCGGCGCAGGCTAATGTTCTGAATTCTAAGTGTGGCACATGCTAACAATCAAGGTCCATCTAGGTGTGGCATGTGCCAACATGAACAATCCCATCCAGATGTTGAAAGTGTAAGTTTTGTAACGCTGTTGGAGATGGGAATTAAAGAAAGCTGAGCATAATGCTTGCCTCTGTGTCTTTAATAAAACCAAGACTCTATGAGCTGTAAGTCTGGGTAATCTTCATTGGTGTGCATACATATTTGTGCGTAAGGTGGAAGTACCATGACTGTCTTGCCCTGATAGGTGCAATGAGTAGCATTAAGCTTTCTTGATGTATTTTGTGAATTATCTTGCAGATAAGTGATGTCAGAATGGGGGAGGGGGAGCATACGCAAACATCCCTAACCAGCTCATCCATAGTGCATTTCCTAGGGACCTCAGGTGAGGGAACCTGGACGCGATGTTTTGCCATTTTGTGTTTTGCCGGGCTAGATGCGCCTCAATTGCAGTACCTACCTGTTAGAGCAGCACATGGAGAGAAACAAAAGGTGTCGGGCTGACATTCAATTGCAGTCCGAGGTGCACTTTGTAGACCTTTGTTCAAAACAGCCTTTGTCTTACTGACTTTAGAAATGTGCGGGTTTTACTTTTAAGTTGTGACCACGTGTGGTGTTGTTCGTTTGTTTTGGGGTTGAGCGACGATTTGGGGTTGAGTTTACCATGCGACCAGTGTGTCATTTTCCTTTGTTGCGTATCATTTTTTTTTAATTAAGTCTTGTATTGCTTTTCATTATGAAAGTTTCCCCTAAACTCTTTTTGTTTTGAGTACAATGTGTAAATATATTGGAATTATAGTAAGAATATTTGTACTTTGTTTGAATGATTTAAACTTTGTATCTGAACTAGCATGCTTTCACCCACGTGGAACTTTCTTCTCTTGTCGATTCGTGCCTCATATTTTA